>NW_006787469.1:287026-305460 GCF_000442215.2 Lipotes vexillifer
GTAGAGATTTTCTAAAAGCCTTTCTAGCATAGAGTGCTCTATCAGTTGCTCTGTTAACCTGCTTATTATTCTTGGTAGAGAAATTTGATAGTGTATAGCAGTGGTTCTTACCCTTCTTTTCTGCTCCCAACACACCTGAGGAGTAGAATGCTTTACTCAGTAACACAGCTTCACAACAGTGATTGTCAGTGTATGTGGTGACATAGGAGTGCAGCTAGTGGAACCTTGAGAGTGTCTTGTCTAATTTAAAAAGAATTCCCAGGTAATTCTAAAATATACTTCTTTCTTCCATACTCTGCGACCATGATTGGATAATTTCTAAACTTAATACACTGCATTTCTATTTTTTGGGTACCTAAATCTTAAACTTTTTTATTTTTAAGTAAAAGCAAGTTTATTTAGAGAATCTTAAACTTTTAATGTAAATAATTCCCAAACAATACAAGGACTTCTCAAAATACTTGACGAATTCTGTTTACTTCATCCATTGTTTTCCTTCATTTTAATCCTTTGTTAATATTTGTTTTATGTCAATACTTTGAAGAAATTATTTTACTTTCTTCTGGTTCTATGGTTGCTACTGAGATCTTTGTCCATGTATTGTTGTTACTTTGTATTTAATTTGTCTTTTTTTTCTTGACTACTTTTGATATCTTCTCTTTGTCTTTGGTGTCCTGCATGTGCCTTGGTGTGGATTTCTTTATATTTACTTTGTTTTGAGATTTGTTTTGCTTCCTGAACATTCACATCTTTCATCTATTCTGGAAGATTCTCAGACATTGCTTGTTTAAATGTTGCCTCATTTCCTTTCTCTCTGTACCTTTATTTTCATATCTCCAAATTGATGCATATTAAACTTTCTTGTTATGTCTTCCATGCCTTTTAAGTTCACTCTCAGATTTTCTCTTTTGGTCTCTTTTTTGCATTCTAGATAATTTCTTCAGATCTGTCTTCCAGTTCATTAATTCTTTTTTTCTGGTGTGCTTGATCAGCTTTTAACCTTGTCCATTGAGTGTGGGTTTTTGTTGTTGTTGTTGGTGGTGGTGGTGTATTGGCCACGCCACGCAGCTTGTGGGATCTTAGTTCCCCAACCGGGGATTGAACCCAGGCCCTTGGCAGTGAAAGCACCTAACCACTGGACCACCAGGGAATTCCCTAACCATTGAGTTTCTAATTACATATTTGTGCTTTTTATTTCTAAATCTAATTGGTCTTTTTATTTGGAAGGAGAGAATATGCTTCCTTTCTTGTGACTTTGATTCTATTTTTTAAACATTTTAAATATCTTATTTCATATTCTATATCTTATAATTCCATTCTGAAATTCTTGGATATCTAATTCTGCTCTTTGTAGTTTTTCTTGCCGTTAGTTTATGGTAGCTTGCTTTCTAATATATTTTATAATTTCAAGTAATGAACTTATATTTGGTGGGGCTTTATCTCTAGGAATTCAGTGAGGTCTGAATTTAAGGGTATCTTGAGAGGATTTTCATTTGCATCTGTCATTACTATAGGACAGGATCACCCAGAAAACACTTAATTTCTGGGCCTGGTTTCCTGGACCACACAAACAATATAAATTTAAACGCCAGATCTGAGTGAGGGGTAGTCCTATGGTAACAAATTCTCAGGGCAAATGTTTTTTAACCACTCACTTTATCTTTTTGATAGTGGTCAAATTTTACAGAAAAAATTATTGTAGTATAACATACGTACCAAATACTGCACTAAAGATAGTCCTTTGAGGGTCCTAGCTATATGTTGGGGGTAGAGGTGGGGAAGTTACAAATCCTGTCTTGTGTAGGCTCAATGCTTTTACACCTGTCCCCTTCATGATTGATAAAACCCATGTTGGTAAACCTATGACAGATGCCCACAAAACAGCCAAAGCCAGAGCTTCAGTATTAGGTTGCTTCTCATGTTTCCAGCTTTCTTTTAATTTTGGCTCTTAAGATTTCCTTTGCTTTTTCTTTTTTTTTTTTTTTTTAATTATTGTAGTAAAAAACACATAACAGGGCTTCCCTGGTGGCGCAGTGGTTGAGAGTCCGCCTGCTGATGCAGGGGACACGGGTTCGTGCCCCGGTCCGGGAAGATCCCACATACCGTGGAGCAGCTGGGCCCGTGAGCCATGGCCGCTGGGCCTGCGCGTCCCGAGCCTGTGCTCCGCAACGGGAGAGGCCACAACAGTGAGAGGCCCACGTACTGCAAAAAAAAAAAAAAACAAACAAAAAAAACACCCACATAACATTAAATTTACCACCTTAACCATTTTTAGGTATACAATTCAGTAGTGTTAAGTATATTCATATTATTGTGCAACAGATTTCTAGAACTTTTTCATTTTGCAACATTGAAATTCTGCACCCACTAAACACTAATTCCCCTTTCCCCCTTCCTCAAAGCCCTTGGCAACCACCTTCCTTTACTAATTAGTGAACTCATTTATTAATTAATGGGCTCTTAATTATTTCCAGCATTTCTGGGTTTTGGGATGTTCTTTGTATCAAAAGTTTTTCAGTATATCTGTTATGTCATGTAGATTGCTGTATAGCTATACAGGTACATAGATATACCTACCGATAGTTTTATAGGAAAATGAAACACAATAGTTAGGCCTTAGACAATGTAATGTACTCACAAGGAGTGGTAATGTAATGTGACTGCATTCTCTTTTGCTTATGAAGGAAATGGGAAGACATGATGACCTTTGGTCCTTATTCTACATGTTGGTGGAATTTGTGGTTGGTCAGCTGCCTTGGAGAAAAATAAAGGACAAGGTAATTTTGGAAATGAAAATGTTAGGACTTCCCTGGTGGTTCAGTGGTTAAGACTCCATGCTCCCCGGGCTTCCCTGGTGGCGCAGTGGTTGAGAGTCCGCCTGCCAATGCAGGGGATGCGGGTTCGTGCCCCGGTCCAGGAAGATCCCACATGCCGTGGAGCGGCTAGGCCCGTGAGCCATGGCCACTGAGCCTGCGCGTCCAGAGCCTGTGCTCTGCAATGGGAGAGGCCACAACAGTGAAAGGCCTGCGTACCGCCAAAAAAACCAAAAAACAAAGAGACTCCATGCTCCCAATTCAGGGGGCCCAGGTTCGATCCCTGGTCAGGGAACTAGATCCCACATGCCACAGCTAAGAGCCTGCATGCTGCAACTAAAGATCCCACATGCCACAACTAAGACCCGGCACAGCCAAAGAAATAAATAAGTATTACAAAAAATAATAAAGCCTTTAAAAAAGAAATGGAAATGTTAGTTTTGGTAGGGGAAGGAGTAAAAATTTCTGGGTAGGTGTTTTTGTTGAGATTATGCTTATGCATAAGAATTAAAAGTTACAAACATTTTCACTATATCCCAATATGTATATTTTTCTTTCTATGTGCTGTTATTAGAGATGTAATTAATGTTATGACTTTTTTTATGTACGTGGAGAATAGATACTAATTTAAGTACAATTGTCATTTCTAATTTGACTTCTAGCCCTCCCTCTTAGGTTTTATTTTTACTAGTTCTCTTTTTTTCTTTTTTGTAAGTCAATTAGGCTTTTAGTTTTTAATTGTCACATATTGTTCAATTTGAAAACTATAAATGCATGTGTTGATAAAGAAAAGTAGACCAAATTTAAGGTCAGCTCTTTCTTTTGGGGAGCTATGTGTTCACTGATGCAGAACTGTGTTACCCCTTTGGTTCTGCACTACAGTCGCCTCCCCCTGCCGCCTTAAAGCAGTGTGCATTAAGCTGTTAGCTATTAGTAAGAGCTCAGTTCTTGCTTTATGCTTAATTACCCACTGTCTCATTCTGTAGTACATACCCTTGAGACTGTTACTGAGAGGCTCTTAATGTGTAGCTGCCAAGAGAAATTGACTTCGGTTCCTTTTCTCTTTACTTCCCAGGAACAAGTGGGCTCTATTAAGGAGAGGTATGACCACAGGCTTATGTTGAAACATCTCCCTCCAGAATTCAGCATATTTCTGGACCACATCTCCTCTTTGGATTATTTTACAAAACCAGACTACCAGGTAATCATCTTTGTGAGTTCTGTGGGTTAATTCTTCTCACTCATTTAGTCTGTCTTCACTCATTGTACTGTTGAGGGTGTTGTAAATGAGTATGGGAAGTCCCTAGAATAATACTATTTTAATACATCCTGAGAAATGTGGTTAAATTGACTGATGATGACAGTGTCCACGTCTGCACATGAGCGCACGTGTGTGTGTTTCCTCCCTTCTGGACGAACATACTTCATTAGAGTTTTAGGTTTGTTCATCATGTAACATTTAAACTGTTCCTGCTGTGGTTCTTCTGGTGTATAGAATTGCTGATAGTTCAAATTATGAAAATCCTATAGCTAATTTATTGACCAGAAGGAAATGTCGAACTAGGTAATGTGTCTGTCGAGGGCTTGAGGGCTGCATATTGTATGTTAATATGCTATGGGACAGCAGTCAGTGAAGATCACTGGCTCCGTTTTGTCTGTGGTGAGTGAAACATTTCCTCAGAGCATCAGTTAATAAGGCCTTACAAGGGTGATTAGGATTACCACAAATTGCATCCCTAACCCCAACCAGCTGGATATCAGAAGATTCTGTTGCTCTCAGGGGGAACTTGGTCAGAGCTTAATGCGAGATAATCACTACCACTGAAAATATAAATGCAAGGCACACATTGATTAATAATAATAATAATAAATATATATTAGTGTATCATTTTTATCTACAAAGGGCAACATATAGGCTTTACTGCCTGTTAATGAAAGTTTCATATTCTAAAGTGTTGTCAGTGTCAAAAGACTAAAAGATTGTCTACAGCACAGTGAACTTTTTTGCATATAATAACTAGTTCTTTGTGAAAATGCAGCTTTTGTATAATATGTACAGAATATAAAGCAGAGAGGCAACATACAGCCTTGGGTCCTTAGAGACCTTAAGTAGGTGAGCCTGTGTTATTCTTTTCTATATGGCTATTTGAGTTATAAACTGTATAGGCTAACAAATGGAGGAAATACATTGTATATGAGTCACTTTGGAATATGTTCTCATTTATATGGGCTTTTTAAAATGTAGGAGTTCATGTTACTTGCAATAAAATAATGAAATTTTGCTTGTAAGCCTAGATTCAGGAGGAGCTAGGAATTGTTACAACTTTCTCATCTTGCTAATAATTTTTTGGTTGACAGTTTGCATGTGAATATTAAAGTTTACATAGCAAAAAAAATTTTAATTACATTCTCTGCTTAGTTATGCCTACAATCTAAAGAAGACTAATGTTCACCAGCTAAAGTTTGAAACTTAGACCTATAATTAATTTAATTTAAATTAACAAAGTATTGTTCTCAGGTTTTTCAGTTGAACATTCTCTAAGGAGAATCTCTGTGTTTCTGTCACCTGATAACAAAACAAAATATAGTAATTTCCCTATTTTAGGAAGAGAGAGAGCAGGCATAACATTTTCATTGTTTCACAGATTCTATAAATAATCTGCTTCTTTTTTGCTCTCTGATTTTCCGTAAGCAGTGAGTGGGAGCAGAGGACAGGTAGTTGGGAGAAGGATAATTGGGAAAAAGATGTTGGCGTAAGTGACGATTTTGTATTCTGATGACTAGTATCAATGTGATGTCAGGTTCCAAAAAGATCTGACCTTTGCAGTTTCTGTCTCTTGCTTTCCTCACAATGCTCTGCTGCAGTCTTCATTTTGAGAAAAATTACTCTACATTGTTTAATTTTTATTTTATTTATTTATGTGGTTGCGCCAGGTCTTAGTTGCGGCATGCGGGCTCCTTAGTTGCAGCATGTGAACTCTTAGTTGTGGCATTCATGTGGGATCTAGTTCCCTGACCAGGGATCAAACCTGGACCCTCTGCATTGGGAGCGCAGTCTTAACCACTGTGCCACCAGGGAAGTCCCCTCTACTTTGAATCTGAATGTTCTTGTGAACTGATGGTTAATTTTACAGTTTGGAATTCTGAATATGACTTTAATTACTGTTCTTTTAGAATTTTAAATTCCTTATGGAACAACCAGTGTAGTTAACAACAACAACAAACCTCCTCCAACAGCAAGCATACCAGTACTTAGTGTGACTGCTTCCCTAGTGTTATAAAAGGTCAAATAACTGTATGTCTCCAACTTTATATATTCTGAGACAAGACCAAAGTAAATATATTTTATAATCAAAGTGTTAAATGATGCTGTTTTCCAAAGCCACTTTCACTGTGAATGTCTGTGTTTGTGAATCCTTAAACATCATAGTTTCTTGCCAGAGAACATTATCTTAACAAGTTGCACATGGCCAGCACATTACCAGTAACCTGCTCGTGCTCACTCTGACAGCATGTGCAGACCTAGAGAGGAGAGCTGTTTGCTCTCTACCGGGAATCTTTTATGCATGTCTCAGGTTGAATAAAGGCTGACACTTGCTTTTGGAAAGCTTTATGGTGTTTTGGGAAATTACACCCAAGTTTATACTTAGTACTTATGTATGTCTGTCTTACCTACTGGCTTTTAGATCCTGGGGGTACAGACATGTCTTATTTTGTTTTTTTTTAATCCATACTACCCTGGCACTGTGCCTGGCACCTAAATTTTCAACAAATGTTAGGAAGATTGAATTGAATCTTACTTTGCCTGATAATCTCCTACTCAGGAAATATAAGAAAAATCAGCTCTCATGAGTGCATAAATACTGTTTTCTGTCTGTTAAACTAAAGGTGAAGATGTTAGAATTATAGTCAAGATTAAAGCAGATATCTTATTATGAATACAGTCAGCCCTCAGTATCTGCAGGGAATTGGTTCCAGGACCCCTGGGGATCATGGGTTCTCAAGTCCCTTATATAAAATGACATAATATTTGTATATAACTTATGCACATTCTCTTGTATACTTTAAGTAATCTCTACATTACTTATAATACCTAATATAGTGTAAATGCTATGTAAATAGTTTCTGGTAAGTTTTGCTTTTTGGAACTTCCTGGATTTTTTAATATTTTTTATCTAGTTGGTTGAATCCTCAGATATAGAATCTGTGGATTGTTTTTGTTATTAGATTTTGAAAGAGTATATCAACTATAAGAGACGAGTGCTGGGCCATGAATCTTCTCTGGTGATAAAATTGTATAGAACTATACACACACAAGTACATGTAAAACTGGTGAAATTTGATAAACTGTCTGGGTT
The DNA here is from genome assembly GCF_000442215.2 of Lipotes vexillifer. Classification (NCBI taxonomy): domain Eukaryota; kingdom Metazoa; phylum Chordata; class Mammalia; order Artiodactyla; family Lipotidae; genus Lipotes; species Lipotes vexillifer. The sequence continues at coordinate 294,198 of NW_006787469.1, forward strand.
GTAGCAATGTCATTTTCCTGTTTTTGACATTGTACTCTAGTTATTTAAGATGTTACTGTTGAGGCAAACTGGGTAAAGGAGACTTCTTTGCACTATTTTTACAATTTCCTATGAATCTATAATTATTTCAAATTAAAAGTTAAAAAAAAGTGCTGGGTCAACATTTTCAGAAATGTGGTGATTAAAACATTCAATCTTATTGTTGCCACCTTATAATTTAAATAAATCCTCTTAAAGTGGTTTGAGAAAGGGAGATATTTCTGAGGGGTGCCTAGGAAAATCTTATCAACCTTGAATTCCACCACAGGACTCCTCCTGTAGGTGACACTGTTACTAGTTAATGGGAAACTAAGATAGCAGCATCAGATTAGATAAAGAAGAACCCTTGGTACCTTTACACATTATTATCACAGTAATGATACACAGTGTTGTCACAATAACACCTGGGTAGTAGTATTATCCCTCTCTTACAAAAACTTAATTTAGACATGTTGCCTGGGAAAACTAGTGATGCTAGAGGTGGTATCTGAACCCATTTCTGATCATTCAAAAAGTCCCAAGCTCTTTCTAGTTTACCAACATGCTTCCTTAGAGAGGTGGCCACAAACACAGCAGGCACTGTTAAGTAAATACTAATGAGTGGCTAATAAAATTTCAGGGACAGAACTAAAAAGTTATATGAAAAATTATCAAAAATTATTGTCAGTAACTAATAGGATCACGTGATCCTGACATAAGAACAAAAAAAGGTATCTTTATTAGAGTGTCAGATTATGTTAAACATCATTTAGCAAATTGAGAAGACTAATGAAACCCATAAATATACACAGCACTGGTGAGCCTGAAACTAAAATGTGTATATCAGCCAGTTCACACACTGACACAGCATTGCTAAAATCAGAGGATATGAGTGAGGAAATCCAAAGCCAACTAAATGTCATTAATCTTGTTAATATACTTTCCAGGTTTAGGAATGGGACTATTTATACAGAGATTACATCAAAATTTAGCAGGCTTGCCTCTTGCTTTGGGGGACTTAGAGCCGTTTTAGGATCCCCTGACTCTAATAATGACAAAGTTAAAATTTTCGGAAGGCACAGATGGGCTGCTTGTGAAGCAAACAAACAAGAGGTTGAGCTAGAGTAACAAGGGGGAAGATCCCATAAAATAAAATGTGAGGGAAGGTCTCTCTCCCTTAAGCTGCCATTTCAGCTGAGCCCTAAAAAATGGGACTGTATTGGCCATGCGGAGAGCAAAGACAAGAGAAAGGTTACAAGCAAAAAGAAGACCATGAGCATAGGCTCTGATGTGAGAAAAGAACGGAAAGAAGACAAGTGGCTAGAATGTAGCAAATGAGGGGAGAAAGTGGTTTGAGACAAGATTGGAAAGTAAGGCAGAGGCCAGGTGATACAGGGCCTTGTCAGCCTTGTTAAGGAGTTTGATTTTATTCTAGTGCAACAGGAAGCCTTGGAGTCTAATAAACAGGAGCATGGTGATCCAATTTGTGTTTGAAGAGGATTGCTTTTGTAGTTGTGTGTGTTCAAATGAAGCAGAGAATTAGAGACTACTTAGGAAGGTATTAAGAGAGGCTGAGCTATGCCTTAGAAAGAGAGAAATATTTTAAAAATCAGTGTCTTAACACCACAAAGGTTTATTTTTTGCTCACAAAACAGTGTAGTTAAGTTGGGCTCTCTCCTGGGCAACTCTCAAGTGGTATCTTGAACTCCAGCCTCCACCCATATTCTGACACTGCTGTCTTTAATCCATGGCCTTTACAGTCATCAGGAAAGGGAAGAGCGAGTATGGATGATCGTTTAGGGGTTTCAGACCAGGCCTGGAAGTGATCTAAACACTTGGGCATATACCTCTGTGACCAGAACCCATTCACATTGGCTCAATTCTAACTGCAAGAGAGGCTGGGAGATAGCATCTTCCTAGGCAAGGAATGATGATGGTCTTGACTTGGATATAAGCAGTGGAGATGGAGAGAAGTGGATGAATTCTTGCTTTCCCTCTTTTAATTATCTCCTTTCATTCTCAGTTGTACTTATGTGTTCCATAAGTATCCCTCAGTGCAGTCAAATTGGACTCCTAGCACTTCTTCCACCTTGTCCTCCCTGGTATGCCTTTGTTTCATAACACTGCTTGTCTTATGAAATTGAAGGCCTGACTCAGATGCCACAGTCTCCTCTGATTCCTTTCAGACAGGAGTGATTTCTTATGCTAAACTCTTATAGCGGTACTTTGTTTTCTCTTTACTAAATAAATTCCATTAGAGCCAGTACCTTGCACATTTATCTCAGTTTTCTCAAGAAGTTAGCACAATGATAGGCATTTAATAAAAGTTTGCCAAATTGAATGAAATCTGCTTAATCTGATTATTGCTTCTGTTAAATGCAAACTCTCTGAAGACAAAACTGTTTTGTTCACTCTTGCACTCCTAGCACCCAGCGTAGTAGGCATTCAGTGTATGTCTGAGTCAATGAATGGGTATTTGATATAACTATATAGAATACAGTAGAGTCACAGAACATCCATGTTTACTTGACTCACTTAAATTCAGCTGCACATGCAGGAGATGGAACAATTTTAACGTGTCTGTGATTCTGCTTGCCCTTTGGCTCAGCCATGCCCTGTGTGCCTTTGTGAATCTGTTGTTCCCTCACTCTTTTTCTCATTCACAGCAATCAGGCTGCACTGACTATGATTCTAATGTTTAAAAGGACAGTAATTTGGGGGGCACAATATAACCCCTAAATGTAGATAGCTTCATTCACATTAATCTGAAGAAATAGAAGTCTCTCCCAATGCTGGAGAAAAAAATCTAGCTATTTTGCATCTAGTACAACTACTATCCTGTACTTTATTTATGGGCATCTTAAGAAGCTTTCAAGGATAATTTTAACTTTATACTGTTTTTGCCTTGCCTGGTATATGGTCAGACCACTCAAGATGGCTGTTCTCTTGCTCTCTGTACATCCCCTCCTCGACCAGTCCCTGCTTCATCTACACCCTGCTCACATGGATGGCCTTGCCCCCTGGCCCAGCTTGTGATTCTAGTTCTTAGGCCAGAACAGCTCCACCTGCTAGTTTATTAAAGGGAAACATCAGCTCTTGTGATGGTCATTAATCTGAGGGGCTGTGAGGGACGTGCCCCATTTGCTGGTTTCTCTGGTAACTGATGAGCCAAGCTGACATCAATTTCCCCTATCAGTGGTAGCCTCCTTCTTCCCCTAGTAGTGAAGATTGCTGCCATGACCTGCCTGCTGTCTGCCATACACCGGTGGGTGTTGCTCCAGGACCCTTTTGCTGCCGACATGTAAGGTTCCCTTTCCAATAAACCACCGATGTCTCTGTCACTGCCTCTTGGTTCTTTCTTCAGTCTTGAGGCTTGGCAAATACAGGGCTTGCAGGCCTGTGGGGTGCAGCTCAACACCTGCTGACTGGCTGTAACTCTAACATGGTGGAAATGGCACTTAAAAGAGCTGTTTCAGTTGGTGCTTTGCTACACACCATTTGTATGGCCTTTCTAAACCTGTTTTCTTTTCTGTGAAATGGTGAAAATGCCTACCCCACAGTGTTGTTAAGATTTTAATGAGGTAATTGTGAGAATGTTTTGTAAATTGTAAAGCATCATGTAAATGAAAGTGGTTTTACATGTACCTCAGTGACACGCTGCGTTTGCTTATAATTATCGCATTTTTCTTCATTCTTGTATTGTATTCAACGTTACTTCTATGTTAATAGAACTTCTATTTCCTTTATGATGCTTTGTCCTGTTATGGCAAAAAGGAAATGTTGCTTACCTTTTTTATTGAGCTTTTTAGGAGGCATCGAGAAGCTTAGACATTGCCAGTTTACCTTGTGGGCTGATGAGCACCTGGAAGAAATGACATTGGTATCAGGCAGCACAGTGGCTGAGCAACCATGCTGCCTCACACTGCCTCAGGTCCCCTGGGGTAGCCAACCAAGGGGCACTCCTGAGTCATCCTAGTATCTTATAAGTGGTGAAAGCAGCCTAAAACTCTGAAGTTTCTTCAACTAATTCTCTTTATTTGATCTTTCTATTTTTGGTTCTGTTCTCCAAAGGATGCGTGCAATGTAATTTTTTTTTCCCTCTACCAATGCTGCTAAAAAACCCCCAGAAGAGGAGAGAAATCTAGAACCTGTGCATTTCTTTTCCTCTATTGTATCTACTTATCACTGAAGGAGGCAGTTTCTTTTGCCATAAATAGTCTATCTTTGGATCAGCAAAGCCAGCATTGTCATTGTGCTCTGCTGGTTAAGTGCTTTATTGATCCATTAATTTACCATTTATTAACTGAGAAGGAATCAGGCTTCTCAGTCCTCAATATCACATTGCAAATAGTTCTTGTTTTTCAAAGGCTGGACTTTGCCTGCATTTTCTTTGAAAGGGAAAACTGGGATTTCATGTGGAGATAAATATGATAAAGCTATTGATTGCATTTGTGCTAAGGATAAGAGGAGGGGTGCTTCCCTAAGGCATTATGTCTATGTCAGATGAATGATTGCTATAAAGAATAAGGGTATTTCCCTGCCCACTCAAGCCTGGGAAACCTGCTGAGCTCCCAGGTCAGGTCACCTGCCCTCCAAAGAACCCTCCAGGCCACGTGGGTCCTGGGGGCATAGGAGGGAGGCCCTCCTGGGGGAGAACAGGAGAGGCAGGCAGGAGGGGCCCTCCAGGACCGGAGGAGCAGGAGTGGGAGAGGAGCAGAGGGTGTTTGCCTCACCCACTAGGGCCCACAAAGCTTGCTGGGCTCCCAGTCCGGGTCTCCCACCCTCTGAGACCAGAGGCACGCCTGGACCCCTTCTGTTCCATTGAGCCTAAGCCCCACACCCCCCAGAGCCTTTTCCAGCCCTGTGGGTCCTAAGCATAGGCCCCACCCACTGCCCAAACCCCACCCCTCCCTAGGTCCTGCCCACCACAGCTAAGGCTTTTTCCACCTTTTTTTTAAGTTATTGTGGTTCTGTTTTACCTTCCGGTTGTTGTTTCATCTATATTTTTATTTTTTTATAGTCTTCTAACATATCTGTTAGTTTCCTAGTCTAATTTTATTTTTTACTCTTTGTTATTGTTCTTTTTTTTTGCCACCCCATGCGGCATGTGGGATCTTGGTTCATGAGCTGGGGGCCGTCAAGCCAAAGCTCCTGTGGTGGGAGCTCCGAGTCCAAACCACTGGAATAACAGAGAACCTCAAACCCCAAGGACTGTTCATCAGAGATCTCCCGGTGGTCCTCATCTCGGCACCGAGACCCAGGTCTACCCAACAGCCTACAAACTCCACTGTTGGAAGCCTCAGGCCAACCAACCAGTAGGACAGGAACACAATCCCAACCATCCAAAAAAAAAAAAAAAAAGAGAGACAGCAAAAAAACATATCACAGATGAAGGAGCAGGTAAAAACCTACAAGACCAAATAAATGAAGAGGAAATAGGCAATCTACCTGAAAAACAATTCGGAGTAATGATAGTACAGATGATCCAGAATCATGGAAATAGAATGGAGGCATGGATTGAGAAAATACAAGAAATGTTTAACAAAGATCTAGAAGAACTAAAAAACAAACAAACAGTGATGAACAACACAATAACTTGAGATGAAAAATACACTAGAAGGAGTCAATAACAGAATAACTGTGGCAGAAGAAAGAATAAGTGAGCTGGAAGACAAAGTAGTGGAAATAACTGCTGAGGAACAGAATAAAGAAAAAAGAATGAAAAGAATTGAAGACAATCGCAGAGACCTCTGGGAGAACACTAAACACACGAACAGTCAAATTATAGGGGTCCCAGAAGAAGAAGAGAAAAAGAAAGGGTCTGAGAAAATGTTTGAAGAGATTATAGTGGAAAATTTCCCTAACATGGGAAAGGAAATAGTCACCCAAGTCCAGGAAACACAGAGAATAAACCCCAGGAGAAACACACCAAGGTAGATATTAATCAAAATAACAAAAATTAAATTCAAAGAAAAAATATTAAAAGCAGCAAAGGGAAAAATAAAAAATAACATACAAAGGAATCCCCATAAGGTTATCAGCTGATTTTTCAGCAGAAACTCTGCAGGCCAGGAGGGAGTGGCAGGGTATACTTAAAGTCATGAAAGAGAAAAACCTACAATCAAGATTACGCTAGGGGCTTCCCTAGTGGCGCAGTGGTTGAGAGTCCGCCTGCCGATGCAGGGGACACGGGTTCGTGCCCTGGTCCGGGAAGATCCCACATGCTGTGGAGCGTCTGGGCCCGTGAGCCATGGCCGCTGAGCCTGCACGTCCGGAGCCTGTGCTCTGCAATGGGAGAGGCCACAACAGTGAGAGGCCCACGTACTGCAAAAAAAAAAAAAAACAAAAAAAAAGATTACTCTACCCAGCAAGGATCTCATTCAGATTCAACAGAGAAATCAAAAGCTTTTCAGAAAAGCAAAAACTAAGAGAATTCAGCACCACCAAACCAGCTTTACAGCAAATGCTAAAGAAACTTCTCTAGGCAGGAAACACAAGGGAAGAAAAAGACCCACAAAAACACACCAAAACAATTAAGAAAATGGTAAAGGAGCATACATATTGATAATAACCTTGAATGTAAATGGATTAAATGCTCCAACCAAAACACACAGACTGGCTGAATGGATACAAAAACAAGACCCATATATATGCTGTCTACAGGAGACCCACTTCAAACCTAGGGACACATACAGACTGAAAATGAAGGGATGGAAAAAGATACTCCATGCAAATGGAAATCAAAAGAAAGCTGGAGTAGCAATACTCGTATCAGGTAAAATAGACTTTAAAATAAAGACGGTTATAAGAGATAAGGAAGGACACTACATAATGATCAAGGGATCAATCCAATAAAAAGATATAACAATTATAAATGTTTATGCACCCAACATAGGAGCACCTCAGTACATAAGGCAAATGCTAACAACCATGAAAGGGGAAATCGACAGCAGCACAATAATAGTAGGGGACTTTTAACACCCCACTTAAACCAATGGACAGATCATCCAAACAGAAAATAAATAAGGAAACAAAGCTTTAAATGACACAATAGACCAGGTAGATTTAATTGATATTTATAGAACATTCTACCCAAAAGTGGCAGAATACAGTTTCTTCTCAAGTGCACATGGAACATTCTCGAGGATAGATCACATCTTGGGTCACAAATCAAGCCTCGGAAAATTTAAGAAAATTGAAATTGTATCAAGCATCTTTTCTGACCACAACGCTATGAGATTGGAAATCAGTTACAGGAAAAAAACTGTAAAAGACATGAATACATGGAGGCTAAACAGTGCACTACTAAATAACCAAGAGATCACTGAAGAAATCAAAGAAGAAATAAAAAAATACATAGAAACAAATGACAACGAAAACACAACGACCCAAAACCTATGGGATGCAGCAAAAGCAGTTCTAAGAAGGAAGTTTATAGCAATTCAATCTCACCTCAAGAAACAAGAAAAATCTCAAATAAACAATCTAACCCTACACCTAAAGCAACTAGAGAAAGAAGAACAAAGAAAACCCAGAGTCAGTAGAAGGAAAGAAATCATAAAGATCAGAGCAGAAATAAATGAAATAGAAACAAAGAAAACAATAGTAAATACCAATAAAACTAAAAGCTGGTTCTTTGAGAAGATAAACAAAATTGATAAACCATTAGCAAGACTCATCAAGAAAAAGAGGGAGAGGACTCAAGTCAATAAAATTAGAAATGAAAAAGGAGAAGTTACAACAGACACTGCAGAAATACAAAATATCCTAAGAGACTACTACAAGCAACTCGATGCCAATAAAATGGACAACCTGGAAAAAATGGACAAATTTGGGAAAGGTACAATTTTCTAAGACTGAACCAGGAAGAATTAGAAAATATAAATAGACCTATCACAAGTAATGAAATTGAAACTGTAGTTAGAAATCTTCCAACAAACAAAAGTCCAGGACCAGATGGTTTCACAGGCGAATTCTATCAAATATTTAGAGAAGAGCTAAAACCAATCCTTTTCAGACTCTTCCAAAAAATTGCAAACGGAGGACCACTCCCAAATTCATTCTACGAGGGCACCATCACCCTGGTACCAAAATCAGAAAAAGATATCACAAAAAAAGAAAAGTATAGACCAATATCACCAATGAACATAGATGCAAAAATCCTGAACAAAATACTAGCAAACAACATATTAAAAGGATCATACACCATGACCAAGTGGGGTTTATCCCAGGGATGGCACAGATTCTTCAATGTACACAAATCAATTAATGTGATACACCATATTAACAGATTAAGGAATAGAAACCATATGATCATCTCAAAGATGCAGAAAAAGCTTTTGACAAAATTCAACGCTGATTTATGATAAAAACTCTCCAGAAAGTGGGCATAGAGGGAACCTACCTCAACATAATAAAGGCCATATATGACAAACCCACATCAAACATCATACTACATGGTGAAAAACTGAAAGCATTTCCACTAAGATCAGGAAGAGGACAAGGATGTCCACTCTTGCCACTCTTACTTAACACAGTTTTGGAAGTCTTAGCCACGGCAATCAGAGAAGAAAAAGAAATAAAAGGAATACAAATTAGAAAAGAAGAAGTAAAACTGTCACTGTTTGCAGATGACATGATACTATACATAGAAAATCCTAAAGATGCCACCAGAAAACTTCTAGAACTACTAAAACTACTAGAACCAAATCAATGAATTTGGTAAGGATACAAAATTAATACATGGAAATCTGTGGCATTTCTATACACTAATAATGAAAGATCAGAAAGAGAAATTAAGGAAACAATCCCATTTACCATTGCAACAAAAAGAATAAAATACCTGGGAATAAACCTACCTAAGGAGGTGAAGACTTGTACTCAGAAAACTATAAAACACTGATGAAAGAAATCAAAGATGACATAAACAGATGGAGAAACAGACCATGTTCTTGGATTGGAAGAATCAAGACTGTGAAAATGACTATGCTACCCAAAGCAATCTACAGATTCAATGCAACCTCTGTCAAACTATGAATGGCGTTCTTCACAGAACAAGAACAAAAAGTTTTACAATTAGTATGGAAACACAAAAGCCCCCAAATAGCCAAAGCAATCTTGAGAAAGAAAAACAGAGCTGGAGTAATCAGGCTCCCAAATTCAAACTATACTGCAAAGCCACAGTAATCAAGACAGTATGGTACTGGCACAAAAACAGAAATATAGATCAATGGTACAGGATAGAAAGCCCAGAGATGAACCCACGCACCTGTGCTCAACTAATCTATGACAAAGGAGGCACAAACATACAGTGGAGAAAAGACAGCCTCTTCAATAAGTGGTTCTGGGAAAACTGGACAGCTACCTGTAGAAGAATGAACTCAGAATACTACCTAACACCATACACAAAAATAAACTCCAAATGGACTAAAGACCTAAATGTAAGACCAGACACTATAAAACTCTTAGAGGAAAACATAGGAAAAACACTCTTTGACATAAACCACAGCAAGATCTTTTTTGATCCACCTCCTAGAGTAATGAAAATAAAAACAAAAATAAACAGATGGACCTAATTAAATTTAAAAGCTTTTGCACAGCAAAGGGAACCATAAACAAGCCGAAAAGACAACCCTCAGAATTGGAGAAAATATTTGCAAACAAATCAAGGGACAAAGGATTAATCTCCAAAATATACAAACAGCTCATAGAGCTCAATATCAAAAAAACTAACTATTAAAATATGGGCGGCGTTGGCCAAAGTAGGTCACATGGCCAAGCCCAGAGTCAGTGTAGGAGAGCAGTATCAAAAAAAAAAAAAAAAAAAAAAAAAAAAAGGGGGGACCTAAATAGACATCTCACCAAAGAAGACATACAGATGGCCAAGAGGCACATGAAAAGATGCTCAACATCACTAATTATTAGAGAAATACAAATCAAAACTACAATGAGATATCACCTCACACTGGTCAGAATGGTCATTATCAAAAAATCTAGAAACAATAAATGCTGGAAAGGGTGTGGTGAAAAGGGAACCCTCCTGCACTGTTGGTGGGAATGTAAATTGATACAACCACTATGGAGAACAGTATGGAGGTTCCATAAAAAACTAAAAATAGAACTACCATATGACCCAGCAATCCCACTACTGGGCATATACCCTGAGAAAACCATAATTCAAAAAGAGATATGTACCACAGTGTTCATTGTGGCACTGTTTACAATAACCAGGACATGGAAGCAACCTAAATGTCCCATTTACAGATGAATGGATAAAGATGTGGCACACATATACAATGGAATATTACTCAGCCATAAAAAGAAACAAAATTGAGTTATTTGTAGTGGTGTGGATGGACCTGTAATACAGAGTGAAGTGAGTCAGAAAAAGAAAAACAAATACCGTATGCTAACGCATATGTATGGAATCTAAAAAAAAAAAAAAAAAAAGGTACTAATGAACCCAGTGACAGAGCAGGAATAAAGATGTAGACATAGAGAATGGACTTGAGGACACAGGGGTGAGGGGGAAGCTGGGGTGAAGTGAGAGTAGCATTGACATATATACACTACCAAATGTAAAATAGATAGCTAGGGGGAAGCAGCTGCATAGCACAGGGAGATCAGCTTGGGGCTTCGCGATGACCTAGAGGGGTGCGATAGGGAGGGTGGGAGGGAGCCTCGAGGGAGGGGATATGGGGATATATGTATGCATGTGGCTGATTCACTTTGTTTTACAACAAACTAACAGCATTGTGAAGCAATTATACTCTAATAAAGATGTATTAAAAAAAAAAGAATAAGGATGTTCCAGGTGGTGGGATATTGCATCACACATTTTTGGGACTACACATGCTTAGGTATACAATTAGTTTATTTTAGATAATGCATTTTTGTTAATTTTTTTCTTGTTATTAAAAGTAATACATATCATAATACAAGTTTGGAAATTACAGAAAATAGAAAGTCCGAATAATTCAGAATCTCATTACCCAGACATAGTACCTGATTTTTATGTACCTTTTTGTGTCTTGAATAATATGTTTTAGAAAAAGCATTTTATTGTATATCCCATTAGAATTAAGATTAAGAAAAACAACTACCTCTTATTCGTAAGTGCAATCAGAAGGGAAATTGACACAAATAATCAACAACAGTAGCCACATAAAAAGTAATATTGCATTGTTATCTGTCCAAATCTTCCTCAGGTCCTCCCTCCTCTTTTCTTCCCCTCCCCCGCGACATT
>NW_006787469.1:305470-311905 GCF_000442215.2 Lipotes vexillifer
CCCCAACCTCCTCCCTTTCTCTACTTCCGTTCAAGGAAGATTCACCTTCCTGATGATGTTATGCTTCTAGTGTTTCTCATACTATTTCAGCAATTTCTCCTATTGCAGCAAAGTATGAGCATGTTCTCAAGAGGTCTGGGAACAGTCTTAAAGTGTCAGCCATAAGTCCCCAGTTTCTTTGTGTTCTCTTGATTTATCCTAAAGGTTCCTGTGAATTTTGCTTTCTAACTTCTTTGTGTTCATTGTATTATAAAATATTATATTAAATGTCTTACTCTGAGTAAAATTCTCCAGGAAGCTGTGCCACATTTATCAAATGACTTTAAACTCTCTCTGGCATATGGCTGCATCCCCTGAGGGTGCACGTTACCCTAATTTGAGAAACCTGGACTCTTTAGATTAGTTTGTATTTTCTAAGAATACATTATTAAATAGAAGAATTAAAGGAGTCATATATATACTAGATTTCCAGTGATTCTCAGTGGAGAGATATGGATCATGTCTTCCTAGAGGGAAGTGTCAGAATCATCTGGAAGGTTTTTTCAGATTTTGCTCTGCTTCCTTTTCAGTTTGAGAATTACTGCGCAGTGAGCTCCTGTTCTGATTGGAAAGTGAAAGTGTTTTAATCCTCAGTAGTATTGGGCTATAAAAAAGGATGAGGACCACAAGTTTTATTTATTTATTTACACATACATACATATATGTGTATATGTATATTTGATTTATAAGGTTAATGATCTATATCCTGAAATCTATTTGAATGAGTAACTGAATTGAGTTTTCCGGTCTTATTATTTATTTTAGCCAAACGTGATATGATGAATTCAGTTACCAAAAAAAAAAAAGGCCTTGAATTGTCTTATTTCTACTATCCCAGTCTGTTGATGTTTAGGATTTAGAGCAACTGTGGTCCTGAATTAGAAAATTATTCTGCTACATTAGAAATGTTTTGCTCTTTAAGGTATCTGCAGAGCTCTATAATCATCTGACCATTTGTTCCCAGTAGGGTGCCTTCAGTGCTTCAGTGCTTTAAGCTTTCCTTCTATTTCTTTTGTTATGTGCCCTCCATCCTTCTGCCTCCTGCTGCTGGTCTCAAGTTATCAGCATCATAGTAACGAACTGTTTCTTATTTTTGGACCAATGGCATATGCTACATTTTCTAAGACATACAATACTATGATAAATGTAAGAAAAGAATTCCATCATCTGACAATAAAAACTGTTTAGGACCATGCCTATTGCCACGCAGTACAGGCAGAGCATTTAGCAGTAGCAGTCTGAGTACTCACACAACAGAGCAGATGCTGCCTCGTGGATAGGGACTCCACCTTTCAGGAAAGAAACATGTCACTCTGTGGGAACCTATGAGAACCTCAATTTCCAGAGTTAGAATGAGGTCCAAGGTCTGCTGTTTCAGTTCTCAGGTGCAGGGTTTCAATCCTCATGTGCAGGGTTTCAATCCATCTTGCTTTCATCCTTTGTGTTTTCTGAAGCCCTCTACCTCTGACAATTTGGGAAGATCTGAGCTGTAACATCGATAACTTATGTCAACAAAAATAGGACCAAAATAAAAATTCCAAGGTTTTATAACTATGCCTTTCCCAATTCCTTTTAGCTTTTTAGTTTCCTTTTCTACATCTATTACTTTTTTTGGGGGGGGGGACTTAAACAAAAGGTAGGTTCATGTGAATCTTTCAGCAAGTATTAGTACAAATAAACATTTATTCTCGAACTGTTTTTAGAGTACTATTTAAGGGTTCTGCACCCACAATTCCATTTTTTTTTTCCCACACCACCAAGCAATTCTCTGACGCCAGCTGGATTCCTAAAATTTAACTCAATTCTGACACCATCTACCCAGAGATAAATAGCATCAGATTTCACAGGTTAAGGACTCATTCCCACAAGACTACCTTCCACTTTAGATACCAATTACAAGTCCTAGTTGTCATGTGTACTTCTGACTGACTGGCTATAAGTTGGAGGTTGCCATGACCCCGTCCTTGTGTTTGATTAACTTGCTAGAGTGGCTCGTAGGCCTTGGGAAGCCAGTTTTCCCCCTAGATTAATTACAAAGGGTATAACTCAAGCAGTCAGATGGAAGAACTGCATGTAACAAGGTATGAGGAAAGGGTGTGGAGCTTCCATGCCCTCTCCAAGGGCACCACTCTCAGTACCTCCACATGTTCACCAACCTGGAAGGTCTCTGAAGCCCATCCTTTTGGGTTTTTATGGAGGCTTCATTATATAGGAATGATTGATTAAATCATTGACCACTGGTAATTGATTCAACCTCCAACCCCTCTTCCCTCCCCTGGAGGCCAGGGGTGTGGGACTGAAAGTTCCAACCCTCTAATCACATGGTTGGTTCCTCTGGTGACCAGCCTCCATCCTTAGGTGCTTTCCAAAAGTCACCTTATTAACATAAACCCAGTTGTGGTAGAAAGGGGTTTGTTATGAATAACAAGACACCCATTTCACCTTTATGGCTCTGAAGTGATTTCAGGAACTGAGGAGTAGAGATCAATACTATAACAAAAAATGCTCCCACTGCTCTTATCTCTCAGAAAATTTCAAGGGTTTTGGGAGCTGTGAGTCAGGAACTGTGGACAAAGACCAAATATATATGAGAAATGTATTTTTGGTCCTCTAAATGACCAAATATTATTTCATATAAATCACAATATGGCACTCTTAGACATAAGGCATTGGTTAGATACAGTGATGAGCAAGATCAGACACGTACCAGCCTCGTGGAGCTTACAGTTTGGGTGAAATCAAATAATCAAAAATAACTATAAGTTTATAATTGATAGCATTTGACCATCTCCTTCTTGAGGTGCTTTCTTCACTTGGTATCTAGAACACCACACACCTGTTTCCTACCTCACTGGCCACTCCTTGTTTTGTTTTGTTTTTCTGCTGAGTCCATCTCTTCTTTCCATCTAAATGTTGGAGTGCCCTAAGCCTTAGCCCTTGTTACCCACTCTCCTTAGATGATATCATCTAGTCATATGGCTTTAAATAATACCCATTAATATCAATATGCTGATGACTCTCAAATTTGTATCTATATTCGCTCTTCCTCCCTAAACAGCATAAAACTTTCAATATCCCAATCCTCACATTCACTGCTTTCCATCTCAGTAAATGGCACCACCATTTACCCAGTGGCTTGGGACAGAAATATAAATTATTCTTTTATTCTTTCTTTACTTTCACAGCTTTCATCGAATCTCTCAGTTAAGTTCTGTTGGCTCCACAAATTATGTCCAAATCCTACCACTTCTTATCACCTCCACTGTTACCATGCTGGCTCAGTTGACAGTAGCCTGCCAAATGGTCATCTCTTCCTAGCACCCTCATCCCCCTCCTATTTATGGCATCTGTTCTCCACTTCTTAGCCAGAGTAATCTCTCTAAAGCCTAAAACAGACCTTTGTAAAAAATCCTCCAGTGAAGAAGTGCTGATTTCAGGTCTGGGGCAGGAAATGTACAGCATGAATCTCTGCGGATAGGATACTAACAGAGTAAGAGAAATGATGAGATATTAATCCAATTTTAATCATAAAATTGAAAATGTTGCATACTGTCAAACATAAAGGAAGGTCTTTATGAGCTCTTTCTCAGTGTTACATTAGACTTTTGGAATTTAAAGACAAAAATGGAATAATATATAATATAAATAAAATAATAGAGCAGATTTCTTTTTGATAATTCATGTGCACACACACACAGTTTAAGAATTTTTCAAACCCACAAAAAAATTCTAAGGCAGCACAATGAACTTTTATATGCCTCTTAACCTAGATATACCACCTGTTAAGCCGGTCACTTATTTAAGTTGAACCATATATGCCCCTTTTTGACACACACAAAAAAGTGATCACATGGTTGAAACTGAATGCACACATACACATACAATACACATTTCCTTTTGCCAAGCCATCAGAAAGTAGGTTTTAAGTATGACGCTTCATTATTTATCTTCCCAGAAAAAATACATTATCCTACATAACTAAAAACCAGTATCTCAACTGAGAAAAATCAATTAATTGAATATCATCATCCATATATAATCCTTATTCAAATTCCCCTATTTGTATCATCAGGCTTTTTTAAAAAGTCATACTACTAAACTAATTTAAGAGTCTGAGGTGCTGTCTCTTATAGAATAAAGTGATTATGTTTACTGTTGGCTTACTCTAGTTTTTTCCTTCCATGGTTTAGCTTCTTGCATCCGTGTTTGACAACAGCATCAAGACCTTTGGAGTAATTGAGAGTGACCCTTTCGACTGGGAGAAGACTGGAACTGATGGCTCCCTCACCACCACCACTACTTCTACCACTCCTCAGCTGCACACCCGCTTGACCCCTGCGGCAATCGGGTATGTCCTAAACAAGTGGTTCATCAGTGTCTTTCCTAGATGTGTTGTATCGGTATTAGCAGAAATGTCTTTTATGCCATCCAGGTTCCCTCAGATGACCAAATGCTAAGACATAGGGATGCCTATGGGTTTCCTTGAATTAACATTGCTCTTATATATGCCTTTGTTTGGATTCACTTTTCTTAGAAAGTACTTAAAGATTATACTGTGAAATGGCAGCTTAGAGCTTGTGTTACTCGTTAATGTCAGATGTACAGTAGATTTTCTCCAAAATGAGAAGGGGCATTTGTTGCATTTACTACTAAAGAATAGATGGGACCCCGGAACAAGAGCAAGCCACAATTATTTCTGACTACACTGTGCTTAAGTTTAGTGGGAAAGTGATTAATTTTCGAGGTGTATTAGGAAGAGGTTAGTGTATTTCCATCTTATTGGGGTTTTTTTTGTTTTTTGATTTCTTTTTCCTGTATATACATTAAATACAGTTGCTTTTGTTTGTTGTTTTTCTATTTGGGGGGGTTGTCTTTTTTTCTGACACCCCCCCCCCTTTTTTTACCTGCTCTAGTTGGTTTAAAAGAAAAAGTAAATAGGGAAAAATCATCATACAATGAGCTAATTGGAACACTTTATCACTAATCCATTGCTTTGGTTTTACATTGAGATGAGATCACTAGAGCTTATTGAATCAGAAAAGCTTACATGGACTCATATAACTGGAGATGATATCCCTGATTAGTTAGTCTAAGAATTCTTAAATGTGAGACCTTGACTAGCTATAGTAGAATCACCACAGATGTTTGTTTAAAATACCCATTTGTAGGACTCACCCCAGACCTACTGAAGCAGAATGTCTAGGGGTATGGCACAGACGTCCATATGCATCAGATGTTTCTCATGCTTATCTTAGTTTGGGACTCACTGCACTATTCCAGCCACCCCATTTTACAAATGAGGAAATAATTCTAACTCTGAGTGAATCATCCAACTTTAGATAAAGATTAGTGACAGAGCTGGAGCCTATGTAGAAATTTTGATTCTTGCTTAAATGCTTTTGTCCTCCTTCTCCTTTGATTGTTGTTAGAAATAAATCTCACATTTGCAAAAATCCAGGTGATAGCACTTCAGGGTAGCTGAAGTCAATGAATAGATTTTAAGTTCCCATATCCCAAAGTTTTTTCCTAAAATAAGATAGAATAATAAGAAAGGAAAAATAAAACTACATAAAAGCTATGTCCTCAGCATAATTTGAAGACAAAGGATGCCCAAATCAAACTAACTGTAAGTAAAAAGAGAAAAAAACAAAACCCCAAGGCCTTATGTAATATCTCTTATGCTCCTGCCTCACCCAGCCCTGCCACAAAGCTTCCTGAAGGCAGATCAGTAAAAACTGTGGAAAGAGGAAAGTTAGCCCTGGGACTTAATGTTGATTTAAAACGAACATCAGAAAGACTAAATCCATCCGAAGAATGAAAATACTAAAAAGTATCCAGGTAGATCAGATAATAAACTACAGGGAGATAAAAATATTCATGATTCAAAACATGTAGCTTCTGAGGAGGAAAAAAGACAAAAAGGGAGAAATACCCTTTGTCAGTTGAATGGTGAAGGAAGAAAGCACATATCTGTTTGGGTCCAGTCAAGAGAGAGAAACTACATAGTAATTTGAACAGGGAAAGATGATACAAAGAATTATTACCTATAACACAAAATTGGAATAATGTGGGATTGAAAAACTAGAGAGAACCGTAAAGAATACAGGAATAGCTCTTTTTCGTGGCGCCTCGGAGGCGGTCGGCCACTTCAGAACGAAGCTGAACATCTCCTTCCCAGCCACTGGCTGCCAGAAACTCATTGAAGTGGACGATGAACGAAAACTTCGAACCTTTTATGAGAAGCGTATGGCCACAGAAGTTGCTGCTGATGCTCTGGGTGAAGAATGGAAGGGTTATGTGGTCCGAATCAGTGGTGGGAACACAAACAGGGTTTCCCCATGAAGCAGGGTGTCTTGGCCCATGGCCGAGTCCGCCTGCTACTGAGTAAGGGGCATT
>NW_006787469.1:312598-321179 GCF_000442215.2 Lipotes vexillifer
TGTTACAGACCAAGGAGGACTGGAGAAAGAAAGCACAAATCTGTACAGGGCTGCCATTGTGGATCCAATCTGAGCGTTCTCAATTTGGTCATTGTAAAAAAAAGGGGAGAAGGATATTCCTGGACTCACTGATACTACTGTGCCTCGTGGCCTGGGGCCCAAAAGAGCTAGCAGAATCCACAAACTTTTCAGTCTCTCTAAAGAAGATGATGTCCACCAGTAAGTTGTGAGAAAGCCCCTAAACAGAGAAGGTAAGAAACCTAGGACCAAAGCACCCAAGATTCAGCATCTTGTTACTCCACGTGTTCTGCAACACAAACGTCGGCGAATTGCTCTGAAGAAACAGCATACTAAGAAAAATAAGGAAGAGGCTGCAGAATATGCTAAACTTTTGGCCAAGAGAATGAAGGAAGCCAAAGAAAAACGCCAGGAACAGATTGCCAAGAGACGGAGGCCGTCCTCTCTGAGAGCTTCTGCTTCTAAGTCTGAGTCCAGTCAAAAATGAGATGTTCTTAGAGTAACAAATAAATAAGATCAGACATCAAAAAAAAAAAAAAATACACAAATAGCAAATATAAAGTGCAGCTCCTACACCTAGGGCTGAATTAAGCATCCAAGGAAAAGCTCCCTCAGTCCCCACCCCAGGGCTGAGTACTGACCTTGTTGGTGAGTGTATTTCCTCACTCATTGGATGGCAGGGAAGTTGCTCTAATGCCATACTGGTAGAATTTGCTGAAATATCTGCCCTCTGGAACTTGCTGGAAATCTGCCCTCCAGAGTGCCAGAGAAAACGATTTACTGGAAGTGTCTTACTAGAGACACTCTGCTACAAAACTTATGGGTAGTAGGTATTGCTCTGGGAAGATATTGGTTGCTGCTGTCTGGGTACTGCAGGAGACAGGCACGGGGAAAGCCACACATGCTGGAGAAGCTTGACAAGCTGCACAGTGGAACCCAAAGTAAAACTCTTTCCTCCCGCAGGGTCTCTCCAGTGCCCTCTACTGACAAAACTCTCATGCCAGCTGGCAAAGGAAAAGAGTTAAAGGGCACAGATCCACTTTCACAGAATAGGCAAAAAGGATGAATTTGGAGCTGAAAGGCAATAAATGAATAATTACAGAGGGGAAAAAGGAGAAATAAAAATTAATTACCTATAAGAAAAGAGAACTATAAAATCAGAAGATGCACAATATCTCCTCTGACCAAATAAAAATCCACTAAAGTGTTTGGACTTTGCTATACTTACAGAGGAGGGCACCAGTTAATCTGTGAATCCTGTAAAACATTCCAATGCCACAAAAATGAACAAGAAAAATATTTTAAATATCCATAAAGTGTTATTTCAAAAACTCAAGAAAATCTAATACATATTTACTAAGGAAATTTCCTGTCAGGAATAAACAACTATGAAGAAGAAAATTATAAGACAGAACCCCAAATGGAACTGAATATGTTCATGCATTGAAGATATGGATAACCACCTTGGGTCAGAAATTTGAAAACTAAGAAATAGAGTGAGTGTGGTGTGGGGAGGGAGAGAAGAAAGAAAAGGAAAAGATGGAGGAAACAATGAAATGATAGTTCGTTGAACTCAGGAAAGAAATGGAAGAAAAAGATATCTCACAATTGAATAAATCACAAGGTGCGCAAAGGACAGTAGACGCAGATGAAAGTTTAATAAAGGGCATTGAATAAAGTCAGGGGGAAAAAAGCCCCAAGAGAATGAAAATAAAGAAATCATTTAAAAGGGCTAGAGAGAAAGTAGTGCCAATGGAAGGCCGAGAAGGAATAGCATTCATATTGTTAGAGTCCCTGAAGAAGGAAAGCAAAACAATACCAATTAAAACTGAGAAACTCAATAACAAAAGGTTAAATAAGGAAACAGGGGACTAAGAGCATTTAAAAAGGTAAATGTCCAAAGGTGACCATTAGAACAAAAAAGCAAACCTTCTAAAATATATACTCTTAAAAGTTTATAAATTAAAGTACAAAGAATACTCATCTTGTAGAGAAAGAAATATAGCAAATATGACAAAATACCCATAATTATAAAATACTATGACAGAGTTAAGACCAAACATATCAGTCATAGCAATAAATACGAATGGGGACATCTATTAAAAGAAAAAGATTTTTAGTTTGGTTTATATAGCTGTATACATATGCTGTATACAAGAGATAGACCTAAAAAAACATGTTTCAGAAAGGGATGGACAAAGATAAACCAGAAAAATGGAAACAGTCAGAAGAGAATAACAATCCTGATATCAGACAATGTAGAATTCAAGCCAAATTAAAGCATTAAAGGTTATAGAGATGGAAGGGTACTTTTTAATGTTAAGTGTCACAGTTCACAAGTGGGACATAGTATTTATTAATATTTAATCACCAGAATCACAGCAGTCATCTTTAGGAAGCAACAACTATGAGAGATTAAAGGAGACAAACACACTAGTAATTGGAGATTTTAATATACAACTCAGTTCAAGACTGAATTCAAGTGAACAAAGAATAAGAAATAGAAGACAAACAACACAATCAATAAGGTAGATCTTAGGCATGTTTTTCAATATCTACACCCTGATGATAGAGGTTACACCTTCTGCTCAAGTACCCCTGGGACATTCACAAAACTTGATCAGTTATTAGGTCACCAAGAAAACATATAAGTTGTTCCATAAAGCAGAAATATTACACTGTCTGATCACACTGTAATAGAACTAGAAATTGCTAACAAAAACAAAAATGTCAAAGGCCCTTCCACCTGGAAACTTAAAAACCTCCAATTAAACTACTCTTGGGTGAAAGGGAAAATACAAAGTGAAGCTATAGGGAAAATAATGATAATTAAAACACTACATATCAGAATCTGTGGTATAGGGACTTCTCTGGTGGCACAGTGGTTAAGAATCCACCTGCCATTGCAGGGGATATGGGCTTGATCCCTGGTCCGGGTAGGTCCTACATGTCACGGAGCAACTAAGCCCGTGCGCCGCAACTCCTGAGCCTGCACTCTAGATCCCGCGAGCCACAACTACTGAGCCCATGTGCCACAACTACTGAAGCCCGTGCACCTAGAGCCAGTGCTCAGCAACAAAAGAAGCCACCACAGTGAGAAGCCCGTGCACTGCTACAAAGAGTAGCCCCCACTCGCCGCAACTAGTAACCCCCATTGCACCGCACACAGCAACGAACACCCAACACAGCCAAAGATAAATAAATTAATTAATTTTAAAAAAAAGTTCTTAAAAAAAAAAAGAATCTGTGGTATACATTTAAAGCCAAGATAAGAGGAAAATCGATGGCATTGAATAAGGAGATATATAATGTCAAGATGTCTTATTATTGATTATATTAGTGTTGGTAATCTGGTTAAGGTGGTGTTAGGTTTTCCACTTTATATAGTTACTATTTTTCCCTTTGTAATTGATAATTATCTTGTGAGAAGATACTTTGAGACTATTCAAATGAACTTGATTTTTCATACATTTGCCTACTAATTTTAGCATCCATCTTGCCTGCAAAGTATTAGGCCCACAAGCCTATCATTTACTATCTGAGCCTTTAGAAAAAGTTTGCTGACCTCTGAGTTATCTCTTTTTGCAGATGATATGGTAGAATACCTGGAAAGCCCTAGAGAATCAGTGTTAAAGAGAAAAAATGATAATTTATGTCCTACAACTCTTAGTTCTTAATAGAGGGAGAAAGTAAGTTCAGGAAAAGGTAAGAGGATGCTTTACATCAGGAGTCAGCAAGCCTCATCGTTCACTAAGAGCCAGATAAATATTTGTGGGCTCTGCTGTCTGTCACCACTACTGCTGCCACCGTAGTGCTAAAGCAGACATAGATAGTATGTAAATGAATGAGCATGCCTGTGTGCCATACACAGTATTTACAAAAATAGGTGAACAGGCCAGATTTGGCTCACAGGCCCTAACTTGCCGACCCCTACCTTAGATTATGGGGGCGGGCATATGAAAAGGGTGTCCAATCTTATTACTTCTCTTGACATCTTCCAGTTCTTCCATATATCTTCTTAATTTTTTCCCATAATCTGCTTCTGTAATTTATACCTTGCCTACAAACACAGGCCGTGTGCTAATAATACTCTCACATATATCTTTCTTATCATACTTATTCCTGAACATAATATAATTGTCTTGGGCAAGAATGCTTTCTTTCCATATCTCAAACTCCAGATTTGGATCAGAGTTACAGGAGAAGGAAGAAAATAATAATTAAGCAAGGAATAAAACTGGTGGAATAAATGCTGAGAGGAGCCTGAGTCATGTGGGAGGTAGCCTGTGTGGAGAAGATGGAAACGTTCCTTGAAGTGTGTGCTCTTACACTGAAGCACACGATATAAGAGGGAAACTAGGATAGAGTAAAAATAGAGGCAGTTTCATAGGTAGAGGTGTGGTTTGTTTCCTGAGAGATGGAAGGAGGAAATGCCAAGGAATTGGGGTAGTTGGAAAGAAGCAGAATCGTAGCTAGGCTAGGGGAAAAAGGATTTGGAAGAACATTGAGTGATTAAAATGGGGGAAAAAATGTGGAGCTAGTAGGTTGAGCTTCCTGAATTCAAATATTCCTCCTTTGCCATTCCCTTTTCTCAGGAATAGAGGGAATTCTTTCAGTAAACATTTGGATTACCACATAGCACATGTAGGTTAGTGTCCATTATAATTCCTTATGTCAATAAACAAATTATATTGAACTTATATCTGAAAAATATATCTTTTAAGTAGTCTATTTCTGAACTTTAATTACTTTTATAATAAATCCTTTCATTTGAACTATTTTGGGTCAAACTACCTTTCCACTGTATCCCAGTGTCAGAACTACAGGGAGTACTTTACAAGGCTGTACGGTTTTTCCCTGGGAGCAATTATCAGTGCTTTTCCAGTTTAACATTGAGAGTGGTGGTAGTGAAGGTCATCAAATCAGGTGGAACAAGTCCCTGAAAAATCATGTTCTTTTTTTTTTTAATTTAATTTTTTTATGCAGCGGGTTCTAAATCATGACATATTTATGACACCTGGGCCAGGGTGTAACCATTGCCCTTAGAGTGGTACACTGAGAAGATGTCTATTTTCCCACTCATAATAATTGTATGTGTCAGTATAATCTACTGAAGGCGTTTTTTTCTGCTTTTAGACAGTGCAGATAACACTAAGAAAAGGTTTCACTGTGTGCTGAATGTTGTGTTCAGTCAGCAATATTTTTTTTAAAAAAACCAACAACTAGTATGTAGAGTAGAACATACTAGTTACAGAACATTAGAGCCAGCAGGGGCCTGATCACTTAGTGAGTGATAGCTGAGAACTAGAAAAGCCCCTCATGGGCCAAAAGTCTAAGGGAGAGGCGACCAACTATGTAAATAGGACATGAAATTGCCTTGAAAGAACATATAGACAAGTGCCAATTAATATTTTCTATTTGTTGATAATCAGTTCATACAGGACCATATGAACTGTATAATTGCAGAATTTCTAGTTTCCCCTAGAGGGCAAGAATTTCCTTTCTTCTTTTTATGTCCCTAGGGCCTTACATGTAGTAGGTACTTAGTAAAGTCTGTAAATGAAAAAGCAAATGCATATTGCACACTAGTTAAAAAATAAAACTGATTGGTCTGATACCTGCTTATATCATTATGACACTTAACATTTTTCTGTTTATAGTTTTTGTTATTCTCTAAGAAAAATGGGTAAAGAATAGAAAATATTAAAATTCACAAAGAATCCTTGCAAAATAAATGAAAGGTTTCTAACTTTTAAAGTGATTGTTAAATTAGGGAGTTATATCAGAATTTGTATTTTTAAATCAGCTTGAAAATTCTGTTGATCAAAATGCAGTTTTAAAACTAGATAGCTAGTGGGAAGCAGCCACATAGCACAGGGAGATCAGCTCGGTGCTTTGTGACCACCTAGAGGGGTGGGATAGGGAGGGTGGGAGGGAGACGCAAGAGAGAGGAGATATGGGGATATATGTATATGTATAACTGATTCACCTTGTTATAAAGCAGAAACTAACACACCATTGTAAAGCAATTATACTCCAATAAAGATGTTAAAAAATAAAATTAAAAACAAAACAAAAATGCAGTTTTAGGGACTTCCCTGGTGGTATAGTGGTTAAGACTGTGCTCCCAGTGCAGGGGGCACGGGTTCAGTCCCAGGTTGGGGAACTAAGATCCCGCATGCTACACAGTGCGGCCAAAAAAAAAATGCATTTTTAGTTTGTAGAATTGGCATGCCCTAAGTTTCTGAGGTTTTTTGTTTTGTTTTACTTTCTTAATTATGTATAGACTTCATCATTTAAATCCAGAAACAAAATGTAGGATAGTCCCATAGTAATTTTTTTTTTTTTGCGATACGCGGGCCTCCCACTGTTGTGGCCTCTCCCGTTGCGGAGCACAGGCTCTGGACGCGCAGGCTCAGCGGCCATGGCTCACAGGCCCAGCCGCTCTGCGGCATGTGGGATCTTCCCGGACCGGGGCACGAACCCGTGTCCCCTGCATCAGCAGGCAGACTCTCAACCACTGTGCCACCAGGGAAGCCCCCACAGTAATTTTTGATTCTGGTGTTTTTAAGTTCTGCCTTATTTTCATTCCTCATTTTCAGAATTGCCAACGCCACTCCCATCCCAGGAGACTTGCTTCGAGAAAATACAGATGAGGTGTTTCCAGATGAACAGCTTAGTGATGGAGAGAATGGCATCCCTGTTGGTGTGTCACCAGATAAATTGCCTGGATCTCTGGGACACCCTCGTCCCCAGGAGAAGGATGTCTGGGAAGAGATGGATACCAACAGGAATAAGATAAAGCTTGGGATTTGTAAGGTGTGTATTTCTTGCATAGGAAGTGATATCTCTCAGTGTCTTATTATTTTTCTCCTACTGGTGTAGCAAAGTATCATGATTCTCAATTTTGAATGAGAAGTAGAACATTGTATTGCTAGTCATTTATATATTTGTAATTGCAATACTTTTGTCTAATTTTGCTCGTAATGCTCAGGTATGGACACCAAAAATTAATCTTCATCTTGTATTTTGTGGAAAAGATGAAGGTAGTTTTAAAAAAATAACCAGACACGGAGTCTAAAAGAAGAGACATTTATAGAACGGAAGTTAATGGTCCTTCCAAGTAGAATGACAAGACTGGGCCCCTTCCATAGTGTAGACCAATGGACCTGAGTGTTCATTCTGAAAACTATCTCAAATGGAGGCAGGGAAATGAGGGTTAGAAGTGGAAAGCATCAAACTGGTCATGAGCTGACAAAGTGGATGTTGAATAACATGATTTTTTCTTCATTAGGATTGTAAACAGGTCCACTTGTAAGTATGGGGAGAAATATAGACTTCTGAATTAAATGATTTCATTAGTCTTTGGGTAGATTATCCCCAAATTTCTCTTTGATCTTACTGTTTCCTGTGATTTCCATTTTCATGGAAGATGGAGGGGCAGTGAATTACAAATCAGTTAGTTTTTGGTACTTCCTGTGTTTTTATAATTATTTAGTTGGGAAGGAGGTTAAATTTATAGGTGTAAAGTGAGACTCCCGGCTCATATGTGTTAACATGATTGATAGAAACTTGGCTAGTCCTGCTTTGTGAATGGGAAACGTATCTTGAAAAGAATCTTCTGTGACAGCATCTGAGGAGCTTGGCCTATCTTTGGACAATATATACTATATATTTTTTTTTTTTTTTTTTTTTCCTTGCGTTATGCGGGCCTCTCACTGTTGTGGCCTCTCCCATTTGCGGAGCACAGGCTCCGGACGCGCAGGCTCAGTGGCCATGGCTCACGGGCCCAGCCGCTCCGCGGCATGTGGGATCCTCCCGAAACGGGGCACGAACCCGCGTCTCCTGCATCGGCAGGCGGACTCTCAAGCACTGCGCCACCAGGGAAGCCCAATATATACTATATTTTTAAACTATATAATTAAAAAAAAAATTAACAGTATATACTTTCAGTAATGGGAGTCATTTGCAGGAACATTCTCTGCATAGATGTGATATGCGGCCCTGTGGTCTGGTTGTTGGTTAGCACTATCTAGACTAGTAGTAATCAGGAATAAGTAGTGAAAAGTAGTCAGGAAGTCAGTGTCAGATTTTTGTAATGTCACCTCTGGCTGCCTTTATAGTAAACACCAGGAGCAAACTGTTCTTAGTAAAAATTCTCTAGTGACATTCTCAGTTGTCAGCCCATATGGGTGTTTGTGTATGTGACAGAGTGAAGTGGCACTTGACATAGGTCTTAATTAGTTTTCTTTCACGTTATCACTATTTAATCTACATTTAATTCTTTTCTATTTTTTAATTTCTTCCTTTTAAAAAATTATGTAAATTAGATTATTAGTGGTATTCTTTTATACAAGTAATGTTTATATGGAATTTTCATAGATGTTTACCATTTCCTTGCAATTTTGGAAGTCCCTGACTCAATCATTTTTCTTCCTGAAATATTCCCTTTAGAAGTTTCTTTGGCTGAGGTGTTCTGATAGAGGACTCTTTCAATTTTTACCTAGCTGTAAATGTATTTATTTCAGCCTTATTCTTTTTTTTTTTTTTTTTTTTTTTTGGG
>NW_006787469.1:321448-325733 GCF_000442215.2 Lipotes vexillifer
CCAGCTGCTCCGTGGCATGTGGGATCTTCCCAGACCGGGGCACGAACCCGTGTCCCCTGCATCGGCAGGCGGACTCTCAACCACTGCGCCACGAGGAAAGCCCCCAGCCTTATTCTTTAAAAATAGTTTCTGCTGCCTTCAAAGTTATTGATTGACAGTTATTTTTCTTCTGTCTTCAATTATTAGTGTTCAGAAGTCTACTGTTTTTTCTTTCTTTCTTTTGGTAGATGACCATTCCCCCAGCTACTTTTTAGCTTTTCTCCTTGTCTTTGGTGTTCTGCACTTTAACTATGACATGTCTAGGCATACACATACTTCCTTTTTTAATCAGTTCTGGGAAATGCACAGCTGTTCTCTACCTAAATATTGTCACCTCTTCATTCTTTCTGTTCTCTCAGGGACACCAGTTAAGTAAACATATATTAGATCTTTTTATTCTGTCATCTCTTAATATCATTTTTTATATTTTTCTTCTTATCTTGCTGCGCTTCATTCTAGGTAATTTCTTTTGCCATGTCTTCTTATTCATGAATTAATAACTTTGGCCTTTTATGGATAATTTGCTGTTTAACAACTTAATTGAATATTTATATTAAATTCATCAGTTAATTCCAAGTAATCCTTTGTTGACCTTTATATATTTAAACATTTTATGCATAGCTGTTCTATATGCTATATCTGAACAAGTTTGATACCTGAAGTCTTTGGGAGTTACAAACATTTTTTAAAATTATTATTATCATTTATGCTGACTCTTGGTCATGGTGGCATGCCTTCTTATATGTTTGACTACCTTTAGTGTTTTATTCATAATTAATAATTCGTGGGAGTCCTGTAGGCCTAAATTGGGGGTTGGGGAAACCTTCCTTCGGAGAAGATTGTCTTCTGCTTCTCCTGGTAGCCAGAGAGCACCCCCAGTTTAAGACCAGCTGGGCATTCTTGAGGGTCTGTAATCAGAATAGACATTCAGACTTCCTCTCTGTCCCTACTGCTGGTGTAAAGCTTAATTTCCCTGGTAATCGTGCTACTGTATCCTCTGTCCTTAGACACCTCCACCCCTCTGGGCTGCCTCATTCTCAGCCTCCTTCTGCTCTACCCAGCTGCTTATTGTTCTAGCTCTAGTTTTCTTGTTGTTGTTTGGTTGGTTTTTAGAGAGGAACTGAGACAGGGAGTATTCAGGCTTGGCGACCTCTCCTACCTCTTGTGAGACCACTTATGTCTCAAAGAGAATGTCCTCTCCAGGTTTAATTTTGGTTTAGTGGAATAAGGTCCTGCAAGCATTTAGTTAGACATAATACAAAAAGCCAAGGTTGTTAAACGTTTTCAGTCTGTTTATCTTTGCACCAAAATATAAAACACTAAAAATACTGAAACTGAGAATAAATTTAGAAAACTTATTTAATAAAGGGTTAATAGACAAGTATGTAATGAATTACACTAGCCAAAATATCCTAATCTTCTGAAACAAAATCCCAATCATTTGCTTATATTATTTTGAAAGACTTCAATGATTTCTATCATTTATAGTGACTAGAATGTTTTTCATGGTTTCCTTTTATGTTTTGCTAGGCTGCTACTGAAGAGGAGAACAGCCATGGTCAAGCAAATGGTATTCTGAATGCTCCAAGCCTCGGTTCACCAATTCGTGTCCGCTCAGAGATTACTCAGCCAGACAGAGATGTTCCATTGGTGCGAAAGTTACGTTCCATCCACAGCTTTGAGCTGGAAAAACGTTTGGTGCTGGAGCCAAAGCCAGATACTGACAAGTTTCTTGAGACTTGGTATAAAATAGTTTTTCTTTTTCTTTTTCTTTTTTAAAGCAACTAAAACACTATTGATATTATTACTTTCTATTATGTAAAGTTTTTCAGATAAGGAGTTTTCCCATTTTTGTAGCACTGATTTGATTAAGCTGTCATCATCTTTATCCATGTTTTTAGTTAACATCCTCATTCTTAATGTGACTTGCCTTCTGATATTATTACAAGTTCTGTAACATATAGCCTTTGGCTGTGGGAGCTGGAAACTTCATAAGACTAGGTATGAATTAAATGAACATTTTGAAGTGATTTTGTTTGGAAGATGATCTCTTTTATTGGAATGGAGAAGATGCATTGTAAGAGAGGGCATGAAAAAGATGGTATTAGGCAAGAAGGAAGAGTACATGAAGTAGGGGAAAAAGTAATTTATATACAAGTGATAGGCAGTTGAATTCAATTTAATGAAGGCCTTCTATGAGTAAATGCTGTAGGAAAAAGAGACATGAATATTTATCATTCTACCTAGAAAGAAGGAAAGGTGGAACTTTAGAGAGCTATACATAGGTACGACTGTTTGTAGTTCACAGTTCTAAGGCCCCTTATCTCCAATTTTGATAACAAAAGACTGAAATGAAACTTTAAAAAGAACTTGGGATATATTTATGAATTACAGAAGGCTTTAGTAATATTAAGACCTGAGTGACTTTAATAATAGTCACATCCTTCAATTGTACATCCCCAGTGGCTACTATTGGCAAAGAAATATGAAGTTAGAAGGACCATGTGTATTTAACTAACATAATAGTTACTGTGTCTGAAGATAATTCAGCCACTTCTGGCCTAGTCCAGTCTAGCTTCCATTTTAAACAGTACTTCATAGCTGTGTATTCTTCATATGGTACTCATTCAGTCTCATAGCTATGTGATGTAAGCTTGTGTCTACACGTTGATATGATCAAAAGGATGGACTGGGGCAGTGTTTAAACATTTTCAGTTGTGCATGAGACTGGGAATAAAAATAAAAGTGTGATAGGGATAAAAGCTTAGTTTGGGAAAAAATTAGTCTAACAAAAGAATGTAACTAAAAAGAGAGTCCATGCTGAGGGGAGAGCTGAGAGATAAAACAGAGAACAGAAGTACTCCAAGAAAATGAACTCAAGCCAGAGCCTAGAATGAATAGGGAACAGTTGAAGGAAGTGAAGCACCTAATTACAAACTTAAGGAGAGGAACAAGTGTATTGCTTAAACTGCTTCCCTGCAGGTGAGAGCAGTTCTCAGAAGCCAGTGCAGCCAAATACCACCAGTCACACTGGCTTAGCCCTGTCTTTGGAGGAGTTTACTTGAATGAGTATACATTTATATACCTCTCTGAAGACAAAACAAATGCAGAAAGTATTTGCCTGATGTGTATTAGCTTCCTCATTTCCTTTTGTAGGGCCTCTGCTGAGGCAAAAGCCCCTTGGGTAAGTTGTCCCTCAGCCCCTCAGAGCAGAGAGCGGAGGGCAGTGTGATTGAATTGGCAAAGCAAAGGTGAACTGGATCACACAAGTCACCCTGGTTAACCTGGTTAGGCTTCTTTCCTGCCCAGCAGCAGGAGAGACATCTTCCTCCTACGGGCTCCATCTTCCAAAACAGGATCATGACAGGTGGAGCAGAGCGTTATGCACCCGTGAAATGTTCCTTTTGCTTTATCCATATTGTTTTTTTCTCATCTGTGGGTAAATATTAGTTCTGTATAGAACTTATAGGCTATATAATAAGTATTCTCCCTAGGACAGTTAAGTAACTTGTGTTCATTTTCTTAAGCTTGGAGAAAATGCAGAAAGATTCCAGTGAAGGAAAGGAATCTGTTTTCCCTGCTCTGCTTCATAAGCCTTGTGTTCCTGCTGTGTCCCGTACTGACCACATCTGGCACTATGATGAAGAGTATCTTCCAGATGCATCCAAGCCTGCCTCTGCCAACACCCCTGAGCAGGCAGATGGTGGTGGCAGCAACGGATTTGTAGCCGTTAACCTGAGCTCCTGCAAGCAGGAGGTTGACTCCAAAGAATGGGTGATTGTGGATAAGGAACAGGACCTTCGGGATTTTAGGACAAATGAGGCGTTAGGCCATAAAACAACTGGAAGCCCTTCCGATGAGGAACCCGAAGTCCTTCAAGTCCTAGAGGAATCGCCTCAAGATGAAAAGCTCCAATTGGGTCCTTGGGCAGAAAATGATCATTTAAAGAAGGAAACCTCAGGTGTGATCTTAGCAGTTTCTGGGAAGTGCCCTGCCACTGCTGCTTCAGAACAATATGCAGATAGGCTGGAACTCCAGGCTGGAGCTGCTAGTCAGTTTATTGCAGTGACACCCACAAGTCCAATGGAGGCACAAGCAGAAGGACCCCTTACAGCAGTAAGTGATTTGCTCCTGTCATTTTTCTGTCATCCACTCAAGATGCTATTAAGAAAGGACTAATAGTTGATCAACTAAGATTCTTCTGCAGAGGTCTAAGTTTGGCACATGGGTGTAGGGAATGATGTCT
>NW_006787469.1:325743-347101 GCF_000442215.2 Lipotes vexillifer
TGTAGGGAATGATGTCTGGACTAAGTTCTGTAGTCTGTCTTCCAATGTGAAATTTCTCAAGAAGTGAGATTTTTCTATCAGGATAGCAACCTAATACGTGAAATGTCATTATGACCTAATTTCATAATAACATTTATAATTAGACCACAAGATTTTTAAAAATTTGTAATTCTAGAGATTTTTGAACTCTACATTATAAATATGGTGAGGACGGCATGTATTTAACCATTCATGGTTTGTACTTTATACTGTACACTGTTGCTAGTATCATTCTCTTTGTTTCCTTTCTCCTTCATAACCTTCACCCAGAAATTTGTCATATTTTATGTTCCTTTTAAACAGTAGTTTTCCAACTATTTTTTTCACATTTAATTTTTATTTTGATAGTAGTTTTCCAAGCTTAATGTCTGTTGTTTATAAAATAGAGTCCCAGCCTCACTTTCAGAACTTCTGCTTCAGTAGGTTTGGGAGAGTGAGAGCCCAGGAGTCTGCATTTTAACAAGCAGCTGAAGGCAATTGTGATACCGGCCTTCTGCAAAGGAACATTTTGAGGAAACTCTTTATTCTCAGTTTGGGCATTTAGCTGGAGACACCTGTTACCCTGTTCTTATCAGTAAGCATTGGTGCCCTCTGTGACTGTGTGAGTCTCACAAAAGCCAGATATGAAGGCAACGTCTCAGGCGCGAACAGGTCCATCTGTCCTTACACGCGTGGGAGTACCAGGTTTCCTTAAATGCCATCATCAGCTAGCGGCCGTCTCTTCCAGCTCACCAGTAACAGCATTGTTCCGCCAGCTGAAATGTTTTCAATTAGAACAGAATTGGACACGCAGGTGTAAAACAGTAAGAAAAGGTAACAAAATTTGATTTTGTGTACAGCTCTGTAGGAATTTATTACCTGCACTTCGAAATAGAGAAATAAATGCTTGCCTCTTTCTTCATCATAGTTAGTTGGTCTTTCCTTCTTTCCTAGGACTGTTTTGTGTAGTTATACAAGTCATTCACTGCATAAAGAGATCTAGCCAAGGGAACAAGTTGGGGCTGAAATCTAACCCAAACTTTGCTAGCCAAACTGTGCATCTTTGTGTAGGGCTGTTTCCTCTTTGAGGGGCATCCTTTTCCAAATTGTACAGAGGTCCCCTGTGGGCTAGAGGCAAATCCTAATGCCTCCCTCCCTTGTCTGCATTTCTTTTTCCACCTCACCTTCCTCTTTCCAATCATTCCCTCTTTCCACCTTCCCAGATTCAGTTTCATCTTTCTTTGACTCTGGTATGCTGTATACTCACTGTTGGCTCATGCATTTTTCCAACAGCATTCTGGTGTGCTTCCCTGCATAAACCCTCAGCTCCATTTCTCCGGGTATTTTTACTCTGTCCCATCAATACTGTCCTGTCCACAAAAATTGTTCTCATGGTTCTCTTACACTATCTGCAACATTTTCTCTATCAAGTTTTTGAAAGACTTGTATATTATATTTGATATTATAAGTTTGACCTTATTTTCAGGTATCTTTAAATAAAAAATCTTTTTAGAAGATTTTTTAATCTATTTAAGAAGGTCTCTTAAATAGCAGCCTCATCACTTGTACACTAGTGTCTAAGGTATTGAACTTACCATCTCCTTCATTTTGGGGAGCTTGGGATAAAAATATATCTTGATTCTCTTCTTGAGGCCTACATTCAGAGTTTACTTTTGCAAGCAGATGTTGTTACTTCCCTAACTTAACTACAGACACATTAAGTAGGGAGTACCACCAAATAGTCTCTCGAGGTCTCTTGCAGCTCTGATCACGTGCTCTAGCTTAGACAGTATGATAAAACATATTACCATTCTATCTGAATATTTTAAATTAGGACATATTCTGAAACAGTTTGTTAGTTTATATCTTTTGCATTCAGGCTAGTTTCCTCTTTATGATGATATGGAAGAAATTGTCCTGGTATCTTAAAATATGTAAGAACTATAAAAATAGGCAAAGCAAAAGTTTATCTGTATTACAGGTATAGTTGGCATATTAAATCAACGATGAGAACTTCAGCATTCTTTAATTCTCTTTATTTCTTAGCATAGAT
Source organism: Lipotes vexillifer (assembly GCF_000442215.2). NCBI lineage: Eukaryota > Metazoa > Chordata > Mammalia > Artiodactyla > Lipotidae > Lipotes > Lipotes vexillifer. Next base: position 327,815 of record NW_006787469.1, read on the forward strand.
TTGTGAACCTTGTTTAGGGCTTTCCTTATCCATATACATGAAACCACTGGTTATCAAATAGCATGTATAAATTTTTTAGATGATATATTTTGAAAGATGGATAAATTTGCTAGATTCAAAAGAAATTGGGGTTATTTCTGGAAATTAGATTTTTTTTCCCCTGGGGTAAACAATGACGTTAGCCCACTACTAATCATTTCTAAAAAGAAGCTGAACAACATAGATTTATAGGGAGCAAAATAAGACTAAACTTTGGCTTATAGGGGAGATATTAAATTACGTTTTGATTAGCAAATGGAGAGGCAAAATTAAGCTGGCATAAATGAACAAGGATAGAGAAGGAAACTAAAGTAACTTGAACTGCTTCTGAAACAGGTCTAACTATTGGTCCAGAATGACAGTAACTGTAGGGAAGAATGTGACCAGTTTTATGTGGTGTTGAGTAATCACTGTTGGTAGGGAGAAGGTTGGACGGGTTATTCCTTACAGAATATTGTGGCAGATTGTACCACATGATCTCTTGGTTCTAGACAGTCCTTTAGAAAGGCAGTGCTTCATTTTAGTATCACCTTTGGAAACACTATAAGTGTGACTGGAGAATAATAATACCACCTATATGTTACCTTTTGCTGTGTAACAAATTACCCCAAACTTAACAGCTTTAAACAACAGTTATTATTTCACACTTTTTCTAAGGGCTGGGAATGCAGGAGTGCGTTAGTCAGATCGTTCTGGCTCAGGGTTTCTTATGAGGTTGCTACCAAGCTGTAGGCCAGGGAAATCATCATAGGGTTGGACTGGATGGGAAGATCCACTTCCAAGCCCACTCACGTGGTTGTTGGCAGGCCTCAGTTCCTCACTGGATGTTGGCCAGAGGCTTCAGTTCCTCACCACGTAGGCTCTCCATACTTGACATGGCAGCTGCCTTTTTCAGAGAGTGAGGAGAGAAGGAGACAGAGAAGGGGGCGGGGGTGGTGGTGGAGAGAACATCCTCCACCAAGGTAGAAGCCACACTGTCTTTTATAACCTGATCTCAGAAGGGGCATATCATCATTTCTGCCATATTCTATTGGTCACACAGACCAGCCTTCCTCATACCAGGAGATTGTCAACATACTGAAAGACTTTCCTCATTGACTTGTTTTTCAGACATTGAGAAGAAGAAAAGCAGGAGTGGGGGGTGTGAAATAATGCACAGAGAAGGAGCAGGACAAAAAGAGAGTCACATGTACTTTTTTTGTAATCTGTTAGTCAGCATCTATTAAGAGGATTCCTCTGGCTGTATTTACAGGAATTACCAATACCAGTACTATGAGAGTCAGATCAGCAGTTGATTGCATTGCCTTAATTCTGTTCTTTCAGCCCTTCAGTTCCGTGAGGTGTCTGCTAAGTTCCAAGCTTTCTGCTGTACCTCAGGGATAAACAGTTGGCACCAACCTGTTAGGTTGACAGTGAAGGCCTATGTCTAAACATTTGCCTTAAACCACATGAAGTGATTTTTGTGGTGGAGCTGTGTACACAAATGAGAATACAGATAAATCTGCCTAGAACAGGGGAGTACAATATTGGGTATTTTAATTTTCTCAACTCTTATTTTCTAACCTTATTTACGATGGTGAAGATATATTACTTTCAAAAATAAGAGGACTTTGAAGGATGAATAAGTTTGCTGGAAGGAGATGCAAGGGTGTCAAGCAAAAAACACAGCATGTATGAAGGCAGAGAGGCTTGAAACACCAAAATTCAGAGTATTTAAATAAGTAGTCCAAAATGTTAGGGCGAAGGAAGGAGGCTAAAAATGAGCTGCACAAGTGAGGTGATAAAGGGCCTTGACCTGCCATGCTGAGGTATATGGGATGCAGGACAAGAAACTGCCAGGGTTGAGGGTGGGGAGTAATGTGCTCTTTGGGAGCCATGGAGGGAGAATGGCTGGGGCAGCAGCCAGTGAGGAAGCTTTGGCATTAGTTCAAGCAAATATGAGGGCTTGAACTGTGAATCATGAAAATCTCAATGAAGACTTGAGACATTTCAGTAGTGCAGCTCACCTGAAATAGTAGCTTCGTGTGACTTTTCCAGTGTTCCACTGAATATTTGGAGCCCTTGTACACCTGGAGTGACTATATGAAAGCTCATGGAGTCACTCAGAGTCTCTATTGAAAAATGAATGATCCATGTAATTAACAGATGAGTGTTTTAATAGTATGGAAAGGTAAGGACTTTTTGGATTGATTGCCACCATGGTTAACTTCTTGAAATGGATTTTGTAGGAGAGTTGAATGCATGTACATTGACTAGGGAGTGGCTAAATGTCCTCTGTCTGACTATGGATTTCTGTTTTTTTTTTTTTTTCGGTACGCAGGCCTCTCACTGTTGTGGCCTCTCCCGTTGCGGAGCACAGGCTCCGGATGCGCAGGATCAGCGGCCATGGCTCACAGGCCCAGCCGCTCCGTGGCATGTGGGATCTTCCCGGACCGGGGCATGAACCCGTGTCCCCTGCATCAGCAGGCAGACTCTCAACCACTGTGCCACCAGGGAAGCCCCATGGATTTCTATTTTTGATCTGGAAAGTTGGGTCATTTATAATTATAGAAAAGTTTTGTTTCTATGAGATTACATCTCTGGAATTACATATGATGGTATAATTCAATCCATGAACGGTCAGAAAGGATGAGAGACTGGATGGACCGACTTGGGAAGTAAAAAAAAGCTCATTTGTGAAGTGTTCAAATAAAAGACTGGACTGTCACTTGGGAGAGGCTTCATAGAAGGAACCCAAGTGTCCAATGGTTGATTTACTCATATGTTCAACATTTATTGAGCATCTACTGTATGTCAGGTACTGTGCTAGGCATCAAAGCCCAGTGACTCTCCTCACTATTTAAGTGCTGTAGATGCTGTGATAGAAATCTATAGGTTGTGGAAATTGGGGATAGTTGGACTAGATTTATCCCCAAAGTGTCTTCCAAGATTGTATGAAGGGGCTTGAAAAGTGACTATTAAATCCTGTAGCCATGTATGTGATATATAATTACAGGCCAGCCAAGAAATATTATTTCATTCTGTCTTTGCTGGGACTTCTGTTCCTTGGGTGTGAGTTGTGACTTATTTATGATTCCTAGTACCTCTACAAAATTTTTATAACTTCAGATTCCCTTAAATATACATTCACCTATTAATAATGAGCATTTGTCTCTGAGGAGTGGGATAACAGGGGAAGGGAAAAAACAACTTTTACTTCTCATTTACTTAGGTCTTGAGGCTTCAGGTTTTCGGTTTTACCCACCTCTGTAAACAAAGACTTCTGCCCTCTCCATTCCTTACCACCGCATCAGCCCTCATATCTATCCATATAAGCCAAACCACAAAATAACAATATCTTCAGCAAAAGTAACCAACATAAATGCGGTCAGAGTAAGCGACAGGGGTAAAGAGTGAGAGAGTGAGACATTCTTTTAGGATGTATGGCCTCTTAATATGCACATGTTACCACAACTGTGTACTGTCTTTATAGAAATAAAAATTTGGTACATAAAAACATGGTTCAATAATAGTAGCTTAGTTTTATTCATAGTTTTTGACACTTGTATAAAGTATTATATAAAGATGCTTTAAACAAAAGTCTGCAGTGGAATTTAAATAGCCCAAAGAAATCTGAATGGTTAAAATTTAATTTTTTTTAATAGGCCTGGAATTAGGCCAAGAATAACTCAGTTACTCTTGGCTATATATAGTAGGAACCAGTAAATTATTCTACTACCTATATCTCTTCTAAATTGTTTGCCAGAAAAACAAAATGAAATATAAATATTTCATATACCATATTCCTTTCATTTGGAAGAGAGACTATTTGGTATGAATGTTGAATTTACCAAGGTTTTTATTATCTTTAATAGCATTACTATCTTTGAATGAGAGGAAAGTGAAAGGATAATTTGTAAGTTAAAATGTGAATAGTTGGTTTGCAGTTTATTGTCTCTTGCCTTTGTGGCCAGTTCTGAACATGGGGTAACTATAAAATAATGAGGCTGCTTTATCTGAACTAAAAAGTAATGAGACTGATGTTAGTCAAATTCAGTACTAGAAAAAAAATAAGAAAATTTGAAAGAAATGGAAAACATTGAGGTGATTTTCTAATTCTATAGAAAGGTGTACCTGATACAATTAGAGAACAGAAGAAAGGAAATGATTGAATTCATGCCTTGATGAAATGTTTGTGAATTAGAGAAATTAAACATATAAAGGATGTATATGGCTTACTGGCAGATCATTAATTCAGTCTATAGAGTGTCCCAAGTATGGGAATTGCTTTTGTGTCTTTATAGTCTAATGTTAAGGAAGCTGTTTTTAGCTATACTTAGAATTAGCTTTCTTTTCTCTGTATGCAGCTATTGATCTTTGGTTTTGTTCACCTTGATAGATAATGTTTTGTTTTGTTTTTTAATTTTTTTTTTGCAGACTCAGTTTCCCAGACTTCATTTGAGAGTGTGTAGTACATGTCAGTAAGTAGGCTTTGCTGTGAGGGACTTTCAAAATCCTAGAATTCTGTCCCTAACTTTTTTTGACTGTGTTTTTCTTCATTTGTGAAATTTGTGTTAATAAAAGTACTCAATTAAAATACCAGGCAGCTATGAAATGGAATCAGTAAAAATGATTTTAGGAATATTTTATAAATTAAAATGCTATATAAATATTACAGTAATTTATGCAGTTTCTCATAATTGCTCAGAATCTTTTCAAGAAAATTAATTCTTCTCTCCAGTGGTTCATATATCTTTTCTATATACAAGATTATCATCTCTTTTTTCATACCATACATACACAGACATTTATATCCTGAATCCAGATGAGTTAGGCTCAGAAGTGCATTGATTCTCTAGCTTCAATCTCAGAAGACCAGTGGAGTATTATTTTTGTAAATAATGCTGATTTCGTTTTGGCTGATGTACTTGGAATTACATATAATAATGAAATGACTGTTGGTTTATTTTGAATGTAAATATAGTCATCTCCCTAGTTATTTGGTATTTAATATAATTTCATAACTGCTTTTCTTATCACCATCAGTCTCAGGTCTTAAAAAGTAAATTTTGAAGAGTAAATAACTATAAATTTTAAGTTTCAATATCATTTTTAAAAATACTAGAAAATTGCCATCTGCCTATATTTAGTATAATGAAAGAGAGGTACGGGTATGAGGTGACTTCCTGAAGGGTGACAGCACCAGTAGAACCTACTGCCTTTTCCCCAAGGTCATTGTAGGTCTGGGCTTATTGTGAGAATTCATGTCTGAACCTAACCTGTCTTGGATTCACCTGACAGAGCCTCAGTACACTGATTCCATTCAGGAGCTATTCCAGGACATTAGTTAGGTGTTTTCTCCCTGGGCTGGGCTTAGGGTAAGCTTTGCGTGTTCTTAAACCTAATTGTTCTCCTGACACACAGAGAAACAGATCTAAACAACATATCTGACTCTAGAACCAAATGGGTTTCTTGGTGTCATTGGACTAGAGATGGGGTCTAAGTGAAATCTCCCATGACAGCTCCAAATTCATTTGGCTTCAAATTCAGACCAATTTCCATAGTTTTATTAGAGCTTAATGGGCTTCATTAAATGATTTTCGAGTTATTTAATTTCTCAAAAAGGGTTTTTTCCTTACCAGTTTATGTGGTTGACATTTTCTGCCTCCTTACATGTCACTTAACAGATGTGAAGATGTAGGTGTCTTTAATGTATTTTTTAAATTTAATTTTATTTGTTTTTCACTGCGTTGGGTCTTTGTTGCTGCGCACAGGCTTTCTCTAGTTGTGGCGAGTGGCGGCTACTCTTCATTGTGGTGCATGGGCTTCTCATTTCAGTGGCTTCTCTTGTTGCAGAGCACAGGCCCTAGAGCATGCAGGCTTCAGTAGTTGTGGTGTGCAGGCTCAGTAGTTGTGGCACATTGGGCTTAGTTGCTCCGTGGCATGTGGGATCTACCCGGACCAGGGATCGAACCCGTGTCCCCTGCATTGGCAGGTGGATTCTTAACCACTGTGCCACCAGGGAAGTCCTGTAGGTGTCTTAAAGAAAGGACATTCTTATTAAACATTGAATCTTATTCACATAGAATTGAAATGACCTCTGTGGAAGGATGGTAGAATTTCATTTATAATAGGCTTGACCTTAAAAAATTAAAGAAGATATAAAACATTAGTAAACATCTTTGTGTTTGCTTATAGGAAAATATTAATAACATTGATTTACAGAATTTATGGGAAACAACAAATGCGTGTAAATTTGGAGTTTTTCAACTTAGAATAATTTACCAATAATTTTTCCCTAAGATCCTGTATCTGGATTCTGGCAGGAAATAGCTGGCATACTCACAGGGACTTGGAGAAAATCTAATGAAAGGAACTTTTTACAGATGTGTGGGTAGGGTTTAAGAGAGCCAACAGGAACAGAAATAGAGGGAGCTATTCCTATTCTGAGTCCTGAAAGAGAAGGAAGAGGGGCAGTTAGCAGAACCTGGTAAGAGTCATATCTATAGGAGAGGGGGCCATGTGACAGAAGCTGTGGCCAGGAGTGGTAGAATGTACCGCCAAAGCTTCAGTCCCTCGGGAGGAAGAAGAGAGAAGTAATACCCAGATCTTTTTCGCCTCCAACTCCCTGATTCTCTGTTGGTGCTGCCCATTGGGCAAACACAACGAGAAATCAGAAGGCAAGGGACCCTGGATAGTGCAGTCAGTAGAAATCAGTCTTCCAGAGTACAGAGCAAGCTAAAGAAAAGGCACGGATGAACCTAGAGGGAGACTGTTCTGTACAGTTTCTGAGTAGGGGAGCTTGAGTATCATGCATTTTTATTCAGAATTGTTCATTTTAAGTATGAGTTGGGCAAAGCTGGTTGGGATCTGCGTTCCTCTTATAAATTAGAATTTGAGGTGTTAACTCTCAACTCATACATCTTCATTTTATAATTCCACATTATTGCATTTAACTTTTTTTCTCTTCTCTCTCCAGATTACAATTCCTAGACGTTCTGTGGCATCTACACAGTCGACTTCAGGTAGCTTTCATTATGGTCAGCAGCCAGAAAAGAAAGACCTTCATCCCATGGAGCCCACTGTGGAACTTTACTCTCCAAGGGAGAGCTTCTCTGGCTTGGTTGTGGCAGAGCGCGAACCTCCTAGTGGAGGAAACAGAACAGACTTTGGGCTTCAGATAGATCATATTGGTCATGACATGTTACCCAGCATTAGAGAGTGTGACAGCTCCCAAGACCTGGGACCAAAAGACCTTCCTGACCATAACAGACTGGCTGTGAGAGAATTTGAGGGTCTCCCTAGGGAAACGGAAGAGAAAAGCATGCTTGTGGGGTCAGATAATGAAGATGAGAAGTTGAGTAAAGGGCAGCCTTATATTGAGATCTCCCCTCTCCCAGGAGACTTGGTGACGGTGGAAAGGGATCACTCAGCTACTACTGAACCTCTTGATGTGACAAAGACACAGACTTTTAGTGTGGTGCCAAATCAAGACAAAACTCACGAGATAGTGAAGCTTTTGGCAGTTGGAACTTCAGTGATATCTCCACGAGTTATTGACCAACATGTTGAAGGACATATAGGCCAGGTGGCAGCAATGCAAAAAGGTAAGATATCTAAGGAGGATGGCATCAAGAGTGAAGACTTGCTGAGTCATCAAGGAGACCTCTCTACTTTTTTGCACCAAGAGGGTAAGAGAGAGAAAATTGCCCCTAGAAATGGAGAACTATTTCATTCTGTTTCAGAGAGTGAACATTGTCCTCCATCTCGGAAGGATGTGGTTAGGTCATCCTTTGTAACTAGACACAGCCGAATCCCTGTTTTAGCACAAGAGATAGATTCAACTTTTGAATCATCCTGTCCAGTCTCTGCAAAAGAGAAGCTTCTCCAAAAGAAAGCTTATCAGCCAGATCTAGTCAAGCTTCTGGTGGAAAAAAGGCAACTCAAGTCTTTCCTTGGGGACTTCTCAAGTGCCTCTGATAAATTGCTAGAGGAGAGATTATCCACTATTCCTGCTCCTTTTTCTGAGGAGGAAGTCTTCACTCCCTTTTCAAGACTGGCTGTAGACTCACACCTGAGCAGGTCAGCCGAAGACAGCTTTCTGACACCCATCATCTCCCAGTCCAGAAAGAGCAAAATTCCAAGGCCAGTTTCATGGGTCAACACAGATCAAATCAACAGCTCAACTTCATCTCAGTTCTTGCCTCGGCCACCACCAGGAAAGCCACCCATGAGGCCTGGAGTAGAAGCCAGGTAATGCTGTGTGCTCTTCTCCCTATGTTAAGTGTGTAGCATTATTTCTGTGTCTGCTTGATTATGTCGTTGGTTTCATTTTTTTGTTGCCTGCTTCTGATCATCTGCTTCCTTCCCTGCCTTTCCCAAGCCTTATAGCATAGTGTAGTTGAAAGGGTCAGTTTGATCCAGGTTAATTCTTAGCTCTTGCACTTTCTAGCAGTGTGAACCTCAATTTCCTTATCTATAATATGGGTAAAACATTTGCCGCATGGTTTTGGGAAGAGGAAATCAGGTAGAATATGTCTAGAGCTTTGTTTAGTGCTTTTTAGCATGCAACAAAGGTTATGTCTCTTTCCCAGTCCATTTTAACTAGATACTCGGTAATTTTCTAGTTTTGTCCAGTCAGAATCCTGTTATAACAGATGTCATTATGATGTCAAATTCTGGGGAAAGATACTGTGTCTATAATATGATGAATGGACCCTAGTAACAGTTCAATTTATCTGATTATAATGAATTAAACAAACAAAAAAATCCTTTAGGGAGTTTCCCTACATCTGATGATATACAGGACCATACATAATAAAGATATTGCCTTAATATTTACTGTGTGGTATGCTTGTTTATTGAAATATTCTTATGTGTAGTTGACCATGGAGTGATTATATTTTGAAGAGAGGAAAATATTGGGAAGTAATGAACCAATTAAGAGTGCTTTCCTTGGAGCCATTACTCACTTTTCAGAGTAGAATGGTCTAAACCCTTGGAGAAGCAAAAGGATAGTCTTTTAACAAAAACAAAGTGGACATCAAAATAAATTTACCTGAAAATTATAGCTTATTCTAGATAATAGGCCTCCACCTGTTATAAGGATTTCTGAAGTATATTAAAGTGAGGTTCTATCTGTATCATTACCCAGCAGAACTTGGCTACCCTTACCTAAAGTTAAGTTTAGTTTTGACTTGCCCTAGGATTTCTTTCAGGTTCAAAGGTAACTAAACACTGGATTTGAAATGACCATGGAACTAGACTTCAATGGGAAAAATGGTGATGAGTAAACAGCAGTCATTTAGCTGAGACATTTTAAAAAGATGATTCCATGGACAATATTCACCCATCCCCCCTTTTGCTTGGCATCTGTGCTTCATAGAGATAGTATATCTGTGGCTTGAGCTGCTTTGGACTGCAACAAACAAATCTTAATTACTATTTACTATTTAGAACTTTACATGTCCCCTCAAAGTAGAACTTGGTAACTTGATAACAAAGCCAGATGTGTGGCATTTTGCCAGATATTACAGAGCTGACCAGCCTGAAACTCATCTGGGAATTCAGTGGGAACTCAAACTTTCCCACATAGGTCCTGGCACAGAGGAATTATCTTATTCCATTCTTCAATTTTTACAATAAGATCCATGAAGTTAGGCTTAACCAAAATGAGTTTCATGTCATTTGTCAGTATAAGTAGATGGTGGGGAAGGAAGAAGAGAGAAAATTCAGAGAAAAAATCAGTAACTTGTTGGTGATCCATGATGGTGATGGTGGCTGTATATGTCCTCTGCATCCTGCAGGTGCCAATACAACTTGGAAGTTCTTCTCCCATTTCCTTCTGTAAGGAGTGGCATGTCAGCAGTTTGAGGTTTAAATTCTTAAACTGAATGGATTTTAGGCCAAGACAGAAAGATATGTAGGGCAGAGGAGACATTGCTATTCATATGAATGCTTTCTAGATGGCTTGGTTGCCAGTAAGAGAGGCATTCGGCTCTCCTGAATCTCAGGGTATCGTCAGGGGCAGAAACTGAGGCCCAGAGAAACCAGTGACTACTCTTTTCTTTTGGAAATTATTAAATGAGGTTGAAATATATTTTTATCTGTAGTTCCTGCTGTTGGTGAGTATTGTTGAAGACATATTGGGGAGTTTAATGTTTGCCTGAGATATAGAATTCCTGTCCTAAAAGCCTTAAACAAAATTGTTTACTCTCCCTCATGTGCTAACATGCTAGAGACATTTCATTAAGTTAATTCTAAAATGGGAAGAGCAAACATGCTGTAGGAGGAAGGGGCTTAACAACATGTAAGTGCTTCTGGATGGCAGACATCCAATTAAGTACTTTACTGCACTTGACTGCTCAGTAACCCTGTGAGATAGATAATATTCCCCTTCAAAGCTGGGAGAGGTTAAATAATTTGTCCAGGGTTATACAACTGATATATGAAAGAGTAACTCCGCATCCTCTGTTTCCTGTTTTTGACTCACATCATACATATTATGATTTGGGACATTGTGACTTTCTAGGCACACTTAAAGTGAATTAAAATGAAAATAATTATTCTCTGTTTTCTTTCAGGCTCCGCAGATATAAAGTCCTAGGGAGTAGCAATTCTGACTCAGACCTTTTCTCCCGCCTGGCCCAAATTCTTCAAAATGGATCTCAGAAACCCCGGAGCACTACTCAGTGCAAGAGTCCAGGATCCCCTCACAATCCAAAAACACCACCTAAGAGTCCAGTTGTCCCTCGCAGGAGTCCCAGTGCCTCTCCTCGAAGCTCTTCCTTGCCTCGCACATCCAGTTCCTCACCATCTAGGGCTGGACGGCCCCACCATGACCAGAGGAGTTCATCCCCGCATCTGGGGAGAAGCAAGTCACCTCCCAGCCACTCAGGATCTTCCTCCTCCAGGAGGTCCTGCCAACAGGAGCACTGCAAACCCAGTAAGAATGGCCTGAAAGGATCCAGCAGCCTCCACCACCACTCGGCCAGCACTAAAGCCCCCCCAGGGAAGAGTAAGTCAGCCAGTAAACTCAGCAGATAGGAGCTGGGCTGTATCTCTGTGAAAGGTGTGAGATCTTCCTCCTAAATCTGATACATGTGTGTCCCTGTACTGTCTATTTTAAAAAATCAGTGTTGATCTTGTCTTGCAAAAGAAAGTAACATGATAAAATATTTTTAAGAAGATATATGATAAGAAATTACCTAAGATAGGCAGCAAGCAGATCAGGAATCAATGTCTTTGCATAGGAAGGGGCAAGCCAGCAAAATCCAAGGGGGTGAAACTGGCTAAATGAACTCTCATTTCTTATCTGCCTTCAAAACAAAAATGTTGAAGGTAGGGGGTGGATTGGAATTTTAAGGGGTTTAGCCTACTTTTTTTAAGGCTCTACTAAAAGATTATATAGCAAAAGTGAAACTTCTTACTTTAATATTTGCTTTCCAAACTTCCCAACCTCGGAGAGTCAGAATTGCTCCGATATTAGAGTATGTAAGAAGTGTGTTGCTAGGGAGCCAGTGCTCGTATACATTTGGCTTGTGTGTTTATCTGGTGTATTGAGAGTTCACACCTTTACTTTGCCTCATTCCTAGTACCCTCCCTGGACTTCACATTTTTTAAAGTTAGTGTTTGTCACCTGATCCAATCTCTCTTATTTTGACAATACATTCTAACGTGCTTTTGGCAGCACATGCTGAGAATTTCAAATCCAATTACTTTTTTAAATCCCCTAATTCTTCTCTTTGGAGCAACAGTTACTTAACTTAGTATATTTTTATTGTGAAAAATAACTGATGAAACTTAGGTAAAGGAAGGAAAAGTCTAAATAGAACTACTTTGCAGGCTTCAGTGCTTTAGGGAGACGGACAGAGTGTGGAGTAATACCCTTCAAGATAGAAGAACCCTCTTTCCCCTGTTAGTTTCCTCCTTGTGGAAGGAAAACTGACCAGAGTAGACCTTGCTTCCTTAAATCTTCTAGGTACCAACTATTTCTACTATCAACCTCCAAGACAATACCAGGGAAGTACATTGCTGTGGAATGTGACTTTATGCTTTTAGAGCTTTAGAAAGAAAAATAGAAGAAATTAGGTATGTTGAGGCTTAAAATTCTCAAACTTTGTATTTTATACATTTAGCCAATAAGGAATGAGTATCTGAGGAAGTAAATTTAGGCTCAATATTTATCTTTTAAGATTTTATTACCTGCTTCACCTGTGCTTTAGTTTGAATATTTGGGCTTCTTGACCTGATTTCCATGTAATCTTAATTTATAAAGCTGTAAGGAGGATCATATTTGTTCTGATCTCACTCTTCTGCTAAGAGGAATCAGTAAAAGTTAAATTATACTAGATTTTTAAAATGAGCTCTTTTATACTCACAGTTTTTGTGTTGTAAAGACCTTATTAAGGTCAGGTAAATTGGTCTCCTTGCTGTTGAAATTTGCCTTCTAGCAAACATCTGTGCTTTGTCTTTGACCTTGTGTCTGCTGCCAAACCTAATATGGTTGAATTGGAAAACAGAAAAAAAGAAAGATATTTCCTCACCAAGTGAACATATTCTAATGCTGCATCAAAGCTGCCCTGAAGCTGCACTGAACTTATCTTGTTCTCTTTATCTGTGTTGAGCTTTTCGAAAAAAAAACAAAAAACAAAAACGCAAAACACTATTGAGGCATATACGGTCTCCCATAAGAAATATAGCATAGTGTGGAATCTTAATTTCTCTCCGGTTTCAAGACTACAGAGGAATGCAATAGATAAGACGTATTTGCTGCTTAACTAAAGCGACTGTAATATTGGAAGACCAATCCTTCTGTATTATATTGTATAATAGTTGCTATAACACTACTTGCATGTCTTCATGGTAAATTATATAAATATTTATAAATATATAGAGAAACATATGCTTATATAAACTCATTCTTTCTCATTCTCCATTTGTAATTTCAAGATCACAGATGGTAAAATTACTTTTTATTGTGTGCCTCGTGTACACTTGGGCCTTGTCTATCTTCATTTTCTGAAAATACGTTCTTGGCATGTGACACAACATTCTTTTTGCCTTCCTTGTGAATAATGCAAAGGTTGGCAGTCTTTAACAAGCCAAGATAGGTTATTTAATTTTCATTTTTAAAAGATTTTAATAGGGGAAAAAAATCACTAGGACACGCTTGTAATACTGGTTCAAAGATTTGTCATGTTAATTACATAATTCTGTCCGTTTGGTTAGAGTGGATAAACTGGGATGATAATCATGGGTCTGACATAAATTGATTTTTTTAAAAAATCTCTTAAAAATTACCATTCTGCTTTCCTCTTTTCACCTCACTTGGGGAGGTGGGCGGTGGGAAGTAATCTACAATTAAGAAATTATCTTTTTCCTGTTTTATTAGCTAAATTGTGCTAAAAGTAGCCAGCTTTAAATCCTGAGCCCTCTAATCAGAAATGTGCTCATGGTAACTATTTGAAAAGCTGATGAGGCTGCAAACTGTAGTATGTGTGCTATTTTATTTCTTATTGGCATTTCTCTGCGAGGAGTCAAAACTGACAGTGATGGCAACATGGCAACTGAATGTTTCCTCTCTTTTTTGGCTCCTTCCATTTATTTCCCAGCTTTTCCACTGTGTTGCCCCCCTTTTCTAAATGGCACTGACAAACTCAAGATCCAGAGAGAAACAGCCTTGTTGTGTAAGAATATTTTATTTTGCATGTAGAGAAAAGAGTTAACCAAACATATTTCTGCTCTGATACTTTCAAAAGAAGACAGATTAATTATATCTCATGTATCAATAGATACACTTAAGAAGACTATCTTGTATAGAGATTTACTCTACGGTTTTTAAAAGCAGTTTATGCTTTTAGAATTTAGATGTCTTGGGCTAAAAAGAGATGTTGGCAGCCCTGAGCAAAGCACTTTTGGCACAAGGATTTTTGTTTTTGTTTTATTTTAGAGTATGATACAGAAAATGAGTTGGGTTTTGTTGTTGTTAGTTAGTTCTTTTTTATTTATTTTTAACTTTTTTAGTGATGGCATATTTCAGATTTCAGTGACAAACATAGATCATCCAACTGATTTTAAACCAGTTTGGTTATTCTACCTAAGGTGAGGGACATGGCCATCAATTAAAGTCAAGCCAAACTATATTAAGAGTAGTATGGGGCAGAAGTTAAAATTATCTTTTGAAAACCAGGTGCCTCCTAGTTTCTCCTTTCACAATAAAATGGCTAGTTACCTAGTCACACTTGCCCTTACCCTCCCTTGTCTAGTCTTTGGAATTACTTGGGTGGAGCAGAAGATGGAATTAGCAGCAGTTCAGTCCCTTTAGGTAGCATTATTCCTAAATTATGCTGCCAAATCTCCAGGGTGTAGATTGTTTGAAATGTTAAAATTCTACATAGCAGTCTTTTGCACAGCTTAAAGGCATTTAACTTTAATGTGTAGTGAACAAAGAATGAAAATTGGGTCATATCAAATTTAACTTTAAAGCACAGATTATAAACATTTTCGAATGTTAAGTCTTAAGTAGGCACTCTTATTCTCAACTTGGTGTGCAAGCTAGCCTTGCTGACAGTGGCCTAGTTACATTTACTGTTTTTTAAGTTGCATGTTGTGGAGTGAATGCTTTTTTGTTTTGGGGGGGTTTTCTTGAGTTAACAAGTTAATCAAGTCCTAAATTAGTGGCAAAATGGTAATTGAGACCCACTGTTGTCATTATCCACTCTATATTGTTTGCTTTAAATACTTAACAAATCTCAGCTGCTTACTAATCCAGCGGACTAGGGTGCAGTATCTGTTTCGCTCTTAGCCACTATGGGAATTTGAAGTTCTTCTGTAGTCATCAGAGATTCCTTCCAGGCCACAGATTTTCATGTGAATGTTTGTATGGTTATATTCAATTGACAAGGAAAAGTGTTGGTGCATGTTTTATAAACCCAGACACAGACAGTTAAAACGATATCTAGTTTTTCTATATCCAGTAGCTTTGAATTAAAAACATTATGCTTTTTCCCTGAAGAGCAGAGGATTCTTTGTTCTAGGAACTACATTCTTAATCTAACATTAGGAATTGGTGATAGGAGAAACAGGATCCAGAATTCAGAATTTAGTGTCTTAGGGCAAAAAATGCATCTTACTCTGGCTATTTGAAAATACATTTATTTGTAGGTAAGTCTAGATTTAGTCTTGAAAATCAAAATTTTCACATTTTAAAACTTTTCATTCCTTGATATCTATCAAAACGTGGCATATGTTAGGGAACCATTTCTTCTGTCATGTTCATGTGTTTTGGAATTAAGTTATTTGCGTTCATTGTTTTAAAATCTGCCCATTTCTGTTTATACATATTTACCACAGATGTGTTGGGACTTTGCCTAAAGGGAGAGATATTTCAGCACGTGTATCACTGAGGAGATAGAACGGGTTGGTGACAACTGTATAGTTTTGAGTTTGGTTCTGTAGACAGTTTATTTGCAGAATAGTTATTTATCTGTGTTCTAATATAAAAAGTATTATGGCATGGATTAAGGCATGTAAGCACTATGGTAGTCTTCACATGTCAGTATTTACCCAAGTTCAGAAATCACAGGTGCATATTTAGACCTTAACTTAGAGAAGGGAACCAGAGGCAGTTCCAGTCCTCAGACCATATGGAAAGATGTAGTACATTGAAAACCCCAGGTGGTTGTTAGGACATCCCACTTCCCTGTCCTCATCCAATAGAACTCTGGTATATACTTCAAGGATGTGGGAGTAGTGTGGAAACATATCATTGGATATTCTCAAGAGTTTGGCTGTCCCTCTGGAAATATGAGAAATTTAAGCCAGTTAGACTCAGGAGCCTGCAGAATCTGTTGCCAACATTGCTAGGGAGAACTGCAGGAGATAAATGGGGAATTCCTATAGTTCTTAGGTAACTCCAGGACATGGGACAAGGATCTCCCTATTCATTTAAAGGGGAATTGGATGCTGCACATCTCAAATCCCTGGCTGGACATGAAGTGATGATATTAAAGTCTTGACCCATCAGTACATTTTCTAATTCAGTTGTGAATACCTGCTCCAACTTTTAAAACATAAGCTTGATGTTTACTCCCCTTAAGCAAGTTTGGAAAATTGCTTGATGTGATACACAATCTCAAGACACTGAATAGCCAAGCCGAAACCTTTACTCAGTAATGATTTGAATATTTCCTTAGATTTTGCTGGATCCTTGGTCTTAAGGAGACATGTAAAGGATATGAAGCCTTTTTCTTCATTGCCCTGTGGAACTTTAACAAGATCTGCCTCTTTAATTGAAGTGACAGATGTGGGCACAGTATGTATCACTGATGATACTGACATATCTCTCAGATACCCTGGGCCGGGGGTTCTGGCTTCCTTGACCTAGAGAATAGGATTCAGTGAGGCAGACCTTTGAGCCCATGTGACTATAGAATTTGCTGATGATATAATTTTACACACTAACGATAGGAAATTTTATCTATCTTTTCAGTAGTTTAATGTTGTTTCATATTGTGTACATTAAGTGTTCACTCACCCTGTTAAAAACACTAGGTAGACCAAATTTTTATATAGACTACCTTTGCCATATGTTGCTTTTTTTCCCTCTTAAAATATACAGTTTAAATCCTTAAAATTTCATGCACGGCACTTCACCATACCTGGGGTCTGTCTGGGTGTTCTTCTCTCATCCACAAGGGATAAACAAACCTACCAGAGCTTGAATGTGATTTATTTTAGGGATCAACCCAGGGAAGGGGAAGCCCTTGGGATTTTTTTCTTTTTAAACTATTCACCATTTAGGTAAATTAGTTCACTAAGGTAAAAAGCATTCAGAGATATACAAAGATAGGAAGCTAAAGGAAATGTAACACTGTGCCACTTGGGGCTCCGAAATTGGATTGGATGAACTGAGTAAAGAAAATAACAGATGACCCAGGCTTGAGCTCCCTCATTTCTCATGCACAGTTCCTGGTCCCCCGCCTTCTGACTCCTTTCCTAAAATAACCAAGTGCTGAATTTCACTGGGCCATTTACATACAAGTTCACAGCTTTTAGGAAAAAAGAGGGAGTTGGGAAACACCTAGCTTTGAATTAGATATAATTCTTGAAAGTTCTGAACTATTGGCAGCTCTTAAATCAGATGGAACCACAAACCAGAATTCTCTCTTGTCGAGCAAGACCAGTAAGTTAGAGTAATTTAACAATTTCATAGTTTTCTCCCTTTCTTCTCTTCATGAAATCAGAGTGATGAGAATTGCTCTTTGAAATACCTTCAAAGGTATTGTATCCCTTTCCCTTCCAAGCAGCCCTCTTTATGCATTTTTGCTCAGGCAACCAAGGACATAGAGTATTGGCAGAAACATGGAGTGCTTTTGTATAGGCCATCTGTACATAAAAGTGTAATTATTTATTTAATTTTCCCATTTGTATGATATTAAAGCTTTGTACAGTGTTTTAAGTTCTGTTTTAAAATTATTTTGTATTTTATTTTTATAATCTAGTAATAAAATATTCATTCCGCATGCAAACTCTAGTTCTATTTGTGTGGTGGTTTGGATTTCAAAGGTGGGAAATATTATTTTTCTGATAAAGTTATTGAATGCACCAGAGGTTACAAGATCAACAGGGAGTAGAAAGTGTTCTATAAATGCAGTACCACATCCAGAAGTGACCTAGAAAAGAAGCAATGGACTGAACAGAAACTAGGCGTTCACCATCCCTGCAGATAAAAACCAGGGTTCAGGGATATGAGGAGATGGTTCCCCATGTAATAAAATTGAACGTGTTAAAAGCTCTCTTTCAATCCAACATTCTCTCGCTGGCTGGAGGTTCTTTTTCCTTCTCTGTAGGAAATGTCCCTGTAGCACTGGAGTGATTTCTGCTTCCCACCATTCTCTCCTTTCCACCTTCCTTTGAACCAGGGGAACTCTCAGGAGGCATTCACATGGGCACTGCTTCACCCTTCCTGATTTGGTCTGGCCTGGAATGTTAGTGCCATTTGTTTTTCTCTGCCTGGTTTCCCTGTCTTGATTTCTCAGTGAGCAGCAACATCCAAAGAGGTGACTGATGTTTTTCGAAATAAGAGAAATTAAGAAATAACTCAAGCTCCCAGAAGCTAATTATGTATATGCCTGTTAACTTCTCAACTGCAAAGTAGCTCACATATTAACCTTGTGTAATGTATAAGGGATACAGACTAGGCTATTCTATGTGCAGGATGGGCTGAGGCACTTTAAGGGTTGTGGGCTGAGGATCCTAAAAAGCCCCCCTGCAAGAATTCTTAAAGTCTCAAATGATCAATCAGTTGATGGTGAATGGGGAAAACCATTGGTACCGCATGGGCAGGAGACTCAGCTTTTGAGAAAGGATAAAGTTAGCTTAACTTCATTTTGACCTTGCCTAACTTCTTTAGGGTGGTGACGATTGAACCTAGAAAGACATTTGAAAGAAAAGAATGTGCTTATCGTAGAAAATATAGGCATCTTCTCTGGAGAATCACCTTTACCGTCCGGCCGCTCTCCCGGGCCCTTGGTTTCCCCCGCCGCGTCCCCGAGTCCCGGCAGGTCGCCTTCGGGCCAGAGCTGCCGGGGCCGGGCCTCACCGATAGTGGTGCGCTGCACTTGGGGGACCACCGTACCTCTCTTGTCGGGAACCGCGGACCCATCCGCGGCCTTGAGCCAAAGCCTGGGCGGAGCCTCAGCCTGCTGAAGCGCCGCTGCCGCCGGCCCAGGTCCCGGTCTCGGTCCCGCCCTGGTCCCGCCCCTCCGCCCTGGCCCCGCCCTCTACACCCCGCGGCCCAACGGTCGCCCCGCCCCTCGGGCTCCCGTGGCGCGCCGGCGCCTGCGCCTGCGCAATCGCCTCCGAGCGCCTGGACCGGGATGGCGGCCGTTTTGGAGTCGTTGCTGCGAGAGGAGCTGTCGGTCGCAGCCGCTGTGCGGTGGATCGCGCGCAGCGCCCAGAGTTCGGAGGTAACAGCGCCGACACGCCCCCAGGCTGGCCCGAATCTGCTTCCCGCGGGAGGTACCACCCCTCTCGTCCTCTTCCTCTAGGGTGCCTGGCTGTCAGCCCGGGCCGAGTGCGCTCCAGCTAGGGGCTGTTACCCCCGGCCGCCCACCCCTCTCAGCGCGCCCTACGGCCCCGGCTGCTTGCGGCCCCGGGCTGGCAGCTGACCCTCTCGCCCTTCGCTGCTTCTCCCTCAGGATGACCCCGGGGAGGCGGCCGCGCTGATCTCACTTCGGCCGCTGCGGAAGGAATTCGTGCCATTCC
>NW_006787469.1:347170-358413 GCF_000442215.2 Lipotes vexillifer
GCTGAACTTCCTGAGAGAACAGAGCAGCCGCGTCCTCCCGCAGGGCCCCCCAACCCCCGCCAAGGCCTCGGGCTCCTCGGCAGCCTTGCCAGGGAGACCCGGGGGCCCGCCGCGGGGCGGCCGCGGGGCGCGCAGCCAGCTCTTCCCTCCGACCGAGCCTTCGAGCCCCACCGCCGCTGAGGCCCCTTCGGCCCGCCGTGGGGGCAGGAGGCGGGGCCCGGGGCCGGCCCGTGAGCGAGGAGGCCGCGGCCCCGGGGCCCTGGAGGAGGGGGTCAGCGGGGAGAGCCTGCCCTGGGCCGGGGGCCGGAGGCCCAAGAGCTCTGGCAGCCCCGGCAGCCCCAGCCTCCCGCGCTCTGATCCGCCAAACCTCAGCAACCTGGAGGAATTCCCTCCCGTAGGCTCGGTTCCCCCCGACTCTGCAGGGTGAGAATCAGCCCTTATCCGGGAGATGGGTGGCACGAAGGCTCTACTAGGGGAGTTAATAAACTAAGGCTGGGTGCTCTGTAGTAAAGCGTGGTAATGGCTAGAAGGTTGGGGATGGGATAACTACAGTGGTGAGGGGTATTTTGCAGGGGGTCCAGGCTGTTGTGGTGGAGGTGGTGGTGGAGGGGGAGATGCTTGAAGAAAGGAATATCAGAAAAACCTGTGGCTACTCCTCAGCAGGACCAAGCCTTCACGGAGGATCAACCCAACTCCGGTGAGCGAAGAGCGGGCACTTTCCCAGGCCAAGACGTGCCTCTTCAGTACCCTGGAGTTTCTTTTCTTATCTAGAAAACCTGGTACCAAACCTCTTCTTGGAGCTTTTCTTCGTCCTTCAGCTCCTTACCGCCCGGAGGATGGTGGCTGCCAAGGACAGTGACCTTGAACCAAATCCAGGAGCCATAGGTTGGTGAACAAGCCTCTTTTTGAGAAATGGGGTCTGGAAATGAAATCATTCTTAGCCAACAACTTGGTACTGTCCTTCTAGATTCCCTGGAAAGCCCTCTGTTCCAGAGTGTCCATGATTGTGTCTTCTTTGCAGTGCAGGTTTTGGAGCATCAATTTCAGTGAGTTTCCCCAGCAGAGTCATTTGAGCCTTATTCCCATTGTCCACTTGGTTCTCTTGTTATTTGGGGTACATGCTTGTGCTTAACACAGGTGTAGTGTGACCCTGGACCTTTTCCTACACGTAACCGTCAATTTTGTGTCAAGGCTATGAATTTAGCCCTTGAAAGAATCAAACTGCCCCCGGTGGTCTTGGTAGCTGACCTTTGGGTTTATCTAATGTTTCTGCCCGGCTCTCTTGTTCGCTGCTCCATTAGGTCTCTCTCATTTCCTTCCCCTTTGCCTTCATCATCTTTAATCCTTTGCCCATGACTTTTCTTCATGTACCTGCTCCATGCTCCAGGTAACACGCTGTGTGGTGTGCAGGTGCCAGCTTCCTATTTTCAGTCTGTCCCATTCTTGGTCATTTGTGCTCTTGTCCCTGTAGCGTTCTTTCCCACCTGGACAAAGGGACCTTGAAGCTGTTGGCTGAGAATGAACGGCTACTGTGCTTCTCACCAGTTCTGCAAGGCCACCTGCGAGCTGCCTACGAGGGCAGTGTTGCCAAGGTAGTGACCCCATCTTAGATATCTACTAGCCTGGACCTGACCCTTTCTGGTCTCATAACTCAGGCAGCCCAGCTCACATCACTGTAGTGTCATTTGCACTGGAATGGGGATGAAGTTTTCTGAGCATGAACTCTGCCAGCTTCAGTCCCTAATTGTCACTGCCATGTTTTAGGTCTCTCTGGCGATGCCACCTTCTGCACAAGCTGTCTCCTTTCAGCCAGAAACTGACAATCGTGCCAACTTCTCCAGTGATCGAGCCTTTCATACTTTTAAAAAACAGAGGTGATAAGAAAAGGGAACTTTGGGGGAAGGGGATGAAGCAGGATTTTCTCTGGGATAGGCAGTCTGTGTCATTTTCATAGAAACTAGGAGTTTGACACTAACAGGTGGTAGTTTAGCACTACCAGGCCCTTCCTGGCAAACATCATAAGGGCCACTTAGCCTCATTCTGTTCATGCCCGTGGACTTGAACCTCTGACCTTAGCAGCCTTCTCGCAGGTGTATGACTCTAGTCACTGGGTTCTCAGACGAGAGTGCCAGATCAACTTTAACTGCCCACAGAAGTGTGTGAAGCATGTGGTGTACTGCTACCGGGTCTGTAGCATTATCACATAGAGAACCCTGGAGAGGATAAGGAACGGGGCTGTGGATAGTGCTGTCCTCAGTTCTTCTGAGCTAGGGAAGGCACTCCTGAGAATGAGTTAGGCCAGCTGTGCTTCAGTTGATCCGACATTCTTATGTGTCTGTCAGGGATGTGTTTTATGAGGTGCTTCGAGAGTGGGAAGATCGCCATGAAGAGCCTGGCTGGGATTTTGAGAAGGGCTTGGGCAGCAGGATCAGGTACGTGCTCATACACTGGTCACTTTGTCTTTCTTGCTTCCAGCAGTGAGCAGCTTAGTGGTGCTTGGGTAGCTGATTGGAGGAAGGCTTTGTCCTTCCAGGGCAAAGCTGTTTTCTTCTATCCTCCTTTATCTCTTCAGTTACTGCCACCTCTGCCTCTACTCAAAAGCGATTTGTCGGGCTTCCCTGGTGGCGCAGTGGTTGAGAGTCCGCCTGCCGATGCAGGGGACACGGGTTCGTGCCCCTGTCTGGGAAGATCCCACATGCCGCGGAGCAGCTGGGCCCGTGAGCCATGGCTGCTGAGCCTGCGCGTCCGGAGCCTGTGCTCTGCAACTGGAGAGGCCACAACAGTGAGAGGCCCGAGTACCACACACACACACACAAAAAAGCGATTTGTCTCTCCAGCTCCTTCCACTCAGAAATCACTCATACTTGCTCTGTGATTGCAAATGCTTGAAAAAGTGGAATGCTCTCATTTCAGGTTGCTTGAGTTTTGGCCCAAGTTTTAGACCCTTTCCGACCTCCATTTTCTCCATCATCTCATTTGACAATACAGATAACTTTGCATAGCTAGATAACTAGGATACAGAAAGAATATTCTCTTGTCCACGTTGGTCATGAAGCTCACTGGCATTCGGTGTAGACTGAAGATGAGAGGGGTGGTATTATTTCATATTTGGTTAAGTGTATCTCTAGCTTTGAGGGGTCTTGGGGCTGAGGAGAGTGTCCCTTTTCCCATATCCTTGTGCCAGCCAGCTCTGGCAGGGGTCTGCTCAAGCCCCTGGTAAAGGGCTGAAAGGCCCAAGGGTTGGCTTGTTCTCTCAGATCTTTCTCTCCCTCTTCCTCCTTCCATCACACTCCATCCCTGCCTCTTATTCCTCAGAGCCATGATGAGTCAACTCTCTGCAGCCTGCAGCCACAGCCATTTTGTTCGACTTTTCCAAAAACAACTTCTCCAGGTAATAGCCCTAGCGGGAGACTGATTAATCTACAGTGGACAGTATGTATTATAGGCAGCCAAGTAATGGCTGGCACCTTGGGATAGGGCAGGCAAGCAGGCAGGTCCTTGGCTGGAGACTGAACAAGAGTTCTGTTCTTTGGATGGTGGTTGAAACTAAGGAAGCCAGCTCGAGGAGGCGGAGCACTCTCTCCCATGCCCGGCACCTCCTGCCTCCCCGGGCCTCCTCAGACACCCGGCTCTCCTGGCCTTCCTTCAGCACCTCGCTACTTTCTTGCCCTTGATTAGTGCTGTGGTAGAAAGAGCACAGGGTTAGGACTCAGGTCTGGTTTCAAATCCTAGCTCTTGTGACCCTAGGCAGATGTTGAATCTTACAGGTTCCGTTTCTTCACCTATAAAAATAAGAATATAATCCAGACCTCAAAAAACATATCTATGGCACATGATACAGGGTTCATCGCTTCCTCCTCATTTTGTTCAGTCCTTCTTTCCAGAAAAACTCACTGGTTTTTTGATTTCTCTCTTCCTCCCCCTGCCCCAGATGTGTCAGAGTCCTGGTGGTGCTGGGGGCACCGTTTTGGGCGAGGCTCCAGATGTGTTAAATATGCTTGGAGCTGACAAGCTGGGGCGGTTGCGGCGCCTGCAGGAACGGCTTGTGGCCCCTCAGAGCAGTGGGGGGCCCTGCCCACCCCCCACCTTCCCAGGCTGTCAGGGCTTCTTCAGGGACTTCATCTTGAGTGCCAGCAGGTAAAGGCCTCCTGTCTTGCAGAGAGTGGGGGCAGAGGCCAGAAGAGGTTTGTGTTCACAGAAGGGCAGCGTTTTCTCTCCTTTGTCTGGAATATAACAGGGTGGGACTGGGTGTTGCCTGGGCTCCTTCTAACTCACACTTCCTGCCTCCATTTCCCTCCTCATTCTTTCACCCATAACCTCATTGGCCTCCTCTGTCTACCCTGCTGAGCCTTTCTATCTGGAGCACCTCTTCTCTATTCTGGTCCTTCCTACACTTCTTCCAGTACCTTTATTTCCCCCCCCTCCCCTTCATAGCTTCCAGTTTAATCAGCATCTCATGGATAGCCTGAGTTTGAAGATCCGGGAGCTCAACAGCCTTGCCCTGCCTCAGCCTGAGCCCAGTGATGAAGACGGGGAATCAGACGTGGACTGGCAGGTTAGAAAGCAGAGGGAGATGATGGGGTTCTGACCTAGGGGGGAAAGGGTATTTTCAAGAAGAAATCGGTAACAGATCTGTTTTTTTTTTTTTTTTAAGATTTTTTTTTGATGTGGGCCATTTCTGAAGTCTATATTGAATTTGTTACAATATTGCTTGTGTTTTATGTTTTGGTTTTTTGGCTGTGAGACATGCGGGATCTTAGCTCCCCAACCAGGGATCGAACCTGCACCCCCTGCATTGAAAGGCGAAGTCTCAACCACTGGACCACCGGAGAAGTCCCACAGATTTGGTTTTGTTCTAGAAGCCTTATGCTTGGGACCTTTTCCTTCTTGATGCCCTGCAGGGTGAACGGAGGCAGTTTGCTGTGGTGCTGCTCAGCCTGAGGCTTCTGGCTAAATTCCTGGGCTTTGTGGCTTTCCTGCCATACCGGGGGCCCGAACCACCCCCGACCCGTGAGCTCCAGGACACCATTCTGGCCCTGAGGAGCCAGGTGATTGGGGGCTCCGGTAAGAAGGGAGCTGGGAGGAGCTTCAAGGCAATGGCGTTAGAAGGCTTCCCCCAGCCCCTGGGACTGACCCACCCACTGACTGACACTGGCCCTGCCAGGTGCCCCCGGTCCTGGATGTGCGGGCTCTGCTGCAGCAGGGGCTGCGGGCCCGCCGAGCAGTGCTCACGGTGCCCTGGCTGGTGGAGTTCCTTTCCCTGGCTGACCACATCGTCCCCATGCTGGACTATTACCGCAGCGTCTTCACTGTCCTGCTGCACCTGCATCGGTGAGTAGAGAGAGAGCAGGCTTGAGAAAAGGGTGCGGGGAGAACATTGCTGAGGCTGCCGTTTATGAAGAGGGTCAAACAGCCTGTGCTTCCTGTGTGGTACCGTAGCCGTAACTGATCCTCAGGGGAGAGGCCAGGCCTTGATCCACAAGGAAAGACAGTGGGCAGTTATTGAATATTCGCACTTTGATTGGCCCTTTTCTATTCCTACTGTGGCCCAGCTCAGAAAGGAGTACAGATCTGGGTGGGGTGATGAGACCTGGTTTCTTGTACAACAGCAGTCCCTTTTAGGTCTGTTTTTGAGAAGTACCTCCCCAGTGATAGCTTTCTGTTACTGCATTCCATTTCTCTCTTTGCACAGACTCCATTCACACCCTCATTTACATTTTAGGAGCTTGGTCTTGTCAAAGGAGAGTGAAGGGGAGATGTGTTTCCTGAACAAGCTGCTGCTGCTGGCTGTCCTGGGCTGGCTTTTCCAGGTTGGTGGAGTGAGGGTCCAGGTTGGAGAACGGGGTGACTACTGTGGCTGAAGACAGGGAAAGGGAGGATGTATGAGTCTGAACAAGGGCGGGGCCAGAAGGTGAAGGTTCAGAGGAGGGGTAGGGATTGCCATAGTTTCAGAGGAAGGTGGCTTTGAACCTGGTGTCTAAACCCTGGAACCATGAGGTAGAAGGTGTGACGAATCTCTGAAGTGCTGACTTGCACTGCCCTAATCTCTTGCCAGATTCCTACAGTCCCTGAGGACCTGTTCTTTCTGGAAGAGGGTCAGTTGGATGCCTTTGAGGTGGACACTGTAGCTTCAGAGCATGGCTTGGTGAGTGTTGGGGTCAAGCCAGAGCCATGGGAAGCACAAGAGTAAAGGAGGCAGGCTGCCTGGTAGGGCCCAGCAGGAGACAAGCCAGAATAGAGACTGAAGTCTTTTATATAAGACTTTTATGTTTCTGGCACACTGGGGAGGAAGGGAAGTCTGCCTTCCCAACACTGGCCTGTTCTCTCCCCCAGGACAGCATGCCTGTGGTGGACCAGCACCTGCTCTACACTTGCTGCCCCTATATTGGTGAGGATACTGGTCTCCCCTCAGAGGGTCTTTGGTCCTTGGCCTGTCCCTTCATGAGAACCCAAAAGGCACCCTGTGGGCCCAGCGCCCCAATACATTGTTCTGTTCTTAGGCGCTCCCTGGTGCCTCAGTCTTTCTATTCCATAAATGCTTAAAAGTCAAGATGCTGGGGAGGGTGGGACGGTTCTGGAACTTAAACACTTGGGCTTCTCTGATGCAGGAGAGCTCCGCAAACTGCTCGCCTCCTGGGTATCAGGAAGCAGTGGACGGAGTGGGGGCTTCGTCAGGAAAATCACCCCCACCACCACCACCGGCCTGGGAGCCCAGCCTCCCCGGACCACCCAAGGGCTGCAGGTAGGGGGCAGGGTGGAGGCGGGGGTGGGGGGGTGGGGGGGCGGTGCAGTGGAGAAGGGAAAGCGGGCCCTTCACTGCCCTGCCCCCTCCTCCCAACAGGCACAGCTGGCTCAAGCCTTTTTCCACAACCAGCCGCCCTCCCTGCGCAGGACCGTGGAGTTCGTGGCAGAGAGAATCGGCTCGAACTGTGTCAAGCATATCAAGTGAGGATGAGTTGGGATTGGGAATGGAGGTGTTGAGGGTCCCCAGTCTCATTTCCTTACAGTTTTCCCCTTTATAACACCTTGTTGCCAAACTGAGGAAAGTCAGCTGAGGGGCGGCGGGGGAGCGGGTGATAGAGGACAAGGGCCAGGTGGGATGGGGGGAGGCTAAAATTGCTGACGTTCTTCCAAGTTAGTTCTGACCAGGTTTCCTTGAAGTTGCAGCCCCTTTCCCATTCACCCTTTCCAACTACCTCAAAACCTTGCTGTTCCTACTGCAGGGCCACGCTGGTGGCAGATCTGGTGCGCCAGGCAGAGTCGCTTCTTCAAGAGCAGCTGGTGACGCAGGGACAGGAAGGGGGAGATCCAGCCCAACTGTTGGAGATCTTGTGTTCCCGGCTGTGCCCTCACGGGGCCCAGGCATTGACCCAGGGGAGGGAGTAAGATGCCAGTCTGTTTGAATTCTCTCATCTCCACTCTCCTCTTAGTTTTACTTTCCTGTCCGTTTTTCTTCTTTTATACTCATCCTTTGTTGGTCCTCTCCCCACCCTGCTTTTTTTGTGTTTTTGCCTTGCGCTGTAGGCTCTTATCTTGGTTTTTAGAGGTTTTAGGGCCCAGAGTCCAGAGCTGAATTGGAAGGGCATCTGGGGTGGGGCCGGAGGGCTGAGGGTGCCTTCCGCTGAAGCAGAGCCCTTCCAGCTCGGGCGACTGCTGCACTCGGGGCGTTTCCTTCTGTGGGCCAGGTTGACGCATCTAGACATCACTGACCTCTGTCTCCTTTCAGGTTCTGCCAAAAGAAGAGCCCTGGTGCCGTGAGGGCATTGCTCCCTGAGGAGACCCCGGCAGCTGTACGTAGGAAGGAGTCCTGGGGTTAGCAGGCTGGGCGGTTAGTGGTGGGAGAGGAGTGCTGTGGGGTCATATGTGTGAGTCTTCTGGTGGCAGGTGGGCCACTCCTGGACTTGGGCATTCGTCATTGCCCTAACTTGCCCCTGACTCAGAACTTCTGTGTCACAGGTTCTGAGCAGTGCAGAGAACATTGCTGTGGGGCTTGCAACAGAGAAAGCCTGTGCTTGGTTGTCAGCCAATGTCACAGGTAAGGTCCAGGGAGGGGGAGTAGCTGACCAAGTTTTTCAAAAGTGGACTGGCAGGAAGTTGGAGGCCATGTGGGGGAGATAGGACTCAGAGCCAGCTGGTAACAGTGAAGGGCATGGGTTGGCATGGTGAGCCTGTGCAGGGCTGCTTTGATGACCCCTTTTCTGTCCTCCCTCTGACTTGCAGCGCTGATCAGAAGGGAGGTGAAAGCGGCTGTGAGTCGCATGCTTCGAGCCCAGGGTCCTGAGCCAGCTGCCCGGGGGGAGCGGAGGGGCTGCTCCCGTGCCTGTGAGCACCATGCTCCCCTCCCCTCCCACCTCATCTCCGAGATAAAAGTACACAGCTCCCTACTCCCTTCGGCTCCCCTCCTCCCTCTCCCTGCTCTTTTCCTAGTCTCCCTCCTCTCTCCCTCAACTCTAGTATTTGTTTGGCAGCTTCCTGTGTTGTCCAGCTAGTTCCCATTTTGTTACTGAATGGGATTAGGTAGGGCAGAACTGAATTGAATGGTTTTCATAACTGCTGTTCTCTGACTTCTGTACTTGAATCACCCAAAAGGGTGAAAGGGAAAGGGGTAGATGTGAAAATTGTTGACTGAGTACACGTTACACGGATGATGATGGGAGTGGGATAGGGAATGGCTGTCCAGTGCAGTAGGAAGTCTCTAAGGAACAGTCATCGCAGTATTGGGATATGGTTTCAGAAGTGTTCTCTTATGTGGGGGGTGATGCTTGTTTAGTTACAGGCAATAAGAAGACTCTATCAATGCGCTTAATTTGATTAAAAAAATTTTTTTGATACTGTCTAGAGCAGGAGTCAGCTGACAAGCTGTGGGCCAAATCCAGCCTGCGGCTTGTTTTCGTAAATAAAGTTTTATTGGAACACAGCCATGCTTGTTCATTTACGAATTGTTGGGCTGCTTTTGTCCTCCACCAGCAGAATTGAGTGATTGGGGCAGAGTCCTAAACTAGTGACCCAGATCTGGGGTAGTAGTGTGAGAATAAAGATTTGGAATAGGGACTATAAAGGAATGACTAAAGGGCTTCCCTAGTGGCACAGTGGTTGAGAGTCCGCCTGCCGATGCAGAGGACACGGGTTCACGCCCCGGTCCGGGAAGATCCCACATGCCATGGAGCGGCTGGGCCCGTGAGTCATGGCCGCTGAGCCTGCACGTCCGGAGCCTGTGCTCCACAACAGGAGAGGCCACAACAGTGAGAGGCCCGCGTACCGAAAAAAAAAAAAAGACTAAAATTAGAAGAGTAAGAGGGAAAAGAAAACTCTCAGCAGCCATTAGCTACTGGTTTTCAACATGCAGAGGATTTCTGTACTGAAACCTCGACTCTCCTGAGAAGATGAACAGAGAATCATGAGGGACAGAAAATAGTACGACATGTACACGACAGGACAGTTCCCCTGAATGCTTTCAGAATAAGATACTGTCTGGGAATTGGCTAGGTATGACTGTCCCAAGATGAGTGCCGTCTCTTGAGCTCTCTGGCAGCGCGTTGTCCCTTGGCTTACCTGCTCCATCTGTTCCTTTGTTGTCCACTTGGTTGCTTCTCCCAGCTGTGCTGTCCTGCCCAAGCCCCAAGTCTAAGGGCACCTTTGCCCATTACTTCACCCCAGGGCCCTGTCTTCCTTTTCCTTCTGCCTCTTTCCACTGGCTGATCCCCACCCCAAGCCACATTCTGTGTGGCCTCCTTGGCCCTGGCCTGCCATGAAGCCTTACTCTGCTTCTGCCCCTCTCTGCAGGACGTGCTCTCTTTGGCCGTGGGGCCCCGGGACTCTGAGGAGGGAGTTTCCCCAGAGCATCTGGAGCAGCTTCTAGGCCAGCTGGGCCAGATGCTGCGGTGCCGCCAGGTGAGACACGGCAAGATGCTCTTCTTACGTATCCTTGTCCAGTGCCTAATAATCAGAGCTGCATTGGCTTGGGGCTGCTGCTCTAAGGATGGTGCTAATGTCCAAGGTCTCCCCATTTTTCCCCCAGTTCCTGTGCCCACCTGCTGAGCAGCATCTGGCGAAGTGCTCTGTGGAGTTAGCATCCCTCGTTGGTATGGCTCCTTCTTATCACATCACTCTCTTGCCGGATCTCCCAGTTCTCAGGGTGGGGTACAAGCAAGATTAGAAAACAGCTTTTTTCTACTCTGTGTCCTCCCAGGGCCACGTGACCCTGCCTCCATTTCTTAGAGCTTGGCATTCCTCTCTCCCCATAGTTGCAGATCAAATTCCTGTCCTAGGGCCCCCGGCACAGCAGCAGCTGGAGAGAGGGCAGGCTCGAAGGCTCCTGCTCATGCTGGTTTCCCTGTGGAAGGAGGACTTTCAAGTGCCGGTTCCGCTGCAGCTGCTGCTGAGGCCAAGAAACGTGGGGCTTCTGGCAGCCACTCGGCCGAGGGAGGTGAGCCAAGAGAGGTGGGGGGAGGGGGGCAGGTGGGCTTCTGAGAAGCCTCTGCAGTCGTGTTACTCCTAACCACCCCCACCCCAGGTGTTGTTAGCTGGTTTAGTCCCCCTTTGCTGAGGCTGTGCTTATCTTCTCTTCCGTGCTCAGACTCCCTTAGTCTTGTCTCGTCTCATCTCCCCCTCCTCCCTCAGCAGCTCTGCCCTTTGTATCAGAGTCACTGTGCAGTCCTCCTAGCCACCCTGACCTCTTCCTCTGTGTGTGTTGCAGTGGGACCTGCTGCTGTTCTTGCTCCGGGAGCTGGTGGAGAAAGGTCTGATGGGACGGATGGAGATAGAGGCCTGCCTAGGCAGCCTCCATGAGGCCCAGTGGCCAAGGGTAAGGATTCCTCGTCTCCTTTTACCTGGAGAGAGAACAGGTGTCATATGTCCCTTTTATCCTGAAAGGGGCCAAGTGATGGGGCCTGGCATTCTTAGGATCTTCCCAAAGCTCAGTGGATTTTGTCAGATTTCTTGAGGACCACCCTGAAATGAAGTGGCTGCTTTGGGGGGTCTCTTTCACATTTAAGTATCTATTGTATGAAGGACTGTGTCCATGGAGGAAGGGAAGATGGAAGGGGCAGATAGATAGTGTATGGCATAGTGAGTGTGGGGTTTGTGGGTTTTTTTTTTTTTTTTTTTTGGCCACCGCGGGCCTCTCACTGCTGTGGCCTCTCCCGTTTCGGAGCACAGGCTCTGCACGCACAGGCTCAGCGGCCATGGCTCACGGGCACAGCCGCTCCGCGGCATGTGGGATCCTCCTGGACCGGGGCACGAAC
>NW_006787469.1:358423-364187 GCF_000442215.2 Lipotes vexillifer
TTTTTTTTTTTTTTTTTTGGCCACGCCACACGGCTGGTAGGATCTTAGTTCCACAACCAGGGATGGAACCCGGGCCCCAGCAGTGAAAGCTCCGAGTCCTAACCACTGGACCACCAGGAAATTCCCAAGTGTGGGTTTTTGAAATCAGAATAACCTGGATTTTAATCTCAGCTAGTCCTTAATGTTATTGTGATTTGGGACAAAGTAATTTTAGTTTCTTCATTCATAAAATGGGAATAATTTAGACCACCTGGGGTTCTTCAAGATGAAATAATGTGCATATTAAGGACTCTTAGTGGTTTTGAGCTTCCCATTAGAGTTCACTCTCCCTGCCGGAACTTGAGCATCCTAGAGTACTAATGGGACAAGGTTTCCAAGTCCATTTCCAGGTAGAAGGCAGTTGGGAAAAAATAAAATAGGTTGTCTGGTTAGCTAGGGCTTGATATTTGGGATTGATTTTTAGTAAAAAATCTAGAATTATGTGGGTGAACAATCTAGAACTGTGTGTCTGCCTTTTCTGTCATCTTTCTGCTTATTCCAGGATTTTTCTGAAGAATTAGCAACACTGTTCAACCTGTTTCTAGCTGAACCTCATGTGCCACAACCTCAGCTAAGAGCTTGTGAGCTGGTGCAGCCAAACCGGGGGACTGTGCTGGCCCAGAGCTAGGGCTGGGAAGCGGCCCTACCTTGGGCATCTCGCCAGAGCGCTGGAACCCAGCCTGACTGTGCCTCAGGAGGAGGCCCCAGAGCCACCCCAAGTGCCCACCCTGCCCCTTGCTGGTGTGGAAGTAGCTCAGTCTGTCATCAGGCTTCCTGCTCACGTGTGAAGGAAGAGAGTGGCAGCCTGGCATCCCCGTGACCGCAGGCTCACCATCCCAAGTCCTAAAGGAAGCAGGAGGGGGTCACCCGATTCAGGATTATGGTGGAAGAACCTAGAGACTCCAGTCCTGGAGAAGAAGAGTTGGCATTTATTATGAAATGATGTGTGGGGGCTTTTGTCGGCCCAAGATTCAAGCCCCACTTGCTGCTGTCCCGGCATCTCTTAGAGCTTTGTGGTTTGGGAAATCATGACAGAGGGAAGTGACTTCTGCTTAACTTGTGAGTAAAGTTAAACATGAATCTTGGGAGTCTACATTTTCTTACCACCAGGAGCTGGACTGCCATCTCCTTAAAAACATACAACAAATGTGGGGCTCGCCCGACAGAAACCTGCCTTTTACCTTGCACCCCACCTGCCTTCAGTCCCGTGCAGGTAGTAACTTTTGACTCTAGCTCCATCCAGGGGCCAAGCACGGGCAGAACATTAGAGGTTTTTAAAATAAACTGTTTTCTTTACCAAGGGCTTCATGTCTAGTTATTTTCACCTTACTCGTCCCTGTAGAAGGCCACAAAGTCTCAGGTGGGCTTGGAGGTGGGCATTGACAGGGTAGAGCTGTCCCATTGGTTGGCCACTTAGCAATGCCTAAGTATTCCATCATGTGAGACCCTGCAGGCCAGACAGCCTGGGGCCCTTGTTAAGCCACTGCCAACAGTATTGACTTCGTTCAACTCCTTTAAAGGTTTAGGATGTGTGAAGTTTCTACTCACCAGATACTGCCCACTTGTGATGCTTGCTTCTTGGGGGGCTGGGGGTGTTTGATTTGGCTCAGAACAAAAGCATTCTACGTGTCTATAAATGATGCACCAATTGTGACTAAGCAAGCACTACCTTGATAATGTGCATTAAATTCACTCTTCTAAAATTCATGGTTTTTCTACTTTGGCAGTGTGCGCAGAGATTCAGTCTCTGTCAGGGGAAGGCGAGGGTACTCAGTGAACCCTCTTGAAGTAGCTTGCAAAATCTGTCTGTGCATATGTGTGTATTTCTTAGGAGAAAAGTTCCCAGCTGTCAAAGAGGTCTCCAACCCAAGGAAGGGTAAGATGCTCTGGGTCTAAAGAGGTCTGCTGTATGACTTTAGTAAAGCCAGTTGGGAGCCCTTACAGTAGGTCCCATCAGCACAGAAAGTTAAAAATGGGGGTGTGTCTCACCACTTTGTAATCATGCTTCTGAGCAGTCAGGCAGTGATCATCCCTTCCCCTCAGCTCATCCTAATCAATAAGTTTTTGCATCTGAACCTTTTTTTCTTCATCTCTTAATTTGTCCTTTAAATCCAATTTATACCACAGCAAATTCTGGAAGTTCTGAATGCTTGGGAACCAAAACAGTTTTAAGAAATATTTTATCTTTCTGCACCCATCAGGTGTGGCTGAATGAAAGCACTGCCCCAGGAAGCTGAGCCCCGAGGTAAGCAGACACCCAGCTACGTCAGACACCCAGCTCCATGTGAGGTGGGACAGGCAGGCAAGCATGGAGGAAAGCCTGAAACCCAAGGATGCTGAGTTTAAAGCCCACTTAGTTAAACCGCACAGGCCCAATTCAGGAAACAACGCTGGCCCGTGTGAACCTTAAGGGTTTACTTTAGGCAGGCAGTAAGATAAGAAAGGAATTACAGAGACAAGCAGCTAACTAGTGAACTCATTAGTATTTACGTTGTTTTCCATATACCTGCTCTCTACCAGAATCAGTGGTTTTCAAAGTGTGGTCCCCACACCAGCAGCCTCATCACCTGCAACTTCCTAGAAATACAAATATGTGGGCCCCTCTCCACTCTTCTAAATCAAACTCTAGGGTGGGGGCCAGCCTGGGGTGTAACAAGTCCTTCAGGTGATTCAGAAGCACAATAAAGTCTGAGAACCACCTGTCTTAACCAAAACCTGACTTCTCCTTGATCATTTGGAGCCGGGTCCCTGGATTATCCTTAACACCTCTGCATTTTACTATAAGATCAGCCTCAGTTAATGTTCTTTAGATTTGCTGACTCACATGCCTGGCTTGTGGCTTCTCTAGTTTAGGGGATACAGTCACCTCCAGGCTAACCACCGTTCTGATTCCCATTGCTGGCTCTACCTCAGAAGCCCTAGAGATGCATACCTGTTAAAGAGCTTCCTTCCAGGGGTGTATGGTCACCGTTGAGTGTGGCAGTGGAATCTGTTCTGGAATCCTCCCTCATGTTCATGTCTGGACTACAGCTGGCCGTAGCTAGGCAACTTACCTGGTTTCGTTTATGTGCAAAGCAGTGCTGAGCTCATGGGAAACACTCAATATACATGTGTAAACTATATAGCTTGAAACTGGGCCATGAGTAGTTACTGCCATCATAATCACCAGGCTGAATTCTGAGCCCAAACGACACACGTAGGCTATCCCAGGATAGTCTTCACTGAATAAAAGTACACATTGGACTTTTAATTTGCAAGTGTTCTGCACTTTTCAATCAGTGGCCTTAGAGATTCATGTGAAGAGAGATGGGAGTACATAAATAGGGTGTTAAATATATCAAGTGTAACCAAAAAAATTAACCAGAAAAATAAGTTTGAAAGCAATAAAAAAAAAAAAAACACCTTCAATAATATATAAATAACTTAATCTGAGGTAAGAGAAAAACAAAATCCTGCAGATACTTTTAGAAAAATAAACCTCTTCTGTACTATACAGAAATTTACCTTTTACCAGATCTTCTCAATCCCCATATGGTCGCCCTCTTCCACCAAAGACTCTGGGCACCAGAACTGAAGCTGAGAATCTCTCTGACCCCTACACTTCAGGTAACCATACAGAATATTCAAAGCTCGAGTTCAGCCAGGCTAAGTTACAAGAAAACAACCCATTCTCCATCCCATCCTAGAATAGAAGGGGCTACAGCAGTGCGTGGAGTGCTCAAGGCTGGGACCAAGTCTTTGAGTGAGGTAAGGAATAGAATTGTGCTTCCTCCTAACAAATCACTTACCTCCTTCCAGGAGGGCCATTATCTTCCCTCTCGTCTTCAAAAGACAGTTTTTCATCTCTGAAATGAGAGATGCCCACGCACCACCCCAAGTCCTCCTCAAAGAGCTAGGCCCCCACCCTAACCCCAAATCTATCCAGCCAGTTTTCACAGTGGTCTTCCCATTCTTCTGAGCTCTGGAGTGGTGGCTCCATGACAGAGCATTACTCTATACTCCTTACTGAGGCCAAGACCCAAACAATTGTCTTCTCCTGTGAGGGAAAGGAAGAGGGGGGGCAAAGCAAAAATTAATAATAAAGCATTTTGTAAAAATCCAGGGAAGAGAAACAATTCTAAATCAGTGTTCTGGTTTGTGCAGCTGTTGTTTTAAACCGTTTTCTGTTTCCTAACACCCCATCCCACAGTGGAGCTGACTGCTGGAGCACATTCTGAGCAGAGTCTTGGCCAATGGCTCCTGCTTCCCTACCAGCCCCAGGGCTGCGCCGAACTAAGTAAGCACCATGTCAGAGCACTGCAGGCTCCCAGCTCTGCTGGCTGTGTCCAGTCCTGATCCTTGAGTGGCCTGTATGCCATAGGGTCCCAGAGACGGGAAAAAAAGGTGAGAAATCCGAAAAGGTGAGTCGAGCTTCATTCACTCTGGACAGCCAGGAGCTCAGGCCCCCTCGCTCTGCAGGGGTGCCAGCTGTGACCAAGTACTGACTAGGTTTCGCTGGCAACTCAGGGCTGAGTGTTGTCTGCCAAGTCGGCCACAGCAGGTAGCCTCAGCTCTTCTTAACATCAGGATACAGAGTAACAAGAGCTGCCCCAGCATCTCTGGGGCATCCTGGAGCACCATCTTGACTGTGAGATGCTAACTACCAAGGAAGGAAGCCAGTCTGGCTATAACCAGCGGCTGCTGTTTGATGAAGGAGCTTAGGAGCTGAGGGGGGAATCCTGGAGCACCAAGTTCTACCTGAAATAAACCAGAGAGGGAAGAGTTAAAGGTGCAGACAGACCCAGGAGAGTGCACCGGGGCACACTTCAGCCATAAGCAGCCACCCCAGGCTGCTGTGATTGGAGAGGCTCTGAACTGAACTGTCTACAGCCCTGTGCTCTGCTGTTCAGATCTAGGCAAAAGCTTCACTTCCCAATGACAAAAGGTCAAGTCAGGGAACTGAGGGTGCTGCTCTGCTCACAATGACTCATCTATCTCCTGAGGACCCTGGGAACAGCCAGAGGATGTGGGCCGCCAGGCTCTGGTAAGAGCAGCTTCAGTAGAAGGTTGGTCAACTCTGCCTCATTCCTTCCTGATTCCCCACTGATTCGTGACCCAAGAAACCCTTGAGTCTCCAGCTCTCAGGCCACAGGTCCTGGGTACTGAAGGATGTTGAACAGCTATACAGAAAGCTCCCATGGGGCTGGGGTCAAATCAAGGCATGCTGTGAGGCCAGCTGCACAAGGTGGATCACCTGGGCCAAGTAGATGACTCTGGTGATCTCCTTCCCTTCCACAGTGAGGGGCTGCAGGATCCAGGCACTGGGCAGGATCTCCCCTCGGACCATCTCCCTGCTGGGTCTCGGCATGGACGCATCATACACAGACTGAGCTGCGATGATAGACAGTTGCCCCTGGGAACAGAGCAATGTGAGTTCAGCCTACGTGATATGGGGGGGACAGGGACAAACAGGGACAGGCTCCAGTGCAGTCAGTACCGTGGAAGGCAACACTGGGCCAGCCTTCACCCCCACCCTGGCCCAACTTGCCCGCCTTCCCCCAGAGGACCTGATGCCCACAAAGATTGCTTCTCACAACACACCAGTCCAAGTTCCTCCCACAACATCTTTACCACCAGCAAGGCAGGCACCTCTTTGGCTTCCACGCAGACACAACAGAAATCCCGTGGCTGTTTGAGTGCACACAGGGTGGTATTGCACACCAAATACACTGGAGGGGCAGGAATG
>NW_006787469.1:364497-376144 GCF_000442215.2 Lipotes vexillifer
CAGGAATGCAGAAAGTCAGAAGGTACATGGACAGACCGGGTTCTACCCTGTGACACCCCGGGTTCTACCCTGTGACACCCCATCATTCCACAGCCTGACACCCCGCTGGACCTAGCTGAGTACCCGGCCTCCTGAGAGCACTGTCTCTGACCCTGCTGCCTCTGTCCCCTGGGCTCACCCAGGCTGATGCTGTTGGTCACCCGCTGATGCAGCCTCGCTGTCTGGATGGGCTTGTGGTACAGCGGCCACAAGGTGGGGTCACTCACAGCTGCCCACACGTGACACAGTGGCTGGGACACCACGCCAGCCCCCAGGAAGCCATGCCGAGTAGAAGAAAACACCTTGTAGTACAGATGCACGTCCTGCTCCTCGCCCTGATGGCTGGGGGAGACACCAAGGGTGGGGAAGAGGAGGAGGGGATGAAGCTGGGTTCTAGAGTCACAGAGGAAGAGCTCACGGTGAGGGACTCAAGGAAGCCGGGGTGGAGAAGGGAAAGGAGGAGAGAAGGCGAGCAGGGCCACAGGGAGAAGACACTGTGCAAGGGAACTTACTTCCAGCCAGCTGCTGCCTGGCAGCTGAAGAGGTTGTTCAGATTATCTGAGCAAGCAGCCATTACCTGGGGACACAGTGACCACACCCAAATTAGTGGGCACGGTTCGTACAAAGCAGACTCTTGGATTAGTCCCTCAGGCCAGCAATTACTGAATTCCCCACTTCTGTAAAGATAGAGAGCTGCTGAAGAAGCCCTCATCTGCCCTGTTCCTTCCCTCCTCTTTCTTCCTCCCCACCCAGCAGAGTCGGCTACAGGAAACCTCACATCAGCCATAGAGATGTCCACGATGTGCTTGGCCAAATCCTTGTAGGAGGAGGAGGAGGAGGTCCCCAGGCTGGACAGGCTGGACGGAGAACAGCAGCAACTGCCCAGGGAGGCTCTGCGGCCTACAATGAACAGGTGGAGACTCTTGAGATGGCATGAGCATCAGGACCTCAGGGCAGCAACGGCCTCCTTCAATAATAATGTCCCTCCTCCTGAGGGACAGTGGCTCCCTAGGATCTAGCAGACCTCAGCCCCAAAGTCCCCACACCAGGTAGGTAGCTCTGCCCCACCACTCACTGCAGGCTGAGGTTTTCCAGGCAGAGCCGGCCAGGTTCAGCTGACTGTTCCTCACTGCGGAGCGGCCCCACACCTCCCCTATCCAGGAGTCTCTGGAATCAGGCAAGTTTGTGTCCCCCTGCAGAAGAGAAGATGCTCAGGACCAGAGCAGAGGCAAGGAGAGAGCAGAGCACCAGAAAGGCAGTGCAGAATTATCTCCTCTGCCTCTGAACAGCACCAAACAGCTTTCAACATAAAGGCTCAAGTGAAAAGGTGTTCCCTGCTGGATGCCCTTGAGAAGTCAACCGCAATAGAAACCAGTCCCCTGGAGAGTTTCCTTGCCCTTCAAGCCACATGCTCAAGGTTGCTTGTAGGAGAGTTCCAACAGGGGTCAGAATGAACTGGGACCTGAGACGATGGGGTACCAGGGGTCAGTGAGTGGGGGGGCCCTCTGCGCCACTGCAGCAACAGGAATGAGGCCATGGCTGGAGCTCTGTTTAATGCGGGCAGCAAACAAAGCCCAGCTGGGAGGTGGGAGGTGGGAGGTGGGATGGGGAAGAAAAGTGATGGGCTATGAGAAAAGCTTGACCCTTGGCCCCAGCCCCAGGTACACTAGCTGAGCCAAAGGTCCTAATTTGGAACCAAATGGGGATGATCCTCTGGATTTACAATACAGCCACCACACCTTTACTACAAGCAGCTCCTCAATGACATGACCCTTGACCTCTGCTGGATCTAACAGGCATCCACTATCCTACCTCTATCATCGGTTCCTAACCTAGTGTTACTTTTAAAAAAAGTGAACAAGGATATTCTGTCTCCATCCTTACGTCCTTTCTTCCTGCTGCAACATCCAAGTGGTCTCTCCTACTTCAGGCAGATTGAGATTTTTGTGCCACCTTCTTAAGAACCTTTCACTACTGATCTCTTTCTTCACTTATTGCTTCTACCTCTCCCTCTTCACTAGATTCTTCATATCAGCATTTAAGCATGCACAAATTTCTCCCACCTTTAAAAACTTTCCTCTACAGGCATCTTTGCTCTTTTGTCCTTTACAGATAAACTTGAAATGATTGTCACCGTTTGCCATCTCC
Organism: Lipotes vexillifer; assembly: GCF_000442215.2. Taxonomy (NCBI): domain Eukaryota; kingdom Metazoa; phylum Chordata; class Mammalia; order Artiodactyla; family Lipotidae; genus Lipotes; species Lipotes vexillifer. The sequence goes on from NW_006787469.1 coordinate 366,685, forward strand.
CACCTCTTATACCCTTCTGAATGCACTCAAATCTAGCCTTTGCTAGATCCATGTGCCTGGATGTGGTGAACAGGTCCCAGTCCTCACCTTACTGAGCATCTCCCTTTCACTTGCTTCCTGAATCCCTGGGATCTTGGCTTTCTATCTCTCTGGGTGTTCCTTCCCAGTTTCTTTTGTTGGCTCATCTTCCCCAAACATAACCTGATTTATTGGGATTCCTTCAAGACTCGGGCCTAGGCCCTCTTCTCGCTCTGTAATATACTCCTGTGTGATCCCATCTGTTCCCAGTGCTATACTGATGACTTCCAAAAGTAAATATGTGTGGATTAATCAATAAATATTGCGAGACAACAAGGTCACCATCTGAAGAAAAGGTTACATCAGACCCATTTCATACATTTTGCCAAAACAAATTACTTATGCTTTGTGGCTCAAAAATATACAGGGTGGGGGAGAATTTAATATTACTATGAGAAAATTTTTTTAAAAATTTAATGATCTCATAGTGCAGAAATGCCTTCCTAAACAGGCCACAAACTCCAGAGGCCATGAAAGAAAAGACTGATAAAAACTAGATTAACATATCATAAAAACAAACAACTAGGAAAAAACCCCACTGGCCTCTCAAATGGCAAAAGGATAACTGTCTTAATATAAGGAAAGGCCACCGAGAACAAAAGGAGAACAACCTAACAGAAATGGACCCAGTACACTGGCAAGCAGAGCAAAAAGCCAAAGGGCTCTTAAATATCTGAAAAGGCACTCCATCTCAGACACAAGAGAATTGCAAATTAAAACTAAAATGAAATACTATTTCATGCCTATGAGATTCACAAAGATTGAAGGAAAAACCCCTTAATAAACACTGTTAAGCAGAAATGTGGGTAAGTAGGCACTTATATATTGTTATTTGAGAATGTAAATAGGTATATTTTGAAAATATTCATCACATATTTTAAATTAAAAATACATATATCCTTTGACACCTAGCAATCCTGCTTCTAGGTATTTAATTACAGATATTCTTTCATTTAAGTGGTGATAAACATTTTCAAATATGAACTCAGAGAACCTAGAGGATATAGTGCCCTTGAGTCTTTCTTGAAGAAATTACAAGAATTACTAGGGTAGAAAAAAGAATGTATGCCAAAGAACTGCAAATGAGCAGAGTCCATTTGATCTAGCACGAGAACTAGAATTCTGAATACAAACACTGTAAACAGTATAGAAATACTGTAACAAAAGATAATGAGAAAAAATGAGAGAAGGTGGAAATACACTGACTTCCTCATGTTTTACAGCCAGGGTGAAAAGAAAACTGCAAAATCAGGAAATAAAGACTATTTAAATATATAAAAGTAATGATGAAAAGAAAAGAAAGGAAAAAAAAAAGGCTTCCAAATTACCAGAAAGACACATATACACCCCCAAAGCAAGGAAAACACAGACCACAAAGAAGATAAAAAGATTTTAAAAGCCAATGGAATATTCATGACCAAAACCCTCAAATATAAAAAACAGAAATTTTACTTTCTCTGAAACCATACATTCTCTCAACACATGGCAAACTTAAAAATTAATAACAGGGCTTCCCTGGTGGCACAGTGGTTAAGAATGCACCTGCCAAAAAAAAAAAAAATGAACGTACCTGCCGATGCAGGGGACACGGGTCTGAGCCCTGGTCTGGAAAGATCCCACATGCCACGGAACAGCTAAGCCTGTGCACCACAACTACTGAGCCCGTGTTCTAGAGCCTGCGAGCCACAACTACTGTGCCCTCATGCCATAGCTAGTGAAGCCTGTGTGCCTAGAGCCCATGCTCCGCAACAAGAGAAGCCACCACAATGAGAAGCCTACACGCTGTAATGAAGACACACCCCCACTCGCTGCAACTCAAGAAAGCCCACACAGCAACAAAGACCCAATGCAGCCAAAAATGAATAAATAAAAATAAAGTTCCCATGGGCTTCCCTGGTGGCGCAGTGGTTGAGAGTCTGCCTGCCGAGGCAGGGGACACAGGTTCGTGCCCTGGTCCAGGAAGATCCCACATACCGCGGAGCGGCTAGGCCCGTGAGCCATGGCTGCTGAGCCTGCGCGTCTGGAGCCTGTGCTCCGCAATGGGAGAGGCCACAACAGCGAGAGGCCTGCGTACTGCAAAAAAAAAAAAAAAGATAAATGACACTAAAAGCTGGTTCTTTGAAAAGATAAACAAAAATGATAAACGTTTAGCTGGACTCATCAAGAAAAAAAGGGAAAAGGCTCAAATCAATAAAATTAGAAATAAAAAAGAAGTTACAGGGACTTCCCTGGTGGCGCAGTGGTTAAGAATCCACCTGCCAATGCAGGGAACACGGGTTCGAGCCCTGGTCTGGGAAGATCCCACATGCCACGGAGCAACTAAGCCTGTGTACCATGACTATTGAGCCTGCACTCTAGAGCCTGAGCCACAACTACTGAGCCCACGCACCTAGAGCCTGTGCTCCGCAAAAAGAGTAGCCACCACAATGAGAAGCCCGCACACCGCAACGAAGAGTAGCTCCCGCTTCCCGCGACTAGAGAAAGCCCACGTGCAGCACAGCAACAAAGACCCAATGCAGCCAAAAATAAATTAATTGATTAAAAAAAAAGAAGTTACAACTAACTCCAGAGAAATACAAAGGATCATAAGAGACTACTACAAGGAACTATATGCCAGTAAAAGGGACAACCTAGAAGAAATAGACAAATTCTTAGAAAAGTACAATCTTCCAAGACTGAACCAGGAAGAAACAGAAAATATGAGCAGACCAATCACAATTAATGAAATTGAAACTGGGATTAAAAAACCCCCAACAAACAGAAGTCCAGGACCAGATGGCTTCACAGACGAATTCTGTCAAACATGTAGAGAAGAATTAACACCTATCCTTCTGAAACTATTCTAAACAATTGCAGAGGAAGGAACATTCCCAAACTCATTCTATGAGGCCACCATCACCCTGATACCGAAACCAAAGACAACACAAAAAAAGAAAATTACAGGCCAATATCACTGATGAACATAGATGCAAAAATCCTAAACAAATGCTAGCAAACTGAATCCAACAATAGAATTGTAAAAGGATCACGCACCATGATCAAGTGGGATTTATCCGAAGGATGCAGGATTTTTCAATATCTACAAATCAATCAGTGTGATATACCACATTAACAAATTAAAGAATAAAAACCATATTATCATCTCATTAGATGTAGAGAAAGCTTTTGACAAAATTCAACCCCATTTATGATAAAAACTCTCCAGAAAGTGGGCATAGAGGGAAACTACCTCAACATAATAAAGGCCATATATGACAAACCCACAGCTAACATCATAATCAATGGTGAAAAGCTGAAAGCACTTCCTCTAAAATCAGGAACAAGACAAGGTTGTCCACTCTCACCACTCTTACTCAACATAGTTTTGGAAGTCCTAGCCATGGCAATCAGAGAAGAAAAAGAAATAAAAGGAATGCAAATTGGAAAAGAAGTAAAACTGTCACTGTTTGCAGATGACATGATACTATACATAGAAAATCCTAAAGATGCTACCAAAAAACTACTAGAGCTCATCAATGAATTTGGTAACGTTGCAGGATACAAAATTAATACATGGAAATCTGCTGCATTTCTATACACTAACAATGAAAGATCAGAAAGAGAAATTAAGGAAACACTCCCATTTACCACTGCAACAAAAAGAATAAAATACCTAGGAATATACCTACCTAAGGAGGCAAAAGACCTGTACTCTGAAAACTATAAGATGCTGATGAAAGAAATCGAAGATGACACAAACAGATGGAAAGATATACCATGTTCTTGGAAGAATCAATACTGTCAAAATGACTATACTGCCCAAGGTAATCTACAGATTCAATGCAATCCCTATCAAATTACCAATGGCATTTTTCACAGAACTAGAACAAGAAATTTTAAAATTTGTATGGAAACACAAAAGACCCCAAATAGCCAAAGCAATCCTGAGAAAGAAAAACTGAATTGGAGGAATTGGGCTCCCTGACTTCAAACTATACTACAAAGCTACAGTAATCAAAACAGTATGGTACTGGCACAAAAACAGAAATATAGATCAGTGGAACAGGAGAGAAAGCCCAGAAATAAACCCATGCACCTATGGTCAATTAATCAACAACAAAGGAGGCAAGAATATACAGTGGAGAAAAGACAGCCTCTTCAATAAGTGGTGCTGGGAAAACTGGAGAGCTACAGGTAAAAGAATGAAATTAGAACATTCTCTAACAGCATACACAAAACTAAATCAAAGCGGATTAAAGACCTAAATTTAAGACTGGATACTATAAAACTCTTAGAGGAAAACACAGGCAGAACACTCTTTGACATAAATTGCAGCAATATCTTTTTGTACCCACCTCCCAGAGTAATGAAAATAAAAACAAAAATAAACAAATGGTAACTAATTAAACTTAAAAGCTTTTGCACAGCAAAGGAAACCATAAGAAACAAAAAGACAACCCACAGAATGGGAGAAAATATTTGCAAGCAAAGAGACTGAGAAGGGATTAATCTTCAAAATATACAAGCAGCTCATACAGCTCAATATCAAAAAAACAAACAACCCCATCAAAAAATGGGCAGAAGATCTAAATAGACATTTCTCCAAAGAAGACATACAGATGGCCATAAAGCACATGAAAAGATGCTCAATATAGATATTAGAGAAATGCAAATCAAAACTACAAGGAGATATCACCTCCCACCAGTCAGAATGGCCATTATCCAAGTCTACAAATAACAAATGCTGGAGAAGGTGTGGAGAAAAAGGAACCCTCCTACATTGTTGGTGGGAATGTAAATTGGTACAACCACTATGGAGAACAGTATGGAGGTTCCTTAAAAAACTAAAAATAAAACTACCATATGATCCAGCAATCCCACTCCTGGGCATGTATCTGAAGAAAACCATAATTTGAAAATATACACATACCCCAATGTTCATTGCAGCACTATTTACAATAGCCAATACATGGAAGCAACCAAAATGTCCATCGACAGATGAATAGATCAAGAAGATGTGGCACATATATACAATGGAATGTTACTCAGCCATAAAAAAGAATGAAATAATGCCATTTTCAGCAATACAGATGGACCTAGAGATTATCATACTAAGTGAAGTAAGTCAGACAGAGAAAGACAAATATCATATGATATCACTTATATGTGCAATCCAAAAACATAATACAAATGAACTTTGTTTTTTTTTTTTTTTTTGCGGTACACAGGCCTCTCACTGCTGTGGCCTCTCCTGTTGCGGAGCACAGGCTCCGGACGCGCAGGCTCAGCGGCCATGGCTCACGGGCCCAGCCGCTCTGCAGCATGTGGGATCTTCCCGGACCGGGGCACGAACCTGTGTCCCCTGCATCAGCAGGCGGACTCTCAACCACTGCGCCACCAGGGAAGCCCCATAAATGAACTTATTTACAAAAACAGAAAGAGACTCCCAGACTTTGAAAACAAACTTATGTTTACCAAAGGGGAAAGGTGGGGCAGGGGGGAAGGATAAAGTAGGAGGTTGGGATTAACATACACACACTACTATATATAAAATAGATAATCAACAAGGACCTGTTGTATAGCACAGGGAACTCTACTCAATATTCTGTAATAAGCTATATGGAAAAAAAATCTGAAAAAGAATGATATGTATAACTGAACCACTTTGCTATACACCTGAAACTAACACAACATTGTAAATCAAGTATACCCCAATATAAAATAAAAATTAAATTAAAAAAAGAATACACTACAGGGTCAGAAAAAGAATAATAATGGGAAGAACAAGGTCCTACTGTATAGCACAGGGAACTGTATTCAATATTCTATGAAAAAGCATATTTAAAAAGGAATGTACGTATATGTATAACTGAATCACTTTGCTATACAGCAGAAATTAACGCACCATTGTAAACCAACTGTATTTCAGTAAAAATTAATGATAATCTAAAAAAAAGAAGAGTAATGAGTAGGATAATATATTATAAGCCTTGGTACAAGAAAAGTTGACATCTTAAACTGATGAGACAAAGAGGAACTGTTTAGATGAACTATCTAATAAACACGATAGGGATAACTAGATAACCATCGGGAAGAATAAAGTTGGATCCACACCTCACACTATATATGCATTCCAAACGGAGCGAAGACTTATATACGAAAAATAAAACCATACAAGTTCTAGAAGAAACTACAGGAAAAATTATTTATAACTTTGGAATGGAGAATGTATTTCTAATTATGATTCAGAACATAGACACTAAAAAAGGAAAACTGATAAATAAAACTTTCTGAATGGCTCCAAACACAAGAAGCAAAGCCAAAAGAGAATGAAGAACTAGGGGAAAAAATTTCTAATTCCTATCAGGCAAAGGGCTATCTTGCTAATATATAAAGAACTCCTTGAAACTGGTGGGAAAAAAAGGAGATAAATGAGCAAAGGATATGAACAGACCACCCGGCAAAAGTCCAAACATTTGGTAACACGTTGGTGAGGGTGTGGGGGGAGATGCACTCTCTCCCCCTGCTGGGGGGAGCCAAGAGTATAAAGTAGGACATCTGTGAGGGGAAGCCTGCCAATACCTATCAGTTTCAAATGCCCATATCTTTGTATAAGTCCACTTCTGGGAATTTACCCCACAGATATATGTGCACATGTATGAAATGATACATGCACAAAGCACTGTTTACAACAGCAAAAGACTGAAAACAACCCAAGGTGGAGGACTGGTTAAATAAATACAGTGCTTCTCTATAGCGGAACACTGTGCAGCGACAGAAAAGAAAAGAAAGTTCTCTGCATTCTCATGTAGAAGGGGCTCTAAGATATACTGAGTGAAAAAATGTAAGTACAGAACACTGGCATAATGTACTTTAATTCTGTATTTATAACACTCTAGGAGGACCACCATTGTTCTCTTGGGTGGATGAGGGGGAAGGACTAGGTAGATGAGGGACAGGAATGGCTATTTCCCTGCATGCCTCTATATATATGTATATTTTTTGCCTTTCCTACTACATGAATATATTATCTCTACAAAACATCACATTTAAAAACATGCAATAAAAGAGAAAAAAGAAACACTATTCAACTGTTAAAAAGAGCATCTACTGATATGAAATGATATCTAGAAAATATTTTTAAGGAAAAAGCAGAGACAAAATGGGTACAGTATGCTCCCATTCATGAGCTTTACAAAAAAAGATATACATATTCTCAAAAGATACACATTTCCTTATAGATGCACAGACTATCTCTGGAAATATACACCAAACTGGTTCTGGGAAGGCAAAAAGACTGAAAAATGCACTTGACACTCTATGTCTTTTGCTACTGTTTGAAAACGATTTTTTTTTTTTTTTTTACTATGTGAAGTTTTGCTTCTAAAAGGAATTTCAGATTTTATATCCCCAGCCAGATCTTACCTCTAAACTCCAGATCTGGATCCCAACTGCCTGATTTCCAGCTGCTCCCCTGCATTTCTCACAAGCACTTTCAACCTGGTAAACACCAAACTAGACTCATGATCTTCCCCTCAAAACCTGCCCCCTTCAGGGCTCTTCATCACATGGACATCACCAGCCCTTCAAGCCCAAAGTGCATGTGGTTCTGACTCCTCCTGCTTCCAGCCTCCAACTTCCAATCTGCCCCTGCATCCTGTGGATGCTCTAGCCAGCGCATCCACATCTGCTCCTCCACTCGGGCGGTGCCCTGAACCAAGCAACCGTCGTCTCTCACTCGGCTTTGCCAAGGTCGTGAGTGGGTCTACCCAGGGCTGCTCTTGCCACTTCTCTGGCAAGCTCGTCATTCTCCTCAAAGCTGCTTGTCAGCAGCTTTGAGAAGTAACATGATCAGATAGATTAGAAAGCAGCCAGAATTTTCAATAGCGTCTACACAACCTTGCCTTTTCTAGTCCCTTCTCATGTGATTCTTCCATCTCACTCTTTACATTCCAGCCACACTCACCTTCTTTTAGTTCCCCCAACTCCTCCTCCCTCACTTGCTGGGCCCTCTGCCTGGAAGGCTATTCTCCTGCCCCCCACATATCTCCAGACACCAACTTTTACTGAGTTAACTACCTCTCGGCCTTCCAGTCTCAGTTTAAACACATTCTCTTCAGAGCATCTTTGCTGACCCTCCAGACTAGGTCAGGTCCCTGTTTCATCCGGCTTAGCACCGCTTCTTCACAGAAACTACTGCAACAATAATTAAATAATTAAGCTGTTTAATATTTATCCCTCTAATAATCTGTTTAAGGACAAGAACAATTTTGCTCAGTGCCTAAAATAGTGCCTACAAAATAAACGCTTATTGAATGAGTGAATGAGTAAACAGAGAGGGGAGACAAAAACCACAGGGAAGACAAAGGCCATCGTACAGGAGAAGGGCTCATGTCAGCAATGGCCTCCAGGAGGCAGAACTTCCTCCCAAACTCTTGCCAGGGCGCTCCCGGCCCGATTCATTCTTGCATTTGCCTACTCACCACACTGTCTAGGGACTGGAGCTGGCCTGGCAAGGCCGGGCTGCTATTGTAGCCGGAGGTGACACCAGAGGAGAGACTTCCGTTGGAGCTGGTGCACCAAGAGCTTGAGGCAGTCAGGGTGTGTAGCTTTTCTTCTTCCTGGGAAGGACAGATTACTGTCAACCAGCTCCAGGTGCACCCTCACTTCCCATCCTCACTTTCACCCCTTCTCACCTCCCCAGTTCCCGTCACCTCCCACTGCCTCCTGCCTCAGCCTCATACCCCCATGCCTCCCCTATCCCCACCCCAACTATATACCCAAGCCGCCTCCTCCCAAACTCTGGCCTGGGGACAGGAGCTGGTCTGATGAGGATGGCATGAAAATAGAGAGTGAAGCAGCTTTGAGCTGGCACCAGGGGCCCGACGTCCTCCTCCAAATTCTACATCCCAAGACTCAGAGGCAGCCCTGGTCTGCCCCGGGCTCCGAGCCTACCCTGAAATCAGAGGCTTGCCCCACTCCCCACCCGCAGCAGCTGGCAGACGATCTGCTGGCGGATTCTCAGCTTTTCCTGTTCAGTCTGCTCCCGCAGTCGGGCCCGGGCCCGGGCAATCTCCACCTTGGCCTCCTCACGGGCCCGCTGGTATTCTCGTAGCATCAGCTCTATGTCAGAGGGTGGGTGAGGAGGCCTTGACGCTGACCCTGGGCTCCTGGGGAAGACCAGAGAGTTGGAGAGATGCCTTCTAACATGGTGAGTGGGCGATGGCCCAGGCCCGCTCAACACCACCTTCCTGAAGGGCCCATCCTCTCTTTGCCCACAGGGCCTTCGGCTGTGGTCTTACAAACACCCTGAGGCTCAGGCCTGCAGTCTTACATAGCATGGCACGCCTCCTCTATCCACCCCCACCCCGTCCGCTGCTCCCTCCCACACCCTCCTCTTTCC
>NW_006787469.1:376614-396797 GCF_000442215.2 Lipotes vexillifer
CCTCCGACTGTCCACAGTCACGTAGGACCCACTCCTGGAATCGCTCCTGGCAAAGGAAGCTGCAGCCTCCGGTGTCCAGGACGCTCAAATCCAGGCCCTGCTCCCCACACTCGCCCCACACAGAGCCTGTTCCCCACAGGGTTCTGGGTCCACCATACCTGGTGGTCTCCACAACATCCTTCCTCAGCTGCTGCAGGTATTCTCGGCGCCTGCTGGGCAAGTCAAAGGCCCAGGTGGGGAGATCCCGGTTGAATGGGAAGCTCAGTTGTTTCTGGGGGCTGAGGCTTTGTGTCCGGCGGAAGTTCTGAAGTCGCTCAGCCCGCTCCCTCCAGAGGTTCTCTGCGGTGCGTTCTGGCCTGAGACAGAACATGAGTGAGGCACTGAAGCTGACCCTGACTGCCCTTCTCCATCTCCAGACCTATCTCTGACCCCCGGAAGGTCCCAGAGCTGAGCCGGGAGGAGGGAACGGCCGGCTGTCAGCGGGCTTGGCTCTCTCCCCTCTCTGCCCAGCCCTCATCGCCCCACTCCGAGCTGGGTCCTTACCGGGCGTACGGCTCCTCCTCTTGGGCAGCAAGTGCCTCCCCCGTCCCGCTCTGCAGCACCTGCAGCAGGGCGTCTGCCTCCCCAAAGCCATGGTGCAGTTTTGCTTCCGCGAGTTCCACGCTGAGGGAGAGGGTCTGGGCCCCGACTCGCAAGGGGATCTGCTCCCTCTGGGACCACTCGGGCGCCTGGCTCTGGTCCTCATGAAGTTGTGGGAGCCTCTGTCCCTGCTCTCCTGAGCTGCAATCACATCTGGTCCCCAGCAAATCCATCACACCCAGCGCTCCAGGGGAGCCGTCCTGACCCCCACACCAATCGTTGAATTTGTTATACCCCGGGAGGTCCCTCTGACCGTGGTGCTGGGGCTCAGGAGCCACGCACATCTGGGAACTGGGGCGCAGCGGCCCCTCAGGCTGGCAGGCCTCAGTTGGGCCCAAGATGCAACCCCGGAGTCCTGGGGTTTCAGCCAACTCAAAGAAAGGGCAGGGGCGGTGGCGCCAGAGGCCTCCCCACGAAGAGGAAATGTTCAGAGCAGGCCGTGACTCCTCTGGAGACGCTGAGCTCTCACCCCCATTCTCTGTCCTGCACTGCCATCGACTCAGCCCCCTACTGCTCAGTGGGCCACACTCTAGGTAGGCCACGTCCTCAGGCACAAAGCCATCAGCCAGCCTCCGGCTTCTGCTTCCCGGTGGTGGAGGCAACAGTCTGCTCTGGACCCCTGTGGTGGTCCTGGGCTGACGCCACTGCGGGGCCTGCTCCACGCAACGGACTTGGGGCTTTGTGCTCTGCTCTGGGTGGCCTCGGGAGCTCAGCCCAAGGGAGCACCTGTGGTCACCCCCTTCTAAGGGACTGCTACCTTCTCCACACGGAGCCTCCACTCTCTGAGAGCTACCTGACTCATCAGTGGTTTGAGAATAGTTACCCACTGCAGCCCTCGGGGCGCCCAGGGGAAAGCTTGGGCGGGAGACAAGCTTCTGGCAGCCTTCAAGGGAATGAGCTGAGGGGGCCGAGAGAGACAAAGCGCCTGGGGGGTGCCCTGAGCCTTGGGTGCTGGCGCTAAGCGTGAGGATCGGGGAGGAGGCCCTGTCCACCAGCAAGGCACTCGTGGGGCCCTGCTCCTTCCGCACCCCGGGCTCCTCCACAGGCTCCACAGTGTGGGGGCAGGGCCCTGGGGAGGGAGATGCACCGAGGCTGCGGCCGGGGCTGCCACCAGCCAGCCTGGGAGGCAGGGGGGCATCCGGAGAAGCCTGGGGGCTCAGAGGATGCAGGTTCTGCCCAGGGGGAACTTTCTGAAAACTCAAGTGGGATGAGGGTACGGGGGCGCTCCGGGGCCTGCAGAGGGTGCTTTCTTCCTGAAGATCTCGGGGCCCTGCTATTCTCCACGTGGTCCCCTCTGCCCCTCTCTTCTTAAGCGTCCCGGGGACATGTCCCTTTTCCTGAGACGTGATGAAAAGATCTGAGCCCAGCCTTTCAAGGACCGCATTGACTTTCTGAGGGTTGGCCTCTGGGGCCTGGAGGTGCAGTGGTGGTGAGGCCGGGTCAGTCTGGATGCCCTCATCTATGGTGGTCTGAGTACAGCCGTCCATCTTCAGTGCCTGGGGCACCTCATCTGGGGTCTCCCTCTTGGCATTCCACTCCTTTTCGGCCACACTTGGCTGGGAGAGACTCCCCAACAGCTCCGAAGTGCTGTGCAGGAGCTGCGAGAGGCGGAGAGACAGGTTGTGCATGCTGCCCCAAGAGGCCAGATCCGACTGAGCAGAGGAGAGGTCAGCGTAGCTCCAGCGGGACCTGCAGCCCAGAGTCTGGGTGCCCTGCTCCAAGGTGTTCATCCTGGACACACCCACAGGGCCACCCTCCTCTGATGGGTACAGCAGCATAATCTCATCCACCGGGCCTGCAGCACTTCCTCCAGCCAAGGGAGGCTCCCTCCTCAGGCAGCCAGCCTCATCAGGGGTGCCTGGGAACCCGCCTCTCTCGTCAGGACCCTTAGGGGGGGCTACCCCTTCGGAGCTGATCAGGACGTGGGGGCTCCCCATGGCAAACGAGGAACCCCAGACTCCCCAGGCCTCATGGGAACGGCGGGCACTTTCAACGTGGCTGCGTGTGCTCGACAGGCCTCGGGCACTGGCCAAGGTGCTGCGGTGGGAGTAGACCGGGGAGCCCTGGTCGTCTAGGCCGTCCTCCTCGCGGGAGCACCGGTCCACGTCTGATGGTGTCAGGCCCTGGGGTGTGGGGCCACGGGAGACAACAGCTGCGCCGCCAAACACATACTGCTTCCAGCCAACACGCGCAGGCCCCTCGGGACGCCAGGGCAGGGCGGAGGGATCGACGGCGCTGGAGCCAAAAAGCAGGGCTCCTCCGCCCGCCTCAGAGCACCACACCTCTGGCCGAGCCTGGCCACCCACTCTCTCTGGCTTTCCCGGCTGGGCCTGTTCCGGAGTACCAAATAGCCGAGCAGCCATGAGATCAGGGGTCGGCATGCACGAGACAGCTGAAGTCGCCGGGGAAGGAGTGGGTGTGGACGGCAGGGGCCTGGGATCAGCAGCGATGCCGTCCAGGTCAGAGGCAGCTTCCTGACTGTGGCCCTCAGCTTTCAGAGATGTTCTTGCTGCAGACTTTCCTGAGGAAGAGCCTCTGGGATGTGGGGTCCACAATCTGCTAGGCTCCTGCATATCCTCATCTGTCGGGGAAGGAGGCTCCACGCTCAAGCTTAGCTCCTGAAGAGACCGGGGAGAGCTGACCACAGAGAACTGCGGTCTAGAGTGTTTGGGGCCAGAGACGATGGCGATCACAGGAAGTGAGCACCAGTGGCAGGGTGCCGGCTGCTCCCCGCCAGAAGAGGGCTGCCCGGGGCCCTGGGCCACAGGCCAACGTGCTCCACGTTGCCCCAAGGGGACAGTGGCGGGGTCTCTGAAGGCTGCAGGGAGCCTGGCCACAGCCTCGTCCTCTCTGCCTGCACCTCTAATCTGATAGCTGCCTGAGCCACCTTCATCAGCACATGGGGGGCTCCTGCCCCGGGCAGCGTCTTCTCGGCTACCTGAAGTCTGGTCTCTCTGCTGCTCTTCCTCCTCCCGGGGGCTGTCAACCTGGGGACCGGAGACGCACTGTAACTCTGCTACCAATTTGGCTTGGGGATACAAGCCACTATGATCCCCGGACTCCACGGAAAGTTGCGGCTTTTCTGGAAGGCATCTGATGGCATTTCCCAAACATCCATGTTGTGGTCCCACCGGAGGCTCACTCGCAACACACCCTTCACTTAAATTCAGGCTGTGTGGTCCCCCAGCTGTTGCAGGTGGTTCTGGCTTGGTTTGAGAGCCCTGTGCACTCCGGCCACCAGCGGAGCTGTCCTGAAACCTCCCGGGTGGCTCAGAGCACCTGCCTGCATGGAAAGCGGGAGCCTCAAGCTCGGCGCTGACTTTCTTCTTGCCAGCCTTTTTCTCAGGACCCCCTACTGACCTGCAGCTTCCATCAGCAACCCAGGGGCTGAGGGGACTTGTCCTCATATCAGGGGCGGAAGGGGAGCTGCAGCCCTGAGCCGGAGGCAGGAGAGCAGCAGCAGAGGTCTCCGGGGTGCTGCCATCTACCGGCCCCAACTCCACATTAATGCTTTTGGGCTCAAGGCCATGTGCCCAGAGTACATCAGGTTCCCTGCAATGGCCCTCTCCTCTCTCCATCCCCCAGGCCCTGGGGGGGACCATGCAGGGTGGGTGGCGAGTATGTGGGGTGGCCTCGGAAGCCCCCTTGCCCAGGTCACCGTCTCTGTAACACAGTGAAGTGGAGGAAGGGGAGGCACGGGCCCCGAAAGCAACGGGTTGAGGGTTGCACTGCTGCCGGCAAGGATGAGATCTGCTGTCTGCTTGGCCCCCGGATGGGCTGAGGGTCCTGCTGCCTTCAGTGCTCCCCGAAAAGACACCACAGTCTGCAGTTTCCTGCGGGCACCTGCGCAGGGCCTCCTCCCTAACTCCTCCGGGTCTCTGATCTGGCAACTGAGTTGGCCTGGGACCTTTGACCCTGGCCCTGCAGGCTTCTGCTAGCCTAGAGCCAACACTCCCCTCCTGCTTCACAGGCTGCTGAGAGGGAGCTTCCGGTTCAACCCCTCCTGGGGCTCTGGGAAGGACGGCACCCCATTTGGGACTCGCCTTCCCTTCTTCTAAGCCGGTGGAAGCCTCAAGGCATTGGCCCTGGTCTTGGTTAGGCCCTGAGAGACTGGCAGAATTCTGAACATCACAGATCACAAGGTGACTTTCAAAACAGGTTGGTTTTCCTCCTTGTGCAGCCACTAGGAAGTTACCAGGACCTCCTCCCCATGTGTTGTCCAGAGTCCCAGGTTCTTGGTGGGCTGGGCTGCTCTCCTGCCAGCCAGGGAGCATGCCCTGGGCAGCTTCCCAGGCAGCGAACGGGCCTCGCCTACATGGAATCCCTCCAGCGTCATCAAAAGGGGCCTGAGAAGATAAGGCAGCCACTATTTCCTCCACCATTACCCTCCTGTCCTCCTCCACAGCTGCTGAAAAAGGAAGACTGTCTGAGCCCAAAGCATCAGCAGAGGAAGGTGTTCTGGTTGCTTCTCCCTCTTTCTCTATGATTTCAGAAGAGCTAGTGTGATGCACAAACTGTTCACCGGCTCCCAGGAAACGTCTCAGTTTTCCGGTACAGTGACTTTTACCTGGAGCAGGGTCAGCGTGGGAGGAAGTCCATGAGGGGTGCCGTGGCCCTGTGTTAGTATCAGTGCTGGGCAGAGGGTGACAGCTGTCTGCAGAGGGGGGTGTGGCCTGAAGGACAGATGTCCTCTCATCACTTGACAGGTGTCCTGGTTTAGCAGAGAGAGATGCCACATGAAATATCCGTGCTTCACCCTCATTTCTGGTCCTGGCTGACACTGACTGGCCCATTTGTGGACACTGAGGCCTGCCAGGGGCCCCTGAAGAACATTCAGGTCCTAATAGCATCTCATCGTGAGGAAGGACTGCACCCCCAGCCACCACGTTGTGAAGCTGCTTCCCCTGGGCCTTTGCCTGTCCTATCTCCTCCAACTCAGTCAGGCACGTGGGTGGATGAGCAGAGGGCTCCGCCTGAGGTAGCCTTTGCAAGGACACAGGTGCTGAGAAAGCACCACTGGCAGGACTGAGGTCCTCGGCCTCCTTCTCTGCCTTTCGCCTCTCTCCGCTGCCTCGCTTGTCCCCCTCTTCTAAGGGGCAGCTGGCCCTCCTTTCAAGTGGGCTAGAGGCCCTGTTCAGGGAACTGGCTCTGTCTGGTCCTCTTGGTACAGCTGCCTCGGCTTCAGAAGGAGAACCCACCCTGCTACCCAAGCCCAGCAAGGTGCTTCTGAGGTCCCCTCCGTGGCCTTGCGGACCGGTGCTTGTTGACCTCCTGCCCTCTGCCCCCAGGGGAATGCTTGCTGGTGCACTGGATTGACTGCGAAATCCCACAGCCATGGATATCACAGACCCGCACCAAGCAGGGTGTGCCGCGGAGAAGCCCTGTCTATCGTCTCCGTGCTGTGGGCTGTGGCGTCCGGGCTCTCCACTCTGGTCCTGACACCCCGCTCCAGTTACCAGGGGACTGGTGGGCATTTTCAAAAGGGTGGGATCCAGCACATAGTCAACAGAAGAGATGCCTAGAGTACCAGGTACATAAAGATAGGTTCTTGGCGGCCTTGTTGAATTCAAGGGCAAGGCGTTACTCAGGTCTCGGCAAGGAGCCATACAGGACCCTGGCTGGCTTGGCAATGGGTCAGTCTCTTGGCTGAAAAATGTGCACACACAATGCTGGCACAGGCCAGGGAGTTTCTGAGTTAATGAAACCACTTTGTTTTTCTCCTGTAGGCTCCCTCTTTGCACAGCCGTTTCTTCAACTCTGCCTTGAACTTCTGGCTCCTCTTGCTTAGAACTACATATGCGCTTGGCAAAATGGCTTTCCTGAACACCCTTCACAGTCTCCAGCTCCTCGAGACTTCCCAAGCCACGGGGCGGCCGTCTGGGGTACACTGCATTCGCCAGCTCACCCTCCTCAGAAGTCCTCTCAGGCATGGGCTGCAATGGCAGAGCTCCAGCCAAAGCTTTCGTTTTCCTTGAATGAGCAGAAGTGTTGGTGCATTCTCTGCAAACTGTAAATGTCCCTAAATAACCACCAGTTTCCCTGGCGGGTCTGTCTAATACAGCTGGGTGGGTGTGCCCTTTCACAAATCTGATGTCGTGTACCCGGGGATCAATGCTATTGTTAACCTCCATTTGTCCAGCTTCACCATCCCTAAAGATAACATCATCTTTCCATTTTGGAAAAGATGGCTGATCCTTGAAGGACAGGTGGTTTCTAAAGGTGCCTGGCCTCAGCACATGGTCAGCCATCTCCTGGTCCTTCTGGTCCTGGAACATAAACTCCTTACTGACTTCCAGTGTGTGGGAAGCATATAGCCGCTTACTCTGTTTGGATTCAATTTCCAAGATGCCATTTTCCAGCTGCATTACACTCCTCATTAGCCTAGCCATCTCATCAGCATTATTATCTCCTTTACTCCATTTCTTTCCAGGAGGTTCTTCTTTGGGGTTTAATGTTTCTCGCACCTTTCCAGGGACCTTGCATTCACCGAGGTTTCTTTCCTGAAAGCACGTAACTGACTGGAATCTTTCATACGTAGACTCTGCCTGTGGAAGCCTAAACTCTTCTGAGCCATCTTTGGGATGGAGCGCTTTTCCAAGAAGCCCAATTTCATTCCTCTTTTCTCCCTTGTGGGTTTGACTCTCATCCTGGGCTGCTGTCTCTGGGCTGCTTACTCTATGAGGTACTGATCTGGACTTCAAAGAAAGAGCGGCTTCCTCTATCTTGTCCTTGTCAAGGCCTAAATTGATGGTTTTATAGATGAAATCAGACCTGACCCCGGAAGGAAACCGTCTCTTCACGTCAAAGGCCTGGGTCTCTCTGAGGACTGCATCCTGCCCCTGCTCCTCATCCCCACTCGTCTCAGATTCACACACCAGGGGAGGCTTCCTTGACCCAGAACTGTCTGAGGAGACACTGCAGTAGGACTGTACAGTAGCCTTTTCTCCCTGCTTGAGCACTGGAAGACTATGTTTATTTAAAATTCCAACTTGATTTTCAAATTCACATACTTTTATGCTGGTAGATGGAAGAAAATGTCTGTTCTGAGTGACAAAAAAATAAACTGAATTATGGCTTTCTTCTTTAATGTTTCCAAGGCACTTCCCTTTTTCTCTGCAAACTTTCTTGGTGTTCAGATCAGCTGGCCTTTCTGCTATGACCTGCTGAGATGATGCAATCTTGGAATTCTGGTTTTGTAACAGTACTGGCAATTTATTCTTCACATACACATTTTGGAGGACTTGGTGCTCATGTCCAAAGCCCCATGCTTCCCTGGGAGGTGGGGAGGGTGCCCTTGCTTCTCTGCAAGCCGGGATTTCCAAGGCGGTTTCTGTTAGGGCATCTCGGCTTTTGGTCACATAGAATGTTTCCAAGGGAGGTGGCTGCAGGGAAGATGGGAGTGGATTCCAGGGAGCAGAGTGGAGGTACAGCTCTGGACCTGAAGGAAAGGCAAAGGAAAACCTGCTGTGTCTTCTACCCGCTTCCTTGGAGTTCTCCTGGGAGTCTGCTTTCTCTTCCTGCGGGAGGTGGTGGCTGTTCTGACCTAATTGCCCCCCTGGGTCTGCACTATTCTTCCTCAAAGGAGCCCAGCCTCGGGGCCAATGGGGTTCTTTGGTGTCTATGGTGACAATATGGTGACAAGCGTTCGTTAGGATGAAACATTCATCAGAGGACGTCATGAGACCAGGTTTCTCGCTACTCTGAGAGGCTTCTTCCAAGCTGCTCTCTTTGACTCCCCATGCTTCCATCACGGGATGCGCTGTCTTGTTTGCTGCTGTAGAGACGTGTGCATTTGTAGTTCCAGAAGTCGATGATTCTACGTCTGCTGAATAAGTTCCACTATGACTCACCTCTTTCTCATTAGCTGTAAAGAAATCTGAAGTACCTTCTACCTCAACATGCAGACTATCCTGTTCTTTCTCAGCTCTCAGACGCCTAATTCTGGACAGATGGATAGGAAAGTTGTTGAAATCCGGGCTGCTAGATACCCTAGGACCAACTGGCAATAGAGCATCTCCTCCCCTGCCAGAAGCTTGGGTCAGGGAACCAGAGTCTTCCTCGAGGGAGGGCTTTCCCTTCCCTCGAGGAGGAGGACTGGGTGCTCCTGTGGCCTCCAAAACAGGATGAGACAGTTCAAGGAGGTACTTTTGCTGAAGGGCAGCCCAGTCTCTCTCACAGGCACTGCCAACATAAGTGAATGAGGTGGCAGAGGCAGCCAACAAGCTTGACATGCTAGAGTCAGATGCTTCAGAGACGCCCTTCTGGGCCATGTCAGGGACCCCTCTGGCCTGAAAGGTGCCATCGGCTCCTGGCTGAAGAAGCCTATAAGAGCCCCAGAGGGACACCCCGGTGGTATCAGAAATAGGGACTGTGTACACACTTCTGACACTGCATGGCAGCTCAGCACTGCCCAGGGGCAGTTTGGATCTGTAGGACTGGACTGTTTCTGTATCTGATGACTTTAGTTCTTCCATATTGGGCCAGTATCCAGGCCTCTCCCAACCGCAGGGCTGAACATCCTGGACATCAGGACTTGGACATAAAGAACCTGGGGGGCTACTGGGACTGTTCTTGGAGTCACAGGAGAACCAGGAATCCATGGACACCAGAGGGCTCCCTCTTGAAAGCTGCACGTCTTGGAGAGTGTTGGTTTGTTCTGTGGAGCCTGCCTCCAAGGCCAACTCTGGCTGCTCACAGCAGGGCTGGAGCTCCAGGTAAAATGAACTGTTCACTGACAGGGAGGCATCCAGCCTGGCTCCTGTTCTGTGGCTGATGGGACCAGGCCTGCACACTGCCTCCTGGTCCCCTGCAGGCAGACTGGAGCTCTGCAGGCGCCAGAAAGTCTCCGTGGGCATCTCGTCAGCTGAACGGAAGAAAGGCTCTTCTTGCCGATCGTCCCCCAGTTCTTCCTCAGCGTCAACCAGGCTGTCGAGGGAAAAGCTCCTGTGAGTCTGGGTGAACAGTTGACTGCCTGAGGATGTGGTGAAGCCCCTCACAGAGGCCTGAGCTCTGGCCCTGGAGTGGCCATGGCCGTGGCCATGAGTGAGAAAACTCAGCCCTGGGCTGTCCTGTGGGCTTTGGTACCCCTTCTCGGCCAGCGAGTCCTCAGATATTTGGCTGTCTTCGCTGTCCGAGTCATCTGGCTCTGGGAGATCCCGCTCCTTCCCCTGTGGCTCCTCCAGCTTCTGTGGCTCCAGCAGGGCTTTGGCACAGACACAGGAGAGAGAATCTACTGAGTAACTGCTATCTGCGTCAGATAAATCACCACCTTTTTCTCTCGCAAGATCCTCTACGGGGCTGGAACCTGTGAGTGAGGCCGTGGTGTCTGGGTCCCCCGCACTGTGTTGCCTCTTCAAAGGGCTGCTGTGAGGCAAGCGAGAGGACTTTTCAACCCTAGCTGCCAGGACCCTCTGCTGCCTCTTTGATGCCCCGCTTGGAGAAGGTGGGGTGGATTCTGCCCAGAAAGTCTTGGCTGTCTTTCCATACCCAGTGGCTTGTTTGGATCCATGGGGATGTGAGGAACTGCAACTGGCTCCCTCAGCAGCCTCATGGGGCCCAAGGTTCCCTTCTTTTCCCCACCCTGCTGGTGAGTGGCCTTAGCCCTCCTGGTCTGCATGGAAGGGGTGAGGACCTCCGGCTTATCCCATGGCTTTAGTTTGTTAGCTGCGAAACTCTGGGCCACCATCTGACAGGGCTGCTTACCCACTCTCTCCATTTCCTGGACACTGGCAGACTCGCAGCTCTCAGTGAGGCAGGTGCCAGAGGGTGAGGCTCCCTTCCTGGCCAGGGCCTTCCTGGCTGTGGAGAGCTGCCCCTCGCCTGAGGAACGGAGGGCATGCTTGATGAAATGCCCTTTCCTTGGGGGGTAATAAGCAGCCTGGGGCAAGTACTCTTCTGATGGAGTTTTCTTTGATAATTGCTCAGTAGGGTCAGGCACAGGAGGTGACGTGGTGGAGGGATCCCAATTCAGGAAAATACTGTGGAGACAAGGTAAGCCATCTCAGAAAAGTAAGAGGTCCCTACTTCCTGCTGAGAGAAGGAATATAAAGTCCCACTTAGTTTGCTCTGAAAGAGGTTTAAAACTATGCCAGGGCTTCCCTGGTGGCATGGTGGTTGAGAGTCCGCCTGCCAATGCAGGGGACACGGGTTCGTGTCCCGGTCCGGGAAGATCCCACATGCCGCGGAGCGGATGGGCCCGTGAGCCATGGCCACTGGGCCTGCGCATCTGGAGCCTGTGCTCCGCAACGGGAGAGGCCGCGGCAGTGAGAGGCCCACGTACCGCAAAAAAAAAAAAAAAAAACTAGGCCAATGTCACTGTCTCCTATAGCCTTCAGGGTCAGCTCTATAGGTACATAAGGAAACTACAGACTATAGTCTTGGCTCTCAAAGAAGCCCCAGGTACACTCTGTTCCTCATTTTCTTTATCTTACAAAAAGGTTGAACTGAATCTGGATCTAATCACGCCTTTAGGGAAAACTTCCAACATGAGGAACTGAAGAATAACTTAAATGGCACTACAAGGAATCAAACAGACAAATCTATAAAGGGGCACATTTTACAGAATTGACCCGCTTTCTTTAACAAATCGACGATATGAAGAAATTTTTAAAAAGCATGATTAAAAGAAACTTAAAAGACATAACAACCACATGCAGTGTGTAAATTCTACTGGATCTTAATTTCAATTAACTAAAAATATATATTTTGAGGCAATTAGAGAAATTTGAATATGGCCTAGGTTTTTGACTATACTGAATAATTAATCTTAATTTTGTTGGGTGTGATGACAATGTGGTTATAAGAAAACTTATTTTTCAGAAGTGTACACTTGATGTAGGATTGAAATGACATCATGTCTAAAAGTTGCTTTAAAATGCTTCATCAGGGGCTTCCCTGGTGGTGCAGTAGTTGAGAGTCCGCCTGCCGATGCAGGGGACACGGGTTCATGCCCCAGTCCAGGAAGATCCCACATGCCATGGAGCGGCTGGGCCCGTGAGCCATGGCTGCTGAGCCTGCGCGTCCGGAGCCTGTGCTCCGCAACGGGAGAGGCCACAACAGTGAGAGGCCCGCATACCACAAAAAAAAAAAAAAAAAAAAAATGCTTCATCAGGAAAAGGAAGGAGGGGAGAAAAAGCAAGCATGGTAAATCTTGACATTTGCTGAACATGGGTTGACAGGTACACAACTCTCTCAACTTTGTGTATGTTGGAAATTTTTCATAATAAAACTTAAAAAAAAAAAAAGCCTACCTAGAACTCTAAAGACCAGATTGGTAAGCAGTACTAGACATTAATTGGGCACCTAATATGGGCAAGGCCCTGTGCTAGGCCTGGAGGATATAAAGAGGTAGACATAGTCCTCTGCTCCAAGCAGTCTGGGAGATAACATATCCTCACCTTGACTGTGAGAAGTGAAGGAGAAAAGAAACAAGGAGGATCCCAAAATGAACCCAGGAGTCAGAAAGAGAGTGTTTCACTTGCTCAGCATGGTAGGTGGGCTGGGAAACTGACTGGAGCCAGCAGGTCGGGTGGGAGGGGAGGGGAGGGGAGGAAGAGTGCAGCCTGAGGCAATATGAGACAGAGTGGCGGCAGGACACACACAAGGAGACATATGTGGGTAGTCAGGGTCTAGAGCACACGGAAAATGAGGCTGAGATTCTCCCTCAGCAGATATGACCAAAGAAGCAAGGGCTGCCCCTCAGAGTGGGGGCAGGGAAAATCTTAGAAGACATCAACTACAGAGAAAGAAGAGAGTGATCAGGAGAAAAAGTGATGAGGAAGAGAAGAGTAGACACATCTTTCCATTTCACAAATGGAGGAAACTGAGGCCCCAGGAAGTAAAGATCGCTGCCCGGGCAACAAGGCTGTAAACCTCAGCCAGTGCCCCGAGGCAGCCTCCGATGGCTGTACCTGCGCAGTTGGGCTGAGTGCTGGCTGCAGGGCCTTCGGAGGCTCAAAGAACTGCAACTTGTCAATCTGCTTCTACGTTGAGGCCCTGGGACCAGGGCACCAGGACAGGGGGCTGGGAAGGGGGCCCTCCGGGGGCAGTCATCCTGGAGCCAGGACAGCGCCCTGAGCTGCTCCGGTCTCCTGTGGGCCTCCAGCAGCCTCGGCTTCTCGATGATCCTCTTCAGCTGGAACGAGACCCTTCTCTGCCGGCCGTTCCGCTCCGCCACCCGAAGAGCGAGTCTCCGCAGGAGCTGCGGGTGCACCACCCTCTTCTGGCTTTGGACCAGGGGAGATGGCGGAGTCTCAGGGTCTGTCTGGCACCATGAATCAGATGGAACAGCGGCTGCAAGTTCTTTCTCTTCTACATGGTCTTGCTGCAGCTGCTGCTGCAAGCCGGCCGGCCAGGTCCCTTCTCTGAGTAGCCACTGCTGGTCTGTGAACCAAAAACACCCTGAGAGAAGGTCAGCCCGTCCTCCCTCCCTGGACTCAGACACCTCTGGCCACGGCTGCACCTGCACAGAGTGAAGAGCTGGCCAGGGTGACGTGGCAGGATGAGGGCCACATGGCCCTCTGGGGCAGGAGTGCTGGGCCCCCTGACCATAGGGCAAGTGGACAAAGCCCTGGGCCTCAGCAGGGCAGCGGGCACATGCTAGGGCCGGCAGCAGAACCTGGAAAAGCGCGCATGAGGGCAGTGAGGAAGGTCACTTCCTTATTCTTGCTTCCAGCCCTGTGTAAGAGCCTCTGGTCTCTAAAAGAGGGGAGAGAACCCCTAATACCAAAGATTCCATCATATCACAAAGAAAACAAAGGAGAGAATACAGAGGGCCAGGGCGGTGTGGAGAGATGGGAAGGGGAAGCAGGCTCCTACCGTCTTTAACCTGTTGGCTGGCACAAATCCCGTCCAGTTCCCGTTCCTGTTTGGCTCTAATCTGTCCCGCTAGGATTCGCTGCCTCAAATCCCCCAGGAAGCACAGCCGCTGCTGCTGAATCTGGGCCCCGCAGGATGTCTCTCCAGCCCTTGGTGGCCTGTGGTCCTTGTCACTCTGCTCTCCCAGCGCTTTCCTGTCACAGGGGCCGGGGTTACCCGGGGGGGAAATGTAAACCCAACTCAGCAAACACCTCCGCAGCCTTAGCCCCTCCCAGGGAGTCCTGCATTCAACAGGGCTGAGAGGGCTTTGGACTTCTGGCAACTTGGGACACACAGGCACAGTGTCACAGGCAGCTCATGATGTCACAGTGCAGGAGGGAAGAACAGTCCTGAGACTAGCATATTCTTGGACTGTGGGTTTAGCAGAAACACAAGTTCATTTTGGTTAAGGAAAATAACCAGGAAAGTAAAGTGGTTGTTTTTAGAAAACACAACATTATAGCTAAATCAAATAACTTTGTCCTTTAAAAAAGAATAAAAAGGTATCTGCTAAAAATCTGTTGTAACTAGACTAGAGCAGAAGCTCCAGAAACACTGTGGGAATGGAAACCCTCTCTTCCATGTTCAGCAATCATGACTGCACCTCCACTCCTAAAGCAGAAACCCTCTTGATGTGGTAGTAGGAGAGGGAACTCAGATGCACGCCAAGCTGTGTGTGCAGCAGGAGCCCCAGGGGAGAGCTGGTCTCCACTCAAGGGCTGTTCTCGGTGAATGAGCCCTGGACGAGGGTTCAAGAGCTTTAGACTCAACCATACCTTTCAGAGATACATGCTGACATGTTTACTGGTGAAACTGTCCAAGATTTGTTTAGTTCCAGTGGGGAGGAGTTGGGGATATAAATGAAACAAGATTAGCCATGAGTTGATCATTTGTAGTGTATTTAAAATTTTCCAATAATACAAAATTTAAAAAGGTTTTCTTGGGACTTCCCTGGTGGCACAGTGGTTAAGAATCCGCCTGCCAATGCAGGGGACATGGGTTTGAGCCCTGGCCCGGGAAGATCCCACATGCCGCGGAGCAACTAAGCCCGTGCGCCACAACTACGGAGCCTGCGCTCTAGAGCCCGTGCGCCTCAACTACTGAATCCAGCACGCCTAGAGCCCGTGCTCCACAACAAGAGAAGCCACCGCAGTGAGAAGCCCGCGCACCCGCTAGCTCCAACTAGAGAAAGCCCGTGCGCAGCAACGAAGACCCAATGCGGCCAAAAATAAATAAATTTATTTATTTAAAAAAAGGTTCTCTTGGCTTTCATGAGGACCCGGGCTCAATCCCTGGCACCTCCCCATAAAAAAAAAAAAAAATTCTAGACTACAGTCATGCTTTTACTCTGCCACCAGGTTCTTGTGTGACCATGGATAAGTCAGAGCCTTCCTCTGAAGACTGACAGCTTCTCCCCTCATGCTAACCTCTCCCTAGGTCACACGTGACTTCTATGCAAGGGCCTCCCATGCTGTTTCTGCAGGGCATCTGCGTCCCTGTCATTCAGGTTTCAAAAAGAGCCAAATGCAAGGGGCTCCACTCCAGGCTGGGAGGGGGAGCGTCTGGGAAGGGTCAGGGTCTGCTGGAGACTGACACAAAAGCCCCAGCCAGCCTCGCTTATCCTGCCCTCAGACCTCATTCCAGCCCCAGGAGGCCACGGCTCTCAGGCTTGGAGATTCTCTAAGTGACTTGACACTAGAAGCAGACGACAAACCGTCTGAGCAGTGGGCTCTGAGGGGTCCATTCCACTTAGGAGGTTTATCACTTTGTAGAGCAGAATGAAAGCAGAGGTCCCCAAACTACAGCCTGCAGGCTAAATGATGCGTTGCCTGCTTTTGTGAATCAAGTTATTGGAACACAGCCACACGCGTGGTTTACGTATCGTCTCGAGGGCTTCCGTGCCTCACTGGCACAGCGGAATAGCTGCGGCGAAGGCTACAGCACAACCTGGCCCTTCACAGAAAGTCTGCTGCCTCTGTCTTAGAAGAAATTAAGATTTCTTAATGTAGCCTTAGCAGGACAGTGAAGGAGGGACGGGTGGGAGAGTGAATAGATGGACGGGGGCGTGGGTGGGAGCTGACACAACAGCAGGCTCCTCTCTGGAAAGGAGGCTGGGAGGTGACTGACTCAATCTACAGTGAGTCCAGGAATCAGGAGGGGCCCAGGTACCTGTGCGAGTGTGCTCTGGGGAAGATGGCTGCTGGCTGCTGTGGGCAAAAGGGCAACACACAAGACTGGAAGGTACAGAAAACAGGAAAGGCGCCATTCGTCACACATAAGGCAAAGGCCAGGGATAGCAACTAGAACAAGAAGCCGGTTAGCGCCACACAAACAGAAAAAGCAGTTAATGGAAAACATTTTACACATATATTTATATGTATCATGCCTGCGTCACAGCTCCAAATTGTGTCTGACCGCAGACACGGCTGAATTACAAACCCGAGCCCATCAGAGGGTCTTAGACACACCGAGCTAAGATCTACACCATCAGATACAAGGGGTAGGAAGGAGATTTTTATTCTGAATTCCCTGAGAGTTTTCAGCTTCCTTCTCTGACTGTCCCTGGGCCCTAGATTTACAATCTGCTTCTCCCTAGAAGAGAGCTCCTCCACCCTTCCCCAGGGAAAGCTGTAGCCAGCCTGTCAGCTTCTACAGACCCAATACAGCTTCCTCCATAGCAGCCGCAAGCCCACAACGAGAGGCGGTCTGGGAGGAGCCCCACAGACATGCACATTTGTTCGAGGAGCCATACACCATCACACTGAAAATGTCTCCTGTGCTGAGTACATCAGCCAAGTTCCCCGAAAGCATGTGAAAAAGAACACGCTGACCTAATGCTGTATGTTGGGTAGATCACCAAGGGCCAGTCTTCAGTAACCTGCAGCCAAGGACCTTTGTCCCTCTCAGATGGTGCCCTTCTCCCTGGGGGACTCCAGCATCCCCAGCTGCTGCCAGGGCTCCATCGCGCCCTCCGGCTGCTCGGCTCTGGCAGATTCCACAGCAGAAATGCAATGGCACCTACTCACTGAGGTGGCAGAGGTTGTGGCAGCAGCAACAGTGTCCTCCGGGCTCTAGGCACTTAAGGTTAAGCTCCCAAAATTCCCAGGGGGAAAATGCCAAGAACACGGACAACAGACAGTTTTCAAAGACAAACTGCTCTCAGGTCCAGATCACTCACTGCTGCAGGGAGAAAAGGAGGCCGACAGGCCAATTTCCCCTGCTCTAGAGTCAGTTCTGGCTTCACAGGCTCCCCACCAGAGAAGCATCCCTCCAGAGAGAAAGAGGGCGGAAAGGAAACCTAGGACACGGGAAGGCTTTGGAGCCGACCCCACCCAAGAGCATATGAGAGACCCTCATGGAGACACAAGCCCAGATGGGGAGCCCTGCTGACAAAGCGCAGGGCTCCGCACACTCACTTTCTCTCCCGGCCCCTCTGCCCGCTCAGAGGCTTGAGCCCACACCACCCGCTGCTGCCAGGGGCTGGCGCACGCGTGCTGGCAATGGTAGCTGGGCAGGACCGGCCTGGCCCACAGGCTCCCAGAGCTGGAGCTTAAGAGCGAAGGCAGTGAGGGGGAGAGGGCTGCTTCTCCAACCCTACTCTGTCCTCTGCATGAAAGGGTGCATTCTTGGTGCGACTGAAAGGTCACGTCCATGCCCATGGGGTTAGAGAGCCTGAGAAGACCTTAAAAAGGCAGAAGCCCAGTGTTCTCTGGGGTGGATGGGTCCACTGGGGCAAGGTGGGAGGACAGGAAAACAAAAGGGAGGCCACCTTCCCGGGCAGCCCCTGCCGTGAGGGCCTCCCGGCAGCAGGGCTGTGGGGTGTCGGGCACTGGGCAAAGCATTCCATGTGCACTCGCTCTTTCAACCCATGTCACAAGGACCCCTGGGAGGGAGACGGTAGCATCCTTACTTAGAGGTGAGCCAATAGGCTCAGAGACTCAGTAGCCTGCCTAAGGTCACACAGCTTTTCTGTCGTAGAGCCAGGAGGTAAGGCCACTTTACCCAACTCCAACGCATCTCTTCAGCATCCAAGGCTCTTTAAGTTGCAGAACCATTCCCTGTAGACCTCTGGGCTTTGGGAAAAACACAGCCTCACTGCGACTTCCCAAAGGAACTGACCTAAGACAAGGCCTCCTTTCATGACTTCACTACAAAAAGGGAGCCCACTCTGACAAAGAGCCCCGGCCTCAGTCCTGAGTCTACATTGATCTTGATATGCTCCACCCTATGTCACCCCCCAGGGCCCACAGTCACCCAACACTGACCATCCTCCCTTAGGCCCTGGAGCATCGTCCTCTGGTCGTCAGCAGCCCTCCTGTGAGCACCTGCCTGCTGCTCGTACTACCTGCCTCAGAGCACTCCTGTCCTCACCCAACATCTCACCACCGAGGTCTGCCCCAAGGCTATCCTCAGCTGCCATCAAGGCTCCTGGCCTGAGGAAAGAGCGGCAGGGGACCAAGGGCCATGAGAACCCTCAGGCACCCTGTGCTCATGGTGCTGGACAGCCCCCCACACCAGGGGTCTCACAGGTACCGGGTCCCCTGCTGACATTTTCTACAGGAAGTCTCCAAGGTACAAGCCACTGTGGCTTTCAGAACAGGACACCACTATTCCCAGGATCCAACCCACAAGGCACCTCGATCTGGGAGGGGGCTTCTATGCAGAAATGGATAAAGAACGACTATGAAGAAGAAAAGCAGTTCCCATGAGTCATGTAGAAAACTCGGACCCACACTCCACAGTCTCAAGGCAGGTGAAGCGAGTAGCACAGGGCAGAGCCCCAAGATACTTTCATGTTGGTCCTGGAGTTCCTGCCCCTCATGCATAGTACTGGACCCATGGTTATGAGGAAAAGAGGCTTCTCAATCTCACAGTAACTTTAAAAACTCAGAGGAAGCCACAGTCCTGGAGCTAACTGACACACACGTGAGCTCACACACAGGCAGGCCAGAATTTAAAGGGGTTAATAGAAATTTAAAGAGGTAGGTCCAAAAGCAGCAAATATATCCACAAACACGTCAGGTGTAAATCTTGTTGACAGAGGAAGGTGGCCACAGGAAACATCATATGATATATACCTCTTTCAGTGATGAAGAAAGTTGCAATACCCAAGGGGAAATGAATGAAGGCCACGACCACCACCCTGCCAACCACCAGCTGAGCGGCTAGCTCAGCGTCCTCAGAACACTCGCCCACGTTGGTTCAGACCAGGCCTCATTCCGAACTTGGCTGCTACACTCATCTCCTCCCCGCTCCATGTTGTAATGAATTAAAAAGCAAAACCAAAACGTCCCACAGCAGAACGAGCAGCTGTCTCTCACCTTTCCTTCCCAAGCAAAGGGCAAAGACCCAACCGGGAGGCAGTGACATCTCCGTCCAAATCCAGCCACTCCAGAGAGCCACTGCTACCAACAGTCTCTCCAACCTGCAGACAAGGAAGGAAGCATCATCACCCCCATCCCAACAGACCCAGACAAAGCTCGACCCCCTCCAGAAAGGAGAAGCGGGGAGGCCCGGAGCCACGTGGAAACACCATGTGCTCACCTGCCTCCTCTGCCGAAGGACGGCGGCCTCTGCGGGGTGGTTGAATCGGAACTTCTGTGCTTTCCCCAGGGTTATGACTGCTCCTGTGGCACAGAGACCGACACGAATTCAATGCACAGCTCGTGTTCTGAGCACAGGTAACGTGCAGGCCACTGTTCTAGGGCACAAAGTCCTGCCCCCACAAGTTGATAATTTAGCTGAGTCAATAAGATATGTATTCATTGGATACCGTACAACGTATGTATTGAATTAATGAGATGAACAGGAGGAGCTCTGGTATTCCCAAGGAAAGCAAGATGAGCTCAGGTGGAGTAGTCAGGGAATGCTTCATTGACGAGGGGGTATCCAAGCTCAGCCTCAAAGGACAGACAGAATCTGAATAGATTAATAGTAGTAGTAACAGTGACAGTAATCATGATAAGGGATGTTTTTCTAAGTGCCAAGAACACTGCTAAGAACATTACACAGATTAGCTCATTCAATCCTCACAACGATTTTATTATTACTCCTATTTTATAGGAAATTGAGGCTCAGAGACTTTCCCAAGGACACAGAGCTAACAAACACAGGTACTAATTTCAGAGAGTCACTCTCTACTCTGAAGTCCTGGAATTGGGGCTTGTTTATGGGAAGAGTACTGTATTAGGGAATCTTCAGATCTCTGGGTGCACAGGCTGGCTGTTCCATCATTAAAGCCTGCCTCACTGAGCTCTCTGGGTCTGGCCCATGAGAATGGAGCTCACCAATCACTCATCCTGGCATAAACCAGGCTGTAGGGGGCCCTACCTTGGGTCAGACGGCAGGAGGCGGTGACCTCCCGGCCATTGACTATGCAGCGGGCCCCGCGGGCAGGCCGCAGAATGACGACCCCACAGGCGCTGGTGATAGTGCAGTGGTCTCTCTCGATCCACTGACCCTGCAGGACTACAGAAGGGGGCGGGGGTTACTTGGGTGGAGGCACAGACCAGGGAAACACATTCTCCAGTCTTCTGATGAGATCAGAATCCACATCTGGAAGATCTAACATCATGATAGGAGAGGAAGAGCCACCACCTGAAACCACCCAGACCTGGATCATCGCACCGTGTGCGTCTCCTCCTATCATGTCCCAGACCCACAACCTGTCAGGGAAAGAGGAACGGCCC
>NW_006787469.1:396827-404418 GCF_000442215.2 Lipotes vexillifer
CCCCTCAGACCTCAAAGATTCCTTCCTCTCAGAGCACCATCACGTTCCTCTGAAGAAACCCGTCCAGCATGAATACCTGCCACGGAGCATCGGACCCATATGCTCTGTCACTCACCAATGTCCTGTTCCTGGTCTGAGTCAATCCTTCCTATTTTTGTTGTCCCCTCCTAAAGGGAAAAACAAAGCCATTTTAATGAGAATAAAAAGGGACGCAGCCCTGCCCCCAAAGGAGAGCCCACCTGTTTGAGCGTCATCACCATCCTCCCATGCCCACCCCAGCCTTTTCCACACCACTTCTCAGCTTTGCTCCAGGCTGTTCTGACTGCTCTGCCCACTCACGCTGCAGCCCAGGAAGCCCCTGAGAGGGTGGGGTCAGAAAAATGCATGACTAAGCAGCACCAGCTTTTTGCAAAGTCCAACTAGGGCTGGCCGGCTCCTTTCTGCCCCATAGCCTGCAGTTAGGCCGTCAGAGCTTCTCTAGTCTGAGGAAGTGGGCACATGGGTATAGCCTTCTCCCGGGGCTTAAGGTTAATGTGGTCCAAGTTTGGTCCAGTCAATCTCAAAGAGACACGCCTTCTAGGATGATGTATGGAAGCACAGGATTTTTACCTTCTTGGTCCGCAGATGAGGTTTAACAGACACCAGATTCTAAGAAGAGTAAAGCACAAAAAGGAGAAAAGCACATCTAGAATCAAAAGACTGGAAGAGAGTACAAGAGAGGAGGGGGAAACTGGAGTTAGTATCAATGAATCACTGGGTTAGTAGAAGACAAGGCCTTTGGCCCTTGGACTATAACAATGCAGTTTAAGACCACATAGCTCTGTTTGAAGAAGGCAGCAACACGGCAACCAAGATGCGAGTTTAGATATGTATTTATCTTTTCTATTTTTTAATTAATTTATTTATTTTTGGCTGCATTGGGTCTTCGTTGCTGTGCACGGGCTTTGTCTAGCTGTGGAGAGCGAGGGGCTACTGTTTGTTGCAGTGCACGGGCTTCTCATTGCAGTGGCTTCTCTTGTGGAGCATGGGCTCTAGGCGCGCGGGCTCAGTGGTTGTGGCTGGCGGGCTCTAGAGCGCAGGTTCAGTAGTTGTAGCGCATGGGCTTAGCTGCTCCGTGGCATGTGGGATCTTCCTGGACCAGGGCTCGAACCCGTGTCCCCTGCATTGGCAGGCGGATTCTTAACCACTGTGCCACCAGGGAAGCCCAAGATATGTATTTATCATTTACTGACTAACTTTTCCCTGTGTCCCGGGCACTGCGCCAAGTGCTTTACAGCTAGCTCTCATTTAATCCTCTAACAACCCAGAATGTAGGTATTACGATCAGGAATCTGAAGCTGACAGGGGATAAGCTGCCCACTAAATAGGACAACCCTGGCTAGAATTCAGGTCTCTCCAGGTCCTGTGCCCACCACGTGTTTCCAACCTCGCCAAACCACCTGCCCGGTGACTGATGTTTTTGAAGTGACTGGAAAGTTCTGCACTAGGCTTCACTATCAGCAGCCAGAAAGGAGGGCCCTGTAGCTCTCCCAAAATCGCTTGAGGGGAAAGACCCCTGGAAGGAATGAACAAGGCTCTGGCTCCCCCCGCACACCCACAACCAGCCAGAGCCCAGGCTTTCCCTCTCAGCTACTGAGGATCACACAAACCAATGGATGCCGGTCTCCAGACACTGCCATCCAGAATCAAGGGAGGGGGGTCAAGACCACTCTCAGGGGTTCAAGGTCAGCCCTGATGATGAGGCACATTCCTCCCAAAGGAATAAAGGCCACAGCACATCCCAACTTCTAGATCTGCAGAGCAGAAACTACCCAAAAATGTGCTGGCATCTCATTTAACATGGGCTGAGCTGGCGCCTGTGCCTGCTGCCCCTCTGCCTCTTTATGCCTGTTTATTGGGAGGAGCAGCAACACAAAGGCATTTATGAGATATCAGTCCAGGATATCAGTAACCTGCTCCACCCTCCCTTCCTGCTGCCCGCTCCCCACCTAAGTTGCTTCCCAAGGTGACTCAGGCAAACAGTTCCCAGGCCACTGCGAGGGACTAGTTCTGGGTCTGGAACCAAGTTAGCAAATAAAAACAGAGAATCTTGAGTGACTACTGTTATACTACTACCCAAACCAGGATCTGAACAAACAAAAAGGGGGGAAATGGGTACAAAACCTGCAGAAATGCCATGATTAGTAGACTGAAATCCTGTTTCCCCAGGTTCACATCCAGAACATGAGGGAGGGAGTGACCCCCAGTGCACTGACTTGGCAAGGACACCAGCACTCCAGCATCGTCCATCTCCCGCCTCCAACTCAATCTCCCCATCATCCTTCAACCCTCTGCGGCTACCCTGAGCTCTGCCACTTGACGTCTAACTTCATCCAGTCACTCCACCTCCAATCAATATATCAGATCAGTTCTACTCAAATACTGAGCATTTTAATCTATGTATTTATCATTTACTGACTAACTTTTCCCTGTGTCCCGGGCACTGCGCCAAGTGCTTTACAGCTAGCTCTCATTTAATCCTCTAACAACCCAGAATGTAGGTATTACGATCAGGAATCTGAAGCTGACAGGGGATAAGCTGCCCACTAAATAGGACAACCCTGGCTAGAATTCAGGTCTCTCCAGGTCCTGTGCCCACCACGTGTTTCCAACCTCGCCAAACCACCTGCCCGGTGACTGATGTTTTTGAAGTGACTGGAAAGTTCTGCACTAGGCTTCACTATCAGCAGCCAGAAAGGAGGGCCCTGTAGCTCTCCCAAAATCGCTTGAGGGGAAAGACCCCTGGAAGGAATGAACAAGGCTCTGGCTCCCCCCGCACACCCACAACCAGCCAGAGCCCAGGCTTTCCCTCTCAGCTACTGAGGATCACACAAACCAATGGATGCCGGTCTCCAGACACTGCCATCCAGAATCAAGGGAGGGGGGTCAAGACCACTCTCAGGGGTTCAAGGTCAGCCCTGATGATGAGGCACATTCCTCCCAAAGGAATAAAGGCCACAGCACATCCCAACTTCTAGATCTGCAGAGCAGAAACTACCCAAAAATGTGCTGGCATCTCATTTAACATGGGCTGAGCTGGCGCCTGTGCCTGCTGCCCCTCTGCCTCTTTATGCCTGTTTATTGGGAGGAGCAGCAACACAAAGGCATTTATGAGATATCAGTCCAGGATATCAGTAACCTGCTCCACCCTCCCTTCCTGCTGCCCGCTCCCCACCTAAGTTGCTTCCCAAGGTGACTCAGGCAAACAGTTCCCAGGCCACTGCGAGGGACTAGTTCTGGGTCTGGAACCAAGTTAGCAAATAAAAACAGAGAATCTTGAGTGACTACTGTTATACTACTACCCAAACCAGGATCTGAACAAACAAAAAGGGGGGAAATGGGTACAAAACCTGCAGAAATGCCATGATTAGTAGACTGAAATCCTGTTTCCCCAGGTTCACATCCAGAACATGAGGGAGGGAGTGACCCCCAGTGCACTGACTTGGCAAGGACACCAGCACTCCAGCATCGTCCATCTCCCGCCTCCAACTCAATCTCCCCATCATCCTTCAACCCTCTGCGGCTACCCTGAGCTCTGCCACTTGACGTCTAACTTCATCCAGTCACTCCACCTCCAATCAATATATCAGATCAGTTCTACTCAAATACTGAGCATTTTAATCCATCTGGTCTCTCCTTGACCTCCAATCTCTCCCCATGCTTCTGACAAATGGGACGACTGACAGCCTTTGGTGTTCAGATTTGTTATTAACAGCCACTTCTGCCTGAGGCATTTTCACTGAGATGATTTATACTGTGTCAAAAAAAGAAGCTACTTTAACCTTCTGTCTGGGAGGCTCAGTCTCTGACAACTTCTCCGAGGGCTTATCCTCAGAACACAGACTTTCTAAATGTGTGAGACGTGCTGACATCTTCCCACCACATGTACTGCAGCAATAGCAATCTGATTTCTCCAGGGATGACAGCAGCGTCACACATCCCCATAAACTCTGTTCCTTTTAAATGTCAGTTTAACGTGCTGGGGACAATTATGAAAATGAAGATTGGATTTTCAGTGAGCATAGGGATTTGGGCCATGTAAAGTATGTTCAGCCATCCATGGGGACTGTCCTTCTACAGTAGGACACTTTTGATGAGGACAGGATATGAGATTACATGGGTCACTAACCCTCAAAACACTTCATTCAGAAGTGAGGCCCTGGCCTCCAGGTGACAAAGAACCAGGGCAGCGAGGTCTTTGTGGAAGACCTTTGCATCACTCTATTTTCTGTGGGTGGCTGCATGTCACACCCTGGTCACCCCTCACCCCCCAGCTCTCTGGACTCCTGCAAGCTTTCTTGAAGCTTCCTAAATCTACTCCCTCTTTCCTCTCTTCTTTCCCAGGCAAACCTAGTAATAGAGAAGGGGGGTTGAATGAAGTGGGAAAGTACGGGAAGGAAACTGTTTCAGATCTTTTGATCCCTTTAGCCTCTGAAAGCCGTCTGTGAGCAGCCTGTATTTGCTGGGAGCACTCAGGAGTGCTGCCGGAATTTCGAGGTTAGGATTTCACCTCCATGACTGCACTCCTGTGCTTCAGGAAGCCGGATAAGGAATACAAGCAGCATTATTCTTACTTTAAAACAAGGAAATTTAGGCATAGAGAACAAAAGTAAGAGAGACAGTAGCAGCAGCTGAAAACCAAATGACTGTTCAGATTACTAATCTTCTGCTGTATTCATACAAAGACAAAACAGATCACAGTTGGTTGGCAGGCCCAGTTTCCTGAGGGCACACCTGAGGGCAGCTCTGCGGCTGGCTTTTCCCTCCCTGACCTCTGGGGCCAACGGCTTAAGGAGAGAGGGGGGTGCGCCCGCCCGCTCACCTTGAGGTGATAGAGCACGACACCTGTGCTGAGCACATCGTCCTCCAAGGCCATCAGGTGTGGCAGGCTGGAGTCGATGACCAGCCCAGCCCTCCTCCTGTTGATGTCCACTCTGTAATGTTCCACGAGGGCCTTCCACTCGTTCCACTTATGGGCCCAGTCTTTAGTCAGCTGGTCAATCTGAGGAGACAGAGGAGGTGATCTTGGACACTCAGTACAGGGAGCAGATGAACGGTCCAGCGCCATCCTGGCCCAATTCCTCATGGCATCACTTCCTCAATTTCCTCCCCATGACTCTTCAAGGCCACACATGGGCCCTTGTACCTCTGTGAGCTCTCTCTGTTTTCTAAGTTTTCCTCAAAAAGCAACTGTTACTTTTATAAATAGAAATAATAAATGTTATTTTTAAAATTTTCTGCAATGAGCATGTATTGTTTTTATAAAAAAAAAAAAACACAAAAAATGTTACTTTAAAACATTATTTGGGGACTTCCCTGGTGGCGCAGTGGTTAAGAATCCGCCTGCTGGGCTTCCCTGGTGGCGCAGTGGTTGAGAGTCCGCCTGCCAATGCAGGGGACACGGGTTCGTGCCCCGGTCTGGGAAGACCCCACATACCATGAAGCAGCTGGGCCCGTGAGCCATGGCTGCTGATCCTGCGCGTCCAGAGCCTGTGCTCCGCAACGGGAGAGGCCACAACAGTGAGAGGCCCATGTACCGCAAAAAAAAAAAAAAAAAAAAAAAAAAAAACCCCCCCCCCCTGCCAATACAGGGAACACATGTTCAATCCCTGGTCCGGGAAGACCCCACATGCCATGGAGCAACTAAGCCCGTGCACCACCAACCACTGAGCCTGCGCTCTAGAGCCCGCGAGCCACAACTACTGAGCCCACATGCCACAACTACTGAAGCCCATGTGCCTAGAGCCCATGCTCCACAACGAGAAGCCACCACAATGAGAAGCCTGCGCACCACAACAAAGAGTAGCCCCTGCTCGCCACAACTAGAGAAAAGCCCACACACAGCAACGAAGACCCAATACAGCCAAAAATAAATAAATTTTTAAAAAATCAGTTGGGATTTGAGTCACATATCTATTGATATGTTTAAATTCCCATCTTTCCACCCCCGCTCCTATGTGATCCATACTGGGAGTCCTCTTGTGAACTTCTTTCCCAAGGTGCAGCACCTTGAGTTCTAATATAAGCTTGTATGCACCTCAAAAACAAAGCACCAAGATGGGTCTCCCCAGGGAGAATGAAGACTATGAAACTGGTCTGAACTACCACACAATAAAAAAATAACAACAGTAATAACTAATGTTATTAAATACTGAAGGCGGCGGGTAGTGAAAATTGGGAGATTGGGATTGACATATATAATACACACTACTATATATAAAATAGATAACTAATAAGGACCTACTGTACAGCACAGGGAACTCTATTCAATACTCTGTAATGGCCTATATGGAAAAGAATCTAAAAAAGTGGATATATGTATATGTATAACTGATTAACTTTGCTGTACGGCAGAAACTAACACAACATTGTAAATCAACTATACTCCAATAAAAAATTAATTTAAAAAAACACTGAGGGCTTACTATGGATCAGGAACAGAGTTTTAAAAATAAACACACCAAGGCTTAGAGGCCTTAAGCTAAGCCCACTTGGGAAACATGAAGGAATAATGTTGAATATAGAGTCCTTTTTATTTCTTACGGTGGAAATTGTTATCAAGGTAGGAAGCTTCTTTTGGGAGTGGAAGAACTGAGGAAGACCAGGAAAAAGAACTGGATTCAGCTAAGTCCTTCGCTCATAAAGAGAAAACTTAAGAAAAAAAAAAATCATGCCAAGTTTAGGTACAAGTATTTTATGACTCTAGCAACATTCTTTTTTTGGGCTGTACTACGCAGCTTGTTGGATCTTAGTTCCCCAACTAGGGATCGAACCTGCGCCCCCAGCAGTGGAAGCACAGAGTTCTAACCACTGGACCGCCAGGGAATTCCCGAAACATTCTTTTTAATGATATAATCATTGAGTTGAAGTTTGAAAACTACAGGGTACCCGTGAAGGGCTGGGTTGGATTGGGCCCTGGCAGAGGTAGGTGGCAGGGCACATCCGCTTGGAGGCGCTGCAGAGGACACCGCTCCTCTGGCCAGCCTTCATCACCCACTCCTACCTGCCTAAGGTTGTAAGACTAGCAAGCGGTTCAAGTCCAGGTCTGCCGGCCTGTATAATGTAAAAATGCTAATGTGCCTGGAATGAACCAGAAATCAGACCATATAGCTAAATATAGAAGTTTTGAGAAACTTCTGGATATGTGAAGTTTAGTTTGGGTAACAAAATATTGACATAGCCAGGATACTTCAATAACATACAGGATGATGCAGTAGAGTACTGGAAATGGGGACATTTGTTTGCAAGACCTAAATCTAACCTGTCACCAAATAATGCCTGCTACTTCTTCCTTTTAAATGTCGCTGGGGAACTTCCCTGGTGGTCCAGTGGTTAAAACTCTGTGCTCCCAATGCCGGGGGCACGGATTCGATCCCTGATCAGGGAACTAAGATCCTGCATGCCGTGTGGCATGGCCAAAAAAAAACAAAGTAAAAAAAAAACTTATCACAAGTGATTAAAAAAAAAAAAAAGTCTCTGGGAATCACCATTTGATTCAATCTCCCAAAATGTCCTCACCCTCATGGGGTCACAACAACAGTCTCTTTCCTCC
>NW_006787469.1:404675-445600 GCF_000442215.2 Lipotes vexillifer
CACCCTCATGGGTTCACAACACCAGTCTCTTTCCCTTGTTGATCTCTCTGCTTCCAGCCCTCAATCCATTCTACATGCAACTGTCATATTAATTTCCCCAATATACTCCTTTATGATGTCACTAACTGGGTTCAAGAAGCTGTGAGTAACCCTGTTCATGTCAAGTTCAAACCTCCTGAACTGGACCTCTCCTCCCCTCCGCTCCTCTCTACCAGGAGCACATATCCTAGCCAGCTTCGCTGCCCTCACACCCCGTGTGTCCACGTGTCTCACACCAGCCCTTCTCTCACTTCCGTGGCTTTGCTTCTGTTATCCCTCCCTCACTCCAATACCTCTGCCCATCTCCCTATCTAACAGACCCTATCCATCCTCCAAGGTCTAGTTCAAGTTCTCTGCCTTCCAACTCCAGCACTGAGGCTGGCCCTGAAAATTCCAAGCCACGTTTGATTTCTTCCTTTCTAAGCTCTTTACATCTAACTCACGTAAGTTATTTCATTTAATCATTCTCTAATTGTGCTTCCAACTAGACTGCAAGCC
Source organism: Lipotes vexillifer (assembly GCF_000442215.2). Classification (NCBI taxonomy): domain Eukaryota; kingdom Metazoa; phylum Chordata; class Mammalia; order Artiodactyla; family Lipotidae; genus Lipotes; species Lipotes vexillifer. The sequence continues at coordinate 405,213 of NW_006787469.1, forward strand.
ATCTGAGGGCAGGGACTTCTTTGTATCTCCTGCAGCATTGTGCTGAGCACCTAGTTGGTGTTCAATGAATACATGTCATTGATTTACTTATTTACTAGAAAATAATTTTTTTCCTAGGCTACTGTCACTATCTGAAGGGAGTTATCATGATCCCCTGGGAAAACAAAGCAGAGTCAGGAAGCCAGTGACCAGCCCTATGACAAACACATCCCCCAACTCAAGGCTCAATGGAGACAAAGGTTGTCTCTATACAGAAGCTCTCTGTCCTGGTGGGGGAGCAGTTCTGGCCCAGGAATGATGGAGGGAGGTCAGATCTGTTCCCAAGGTGATGTGAAGCACAACTGAGTCTCCCCAACAGACCCACCTTCAATTCATTTTGGAGAGCCAGCTCCTTTAGGTTTTCATCCTTTCCCTCATTCAATGAATGGAAGTTTCTCTGCACAAAGAGAGAGATGTGCTTCATGGGTCCCACCTTCACTCTTGTGAAGGAAAAGATGCAGATAAAGGAAAGACTTCATCGTTAAAATCAGAAACAAATCAGAAGCCTAAGTATTTGGGCTCAGATTGGTACAAAGAAGGAGAATTCAAGGAAATTTTTTCTGGAGGGCCCCATTCCCCGTATCTGCCCACATACAGAACAAGGGCCATTCAGGAAAATGCCCTTTGGACAGCAGAGAGGACACAGTGAGAGGGTGCCCACCCCATCTGAAACTACACAGGTAATCAGAGTAATCACCATCCTATCTCTGGCCTCTGCTCTACAAGCGTCACCTGACTGAGAACACAATGCAGCAGGGCTCAGATACCCTGCAGAAGAGAAGGGGCTCTGGAGGACAGAAAAGTCCTGACTGCCCACATACCAGCTCAAAGCTCAGCAGCATGGCTTTCAGTCTTCCAACCTCTTCCCTGAGTTCTCTGATCAACTTCACGTTTGCATCCTGAAACACAGAGAACTCGGTCACCACTGATTGATATATCAGGCCCCGAATGGCTGTGAGATGCGACTCGCAGTTAGCCTGGAAAAAGCGGATTACTCCTTTGGAGTAACTTCTAGGGCAGTCTTTTCAAAGTGTGGTCCCAGGATCAGCAGCAACTTCACCTAAGAACTTGTGAGAAATGCAAATTCTGTGGACCACCCCGCCTCCCGCAATGCCCCAACACCTATTAATCAGAAACTCTTGAGGGCTGGGCCCACCTGTGATTTAACAAACCCTCCAGGTGATTCTGATACACACTAAAGTTTGAGAATCACTGCCTAGAGCAGGAGGTCAGGTAGGTAATATAATACAAATGCCAGAGCATGTAAGGTGCTAATCTTCCTGTGTTGAGTGTGACTAAACTTAGTACCTGACAAATTACATTGCCCTTTATTTTTTTATTTTTTTTAAGTCTTTATTGAATTTGCTACAGTATTGCTTCTGTTTCATGTTTTGGTTTTTTGGCAGCAAGGCATGTGGGATCTTAGCTCCCCGACCAGGGATCGAACCCACACCCGTGCACTGGAAGGCGAAGTCTTAAGCACTGGACCGCAGGGAAGTCCCTACACTGCCCTTTAAAACAGTCCATAAATGGGCTGTATGTGGGCCACCCATTTGTGATCCCTGCCCTGGAACTTTTCACCGAAACTGCAAAGTAGATGAGGAACTTTTGGAATATTCTCATTATTAATTCAGCTTTCAAGACTAAAGGATTCCTCTTATGCAACTTTTACCCAAAACAGGGACATCACTTCAATTTGCATACGAAAAAAGGCACAGAGCAAAATAAACTTGGAATAAAGGCAGTAAACACAGACACTTTTAAATGATCTTCCCTCGAGTGTCAACAGTGTACAAGGGATCTTAAGACCAATGGCCTTAGAGAAACATCTAAAATAAATTACTCAAAAAAGGCAACTGAATGAAGCCAGTTGAGATATGAGAGAACGGTATGACACTGAAAGAAAGAATTTCACTTCCTCGGCATTTGGAGAACAAGTCTGGCAGCTGGGGTGAGTACAAAGACAAGGAAATCAAATGAGAGGAGAACTTGGTATAAACTGCTGTACCAGACCAGGACTTCAAATGAAGGTCTCACCTCATTTACCCGTGGCTTGTTGATGATGTTTTTGGCGTTGGATGCATATCTCAATGTGCTCATGGTCTCACTGTAGCTAGTGTGTGCAGGAGACACGGCTGGGGTAGAAGGAGAAGGTTAAAACACACGCCAAGCCTTTCCAACCCAGCCCATGACCACTGGCCTTGCTGCCGTCGCCCAGGCTGTCTGAGACCCTTGATGAAATGGGCGGCAGTGGCAGAGCACCAGTCTCAACACAGAACCAGCTGCGGCAGCCTACTCACTGGCAACCATGATGGTTCTGGAGTTGCCTCCGAGGCTGTCCTTCAGCAGCCAGGTCAACACAGAGTCCCGGTAGGGGATGTAAGACTGCCTCTGGGAAGGTCCTGCTCCACTGCTGGTCCTGGAAGGAGAGCTAGGGATCCCACTGTCACTACCATCGCTCACTGTGCTGTTGAGGCTCTGGCAGCTGTTGAATACCTGAGAGTTCTGGGCTTAAAAGACAAAAAATAATAAAAGTGGAAGAAAAAAGGAATTACGAAACAAATGCATTAAAACAAAGCAATGGTTGGAGAAGGCAGACTTAGCATCACACTTCCTAATCCCTTTCTGCATATGACTGGATGTGGTCCCTGAATTATAGACTCTGGACTCAAGAGATGGAATATTTAAGCCAAACAATTTTGTAGTCTCCCTTCTTTTTGGAATGAGAGTGGTAGGATGATGGTCACATTGTGTTCAAAAACTACAAATATCAATTTTTCATGCCCAAAGCCAGAAGGTGAACTTTATCAGAAAGAACCTTTTAAGTATCTACTCCATTTTGACAAAATGAAAACATATGAGTTATTTTTCAAAGTCTCCCCTCCCACTCTGATAATCCAGGCTACCATCAAAATACCTAAAGTGGAGATGACAATCCCCAGAGTCACAAGAGACTTGTTGATATTGGCTCCTTCAGTAATCCGGTCCTTACAGTAACTGGGATCTGCTCTTTCACTAAAACACAGTGGATGAAAAGAGAAACAAAAGTGAACAAGAAGACACTATCCTTATAATGCTGTTGAAAAACACTATCCATTATGTTGCACTTTGTGTAAAAGATCCACATAATAAATTCCTTAGAATTCAGTTCCAGAAAAAATGTTACCATCATTTAACAAACTGGCATTCTTCTGCTTCTCAGGCAATAAAAATCAAACAATTCATTACATTTGGCTGCCAGAGCATTTTGAGTTAATCCTTATTCATAGTAATGATACCAACATAGTTTTTTGGTGTGTACAATTCCCCTTTTGTTTTAATTTCACATATTAATGGCTTTATGCTGTGTCATCAATGGTTTCAAATTCCTTATTTAAGTAAATGTGAAATTAAAAATTCACACTCCCAGTTGGCTGATACAATTTCTTCCAGAAAGCACTTAAGCTTTTAAGGGAGTGGTGTACCATATTATTTAGCCATTTTAAAATAAGAAAATATGCCTTATTTCATGTTACACTTTTTTCTGACCACATTATTCCTGAGAGTTTCTTCTTTCTGGATATGTAAATGAGTACAATTCCTGTTTCCTTCTAATACTTAAAAAGGCAGTATCTTCTCCCCAATGCCACAGTATTTTTTAAAGCTTTTTTTTTTTTTTTTTAAAGAAATGTGTAGAGCTGCATAAAATCAATATTAGGTCAAAGGAAAAAAGCACGCTCAGTCCCCTCTACTTAGAGCACTGGTTTTCAATCTTGGCTATACACTGCCGGCACTCCCTCTGACTCCACTAATAATCTGATTTATTTGATCTGAGGTGCAACCTAGGCATTGGGAGCTCTAAAAGGTCCAGGTGATTTTAATGGGCAGCTAAGACTGAGAACCCCTAACATAAAATTTTTTAGCCCTCGGAAAACTACAGTTTCTTAACCTAGCATTCAAACAATTTGTTTCTTTTGTGATTTTCTCAGGATGACTGAAATGTGTAAAAGGTGGGGAAAAGTTTATTCCCCGTAAAATGAGCAAGAACAAGGTCATTGTCAAGGGAGTAATTCCACTTGGCTTTGAGATCCTAATTACCTGCCTGCTAGGTCCACAAGGTTGATCTTGCTAGCGATTTCAGAGGGGAGGTGGCTCTCCAGGACTGCCTAAAGGGAGAAAAGATATTTAAAGCTTGTCACTTGGAACAATATGTTGTTTTTTTCCCATGACACCCTCCTAACCAAGGTGATATTCGGATTTTTAGCCAACTCACTCAAGAAATCTGTATTCTAATGTGTTCTGAACCAGATGAGCTCTCAATATCTGACAATCAGTAAGCCCTGAGCCCTGCCATCATTAAAAATGTGAGCAAAACTTCCATAGGGTAGGTGGGCAACCCCCCACAAAGTCTCCCTATAGCACGGTTTACTGGGTAAATGCTCTTCTCCAGGAGACTCTGACCCAGCAGTAGAAATCCACAGCAGATTTGGAGGGGCAAATGATGGGGCTTTGTCTCTTATTAACCTGAGTCACAGCCTGTTAACTTGCTGGGCAGGACTCTGCCTCTCTCTGTTCTATCCAGGGGCATCCAGCCCTCAAGAGCAAAACAACCTTTCCTTTTTTTAAAAAAATTCAATATGGGGTTTTTGTTGTTGTTGCTTAATTTTAATGTTGTGCATCCATCACTAAAATCCAGTTTTAAAATATTTCCAATACCTCCCCAAATTCCGAGTCTGTTTGCAATCAATCTCCATTGCTACCTCCAGCCCTAGGTCACCACTCAATTTTCTATCTCTACAAATTTGTCTTCTCAGGATATTTCACACAGATGAGTCATACAATGTCTGGCTTCTTTCACTGTGCATAATTATTTTGAGATTCATCCAGGTTGAGGCATATGTCAAAAGTTCAATTTTATTGCTGAGTAGTATTCCAGTGTATGAATGTACCATGGTTTATCTACTCACCTCTTGATAGACATTTGGGTTGTTTCCAGCTTTAAGTAAATACAAATAAAGCTGCTATGAATATTTGTGTACAAGTCTTTGTATGGGCATATGATTTCTTTTCTCTTGGGAAAATACCTAGCACAATGGTTGAATCATATGGTAGGTATATGTTTAGTTTTTAAAGAAACTATTAAATTCTTTTTCAAAGTTGTTGTACCAGTAGTATAGTGTATGAGAACCCCAGCTCCTACAATCTTGCCAATATTTAGTATAATAATTCTTTTTAATTTTAGCTATTTTAAAAGGTGAGTAGTGATAGTTCATTTGGTGTTAACTTGCATTCCTCTAATAATTAATGATGTTTGCATCTTTTCAAGTGCTTAATTGCCATCTGTATATTTTCTCTAGTTAAGTATCAGTTCAAAATTTCTAACCATTTTTTTTGAGTTGTTTTATTATTGAGTTTAGAGAGTTCTGTATATATTCTGGATACAAGTTTTTATCCGACATATGTCTTACAAATAAATTCTCCCTGTGGCTTTTCTTTTTATTCTCTTAATATTGTCTTTTGAAGAGGAGAAGTTTTAAATTTTGTCCAATTCCAAATTTCAATTTTTTCTTTTGTTCAATTTGTGTTTTTAGTGCCATATCTAAAAAAACTTTGCCTAATCCTCCAAGGTCACAAATGTTCTCCAATGTTATTTTCTATGAGTTTGTTTTAGGTTTCATATTAATGCCTACGATCCAGTTTGAGTTAATTTTTGAATATAGTGTACACTAAAGACTTTCAACAAATTTGGCAACTGTTTTTGGCCATTATTTTTCAATTTTTTCTTATGCCTATTTTCTCTTCTTTCTGGGATTCCCATTACACTTATGTTGACATACCTGATGTCCCACAGGTCTGTGCAGCTCTGTTCATTTTCCTTCAGTTACTCTTCTACAAATTGGATGATTTCTATTTGTCTATCTTCAACTTCACTAATTCTTCTGCCATCTCAAATCAGCACTTGAGTTCCATTAGTGATTTTTTCATTTCTGTTATTATACATTTCCAGAATTCCCCCATTTAAAATAATTTCTATCATTTTATTGAAATTCCCTAGAGTCGTTATCATCATGTTTTCCTTTAATTCTTTAAAACATGGTTTCCTTCAGCTCTTGGAGCGTATTTATATTAGTTGTTTGGAAGTCTTTGTATGCTGAATCCAACATGTGGAGTCCTTACAGTCAGTTTCTTTTTTTTTTTTTTTAATTAATTAATTTATTTTTGGCTGCTTTGGGTCTTTGCTGCTGCACACGGGCTTTCTCTAGTTGTAGTGAGCAGGGACTACTCCTCATTGTGGTGCGCAGGCTTCTCATTGCGGTGGCTTCTCCTGTTGTGGCTCACGGGCTCTAGAGTACAGGCTCAGTAGTTGTGGCACATGGGCTTAGTTGTTCCGTGGCATGTAGGATCTTCCCAGACCAGGGCTCGAACCCATGTCCCCTGCATTAGCAGGTGGATTCCTAACCACTGAGCCACCAGGGAAGTCCCTACTTTTTAATTTTAATGTTTATTTTCATTTCAATCTTGCTTTTCATTTTAAATGCCCAGACTGATCATATAGATATTAAAGTACTTTGAAATGTTAAAAGTAAAATGTAGGTCAAAGATGTTTTGATTAGTCTTTATGAAATGCCTCTACACTTTCTGAGTGTGTAGCTTAGTAGACTGTGTGTAGGTCCTACTTATAAAGTTAGGTCATATCAGAGGACCTATAAAGGGAAAGGTAGGAAGAAAGAAAAAGAAATAGGAAGGAAGACAGGAACTCAGTCAAAAGGGACAATGAAAGGAAGAAATCTAAGCAAATATAAGTGGTAACCAACCTGCGTATAGTAGATAGTGAAGATGGCATGGGATCTGCTGCTGGCCTCATGAACATGGGTTGCTGCTGTGATTCTGTGTATATAAGGGAAGAAAATTAGGACAAGGATTGTTTATGCATGGTGATCCTTAAGGATCCATGGGGAACACAAGAGATGTTAGTGCTGAGGTTCACAAGTGAGGATCATGAAACACACATTATTTAGTCTGTTATTGTTAGGAGAGTGGCCCCAAGAGGGCAAGAGCAGTGCTCTAGGTCCTGATATCTGAGAATAAAAGTGAGTGTAGCTTCATATTAAACCACAATTACAACTTTTTTTAAGCAATAGAAGTTAAAAATCAGAGTTGAAAGCGTGATACTGAAGAGTCATCAACCTGTACGAATATCCCTAAAACAGACCCATTTAAATAAGACAAATGGACGTAGAGAGCTTGCTGGAGAAGAAGGCTCAAAGACAAGTAAGACAAGTTAAGTCATGATTAAACACAGAATATTAACCTTATAGTGCCAGAAAGGGCTAAAATGAGATCTTGAATTACATGAACATCATGTTAAGCCAGGTAGAATTCATAGGCTCCCTGAAAGATTCATTCCAATCTTGACCCTTAAAGTCAAAAGAGACTTCCTTTCATCTAAATCTAAGTCAATCTTGCCTCAGTTTAAGACCAACTCACTGACTTTTGTTCTCAGAGGAGTTACAGAATTGAAGAGTCAAAACCTAGAGGCTGATTTATTCAAGGATAAAAAGGACAAGGTGAGGCCTGACACTTAAAGATCAAGGAGCTCAGCATACCCTGAAGACATGAAGCAAGTGCCTCCAGAATAGTTCCTTGAAAGCCAAGGAATAGAATGTTAAATTTAAATTTCTTCCTTTATGTTCAATTAATTCAGACGTGTTATTAATAGGGTACGTAGAAGACTCTAAATTCCCCCAATTTTTTTTTTCAGGTAAAAAAGGTATTTTGGGGGTGTAAAATAACATTCTGGGTATTTCATAGTAATTAAAAATAGAGTATTATCACAATTTACAATAGATTTAAGGAGAGTCAATAGCACTTAGTATTTCATAGCAGATTCAAAACAGTCTTTTTCTGAGTAACCTTTACAGTATGCAAAACTAGAAGAAAAATGGTTTTCTGAAACATTTTAAACTATATATAAACTATATTAAAGTATATCACTTCTATCAAGGAGAGAACAGTGCAGGCAAGAATCTGTTCTTTGATGAAAAACAGCAGAAGTCGTGTATTATAAGACAAAGCATAGAGTAATACTCTGGGCTTACTGCCTAATATTATTATACCCAAAACAAACTCCAGCTTCACCACTAGTGAGAAGAGCACTAAATCTCAGCCACTGCCCCCTACACTGGGTACACTTCTGTTCTGAGAAAGGCCTGCTGATTGTGGATGTGGGGAGCTGCAGAGAGAATATACACTGTGAAGGGGGATGAGAACACAGGAAATAAGAATGAGACTGAAAGAATGACAAGGACAAACAAACCTGTTACCTGTTTGCTATTCCCTCCTCCAAGAGCTGAATTACTTGCTTATAGCTGGTAACTACGTGTTGAGATAAACCTATCCAATTTGCAAGGAGGAAAAAAGAAATTAAAATTTTTTGGCAAAGTTTAACCTTTTCCTGTAGGTAATTAAATTTATCATCCTATTTCATATCAGTTGACAGACAAGAATGAGGGAACAACTTAATTCAGATAATAAATTAAGTCAACAAATATTTATTGGAAGCCTACTGTCAGGCATTGTGACAGTCTCTCTGGGAACATAGGTCTCTGCCCACACAGACATTATAGTCTAGAATTCATGTAGTGGTTATGCTAACAACAGTGAGAAGAATAGCAATAACAATTCCTTATAATTTTGCTATATAGGTTATAAGAAAAGTTCTCATAAATTACCTCATTTGGCCCTCACAAAATTCCTGAGGCGGACAAGGGCTACGTGCCCCACAAAATGGCAGACTCGGTTTGACATACAAACCATATAGTACACATGTCCTTATCCTCCCACAGTTTACAATCACGAGAAATTTTATGATACAAGATAATATGGCCAAGTGCCACAGGACTAGAAAGATAATAAATGCTGAGGAGATCAGAGGAGTGGTCAGGGAAAGCTCCATGGGTCAGGGAAAGCTCCATGGGGGAAGCGAGACTTGAATTTAGCCACTGTAGAATAGGCAGGCTTTAGATAGGTAAAGAGACCTTAAGAGCATGAAAGTAAATCTTTATGGGGCTTCCCTGGTGGCACAGTGGTTGAGAGTCCGCCTGCCGATGCAGGGGACATGGGTTCGTGCCCCGCTCCGGAAGGATCCCACATGCCGCGGAGTGGCTGGGCCCGTGAGCCATGGCCGCTGAGCCTGTGCGTCCGGAGCCTGTGCTCCGCAACAGGAGAGGCCACAACAGTGAGAGGCCCGCATACCGCAAAAAAAAAAAAAAAAATCTTTATGGTTGGTTACCCACCAAGTCAAAAAAGGCCTTCACAACTGTGCTAGAGAATCTCTGTATTAGAGATTCAGGAAGCAAAGTAAATTTATGGGCTCATAGCTGAATACACTTACACTAAAAATTAGCAAAGTAACTTGAACACTGACTGGATTTTTTTATATTTTTATATATTAAGGAATTATCACTGTTATTTAGATGTGATAATATGATTTTTTAAAAAGACATTCCTTATCTTTTAGGGCTACATACTAAAATATTTATAGATGAATTGATGTGACATCTGGAATTTGCCTCAGAATAATATAGAATGTGGACAGGGATGTGGACAGGGCAGAATTTGCAAAGGGTTATTGGGTTATGGGTTATTGTGAACGTGGGGGTACATTATACTAGTCTATTTTTGTTCAAAATTCTCTATAATATAAAGAATTTTAAAAATTTAACCAAGGATAGGGACTTTCCTGGTGGTTCAGTGGGTAAGACTCTGTGCGGCTTTGATCCTTGGTCAGGGAACTAGATCCCATATGCGTGCCGCAACCAAGAGTTCGTATGCCACAACTAAGAAGTCTACATGTCACAACTAAGAAGTCCACATGACGCAACTAAAAGACCCTGCATGCCTCAACAAAGATCCTGTATGCTGCAACTAAGACCCGGCACAGCCAAAAAAATAAAAATAAAAAAATAACCAAGGATAGAGACCTTCTGCTTTCTGTAATGGCAAATTACATAATATAAACCAACGCTTCTGCTAAAGACTATTAGAAACAGCTGGACAAAATATAAAAGATATCAGTGTGAAGGCACAGAGGGATGATGAGACAGTGAAAAATTTCCAGGCTATATACTGGGGGAGGATGGAAGTCCAGAGAGATAAGGCCGGCATTTGGGGACGCTTCTCCTCTGAGAGCATTTGCCAAACCTTGAGAAGTGGCTGACAGCAGTTCTCTTGACAAACTCACAGGTCTAGGGAGACACAGACTGCAGTCCACAGCCCACCTGGAGTGGGCCCTATGGCACCCCACCTCTTTGGGTTGGAAACCCAAAGGGTTAAAACACAGGAATAAGGTTGAATTAGAAGTAAATAGCCTCTGAAGGGATTACAGCTCAGCTTTGAAAATTCTCAGTCCTTAAATTGGACTGATGTGATTCTGAATCACTAGTGTGTGCAGGAACCTGGCACAAATAAATAAAAGTCTTCTGTACTGGCAGATATCACTGTTCTATACCTACAAATTACTTCTGTAAGTAATTTAGCAAATACTGTCTGGCACAAAATTATAACAAACCAGACACATAAGTAGACCTGACAACATAAATGAAAACCAGCAAAAATAATAGGGAATAGAAAGAGACCTAAGAAAGATCCAGATACTGGAGTTACAGTAACTTTAAAGTAACTGTGCTTACTATTTTCAAGGGGCTAAAGACAAGATTATAAAATCTCAGAGAAAATTGGAAACTATAATAAAAAGATCAAATGTAGATTTGGGAAGTAAGAACTACTATAAGTGAAAAAAAGAACTCAGTATCTAAGTTTAACAGCAGGTTAGACATAGCTTAAAAAACAATTAGTGAGGGCCTCCCTGGTGGTGAAGTGGATAAGAACCTACCTGCCAACGCAGGGGACACAGGTTCGAGCCCTGGTCCGGGAAGATCCCACATGCCGTGGAGCAACTAAGCCCATGTGCCACAACTACTGAGCCTGCGCTCTAGAGCCCGTGAGCCAGAACTACTGAGCCCACGTGCCACAACTACTGAAGCCCGTGCACTTAGAGCCTGTGCTCTGCAACAACAAGAAGCCCACACACTGCAACCAAGAGTAGCACCTGCTCGCTGCAACTAGAGAAAGCCCATGTGCAGCAACGAAGACCCAATGCAGCCAAAAATAAATAAATAAAATAAATAAATTTATAAAAAAGTAAAAACAACAATTAGTGAACAGGAACATATTTCAGAAACATACAACCAAAATAAAGCACAGAGAGCCAAAAGATACAAAGTATTATATAAGAGAGGGTAAGAATCATGAAGTATATATAACACACCTGTAATTGGAGCTCCAAAAGGAGAGAGTGGGGTAAAAGCAATGTTAGAAGTAATGGCTTAGAAATGTCTGCAAAAAAAGATATAAAACCACAGATTCAGGAAGCCTGACACAATAAAAAAAATAAAAATCTATCCCTCCGCACTTCATGCTAAACTGTTAAAAACCAAAGACAAAGAGAAAAACCTTAAAGGAATTACTAAGATAACATCTCAACAGAAACAATGGAAGGCAGAAGTCAGTGGAATAGTTTTTAATTGCTGAAAGAAAATAACCACCAACTTAAAATTCTATACTTAGTGAACTTCTCCTTTAAGAATGAAGAAGAAATAAAGTTATTTTCAATCAACTGAAAACCAAGAGAATTTGTAAACAGCAGACCCACACTAGAGGAAATATTAAAGATTATTTTTTAGCTGAAGGAAAATATCAGACAGAAGGTAGGAGATTTAAAAAAAAGTTTAGACCACAATATTAGACTTTGATAAGTCAATGACCCATGCTGTAATCTGTACAATGACTACTAAAATAATAATAAGACAATGTGTAAACAGTAAGCTAAAAGAGGAGAAATATGGGATAATTTTAAAAATTAACCAACTCAAAAATCATGAAAGTAGAGAAAAAGGAACATAAAACAAAGTAAAGAGAAAACACAATGTAACAGAATTAAACCCAAATAAAATTAGTAATTATATTAAAAATAAACAGACCAAAATATGCTTGAAGTATGCTCAAATTACAAGACCAGAATTGTGATGCTAGATAAAACAAAGCAAAAGCCAAATATTTTATTAAAAAAAAACACATCTAAAACATATGGATATAGAAAGGGATAAAGTATAAAAAAGATTAAAATGCCAACACTAACCAAAAGAAAGCTACAGTAGTTATAGTAATTCCTGACAAAGTAGAGTAGACTTCACGGCAAAGCATTATTAGAGATAAAGAGGGATCCTTCAAAACGACAGAAGCATTCATCAAGAAGATTTAATAATTCTAATTTTGTATGCACATAATAATAAAGTCTCAAAGTATATAAAACAAAAATTGCTGGGATTAAAAGGAGAAAAAGACATTCATAGTCGTAACAGGAAATTTTAACTAGCCTTTCTTATTATCTCATAAAACAAGCAAAAAAAAATTCAATAGGGTTATAGAAGATTTAAGCAATGCAAATAACAAACTTGACAAATAGTATTATATAGTTTTGCTTTATTTATTTATTTATTTATGGCTGTGTTGGGTCTTCGTTTCCGTGCGAGGGCTTTCTCTAGTTGTGGCAAGCGGGGGCCGCTCTTCATTGCGGTGCGCGGGCTTCTCACTATTGCGGCCTCTCTTGTTGCGGAGCACAGGCTCCAGACGCGCAGGCTCAGTAATTGCGGCTCACGGGCCCAGTTGTTCCGCGGCACGTGGGATCCTCCCAGACCAGGACTCGAACCCGTGTCCCCTGCATTGGCAGGCAGACTCTCCGCCACTGCGCCACCAGGGAAGCCCGACAAATAGTATTATATAAATGCTGTACCCACCTACTGCATAATTATTTTTAAGAACACATGGAAAATTTACAAAACTTAGCCATATGCTAGGCCACAAACCAAACTGTTATACATATATATTTTTTAAATGAAATCATATAGAGAGTGTTCTTTGAATGCCATTCTATTAAACTAGATACCTATAATAAAATAGAACTATAAAATCTCCAAATATTTGAAAATTAAGAAATGTAATTCTAAATAACCCATGGGTCAAAAAAGAAATCATTATGAAAATTACATACAATTTTAAACTAAATAATGACAAAAATACTACACATTAAAATGTGTGCAGTACAGCTAAAGTTATATTTACAGAAAAATTTATAGCTATAAATAAATATATTAGGAAATAAAAAAGGATGAAAATCGACAAGCTAAGCATCTACTTACAAAGGTTAATTTAAAAAATCAGCAAATTAGACTCAAGGAAAGGATGAATAAAATAATAAAAATATGAACAGAAATTAATAAATACAAAATAAACTTACAGTGGAGGGAAGCCACAAAACCAAAAGTTGATTTTTTGAAAGACAAATAAAATTAATAAGTCCTTAAATTGAACAAGAAAAAAGAGACAAGGGATAGATAACCAGTTAGGAATGAAAAAAGAGATCCTACATTTAAAGAGACATCTTACACATAAAGCGTAAGAGGATATTACTCTTTATGTAGATGCATGTCTTACATTTAGAGGAAGTGGATTTTTTAGAAAAATACAATTTACCAAAAATTGTTGCAATAAAAAATAGAATATTTGAAAGAAATCAAATCTATAATCTTAAACCTTCTCATCAAAAAACCCTCCAGACTCAGAAGGCTTTGCCAGCAAATTCCACCAAATATTTAAGGAGGAATAACCCCAATCTTACAAGAAGTCTTTCAGAAAATAGAAAAAGGCAGCATCTCTCAACTCATTTTAGGAAACAAACATAACCTTTATACTTAACCCTGATGAAGGAAAATGGAGAATCAGAGAAGGATAAAGAAGAGAAGAGGAGGAGGAAGAAAAACAGGACAAGGAAGATGATGATTAGAGGAGAATTTCACTCTTGAACATACATGCAACAACTCCCAACAAAACACTGGAAATCCAAATTCTGCAATATATACAAAGGAAAATATATCACAAGTAACCTTGGGTCTATGCTAGGAATGCAAGACTGCTATAGCATTCAAAAATCAGTGTAATTCACCTTATTAACAGGAGAAAGGACACAAATCATACCATATAGACAAGCATATATAAAGCAAATATTAAAAAAAAATTCAGGGACTTCCCTGGTGGCCCAGTGGTTAAGAATCTGCCTTCCAATGCAGGGGATGTGGGTTCGATCCCTGGTAGGGGAACTAAGATCCCACGTGCCGTGGGGCAACTAAGTCTGCGTGCTGCAACTACTGAGCCCATGTGCCACAACTAGAGAGCCTGCATGCTGCAACTACAGAGCCCACATGCCACAGCTACAGAGCCCATGTGCTCTGAAGCTCACGTGCTGCAACTACTGAGCCTGCAGACGCTCTGGAGCCCACGTGCCACAACTAGAGAGAAGCCCATGCACCACAACAAAGAGCCTGGCTGCTGCAACAGAAGATCCTGCATGCCACAACTAAGACCTGACGCAGCCAAAATAAATAAATAAATATTTTTTAAAAGTTCAATAGCTGTTTATGTTTTTAAAAAAATTCCTAGAACCCCTTCCGTTCCCATTTCGTGAACAATTTAGTCCTCAAGTCCTTACGTGGAGCAGAGCAAGGCAGGCAACCACGTCAGGGTGAAGAGCCTGAGAAGAATAAGGAGGGTGTCCCCGCAGAGGGAAGGCCTGGTGTGAGAGTGGGGTGAGGAGGGGACGACACGGGTGGCAGCCCAGCACAGAAAGTCAGAGTCTGGCGGGCTGAGCAGAGCATCCCCACGGAGGCAGCCCAGTGCAGGGCATGGGAGCCCGGGGAAGGTGAGCAGGCTGCCCATGTGTGGGGGCAGCCTGCCATGAGAAGTCAGAGGCCCGACAAGGAGAGAAAGGCATCCCCACAGAGGGACTGGCAGCGGAACAAGATTTCTAAGTTGGTGTGAGGAGGTGGCCCAGCAAAAGAATACCAAAACCAAGAGGGGTATGGAAGGTACCTGCACAGTGAGGGGTGGGGACAGGCAGCCCTGCACGGAGCGCTGGAATGCAGGCACAGTGAGCATGGCTTCCTGTGGTGAGAGGCACAGCCAGGTGAGGTGGGCATCCACATAAGAGAGGACAGCAATGACGAGACTAATTACACATGGGGGTGGAGGGACCGATCAAAGAAGCATTTCCACCTTTGAATAAAGGAATTACAAATCTGGAAAGGGAGAAATCCAGAATGAACCCTGCTGTGTTGGACTGCAGTTGGAAGTACTGGTGTGAACATATATTAGCTCTGCCCACTCAGAAGGACTAGGAGTTGCAGCATCTCAAAAGCAATGAGCATACCTAGCACTTAGATCTTGGCTTCCAAAAACTTTTCTCCAGTAAAAAGGACCAGATTACATATAGAATGGAGAAACAACAAGGTCCTACTGTCTAGCACAGGGAACTATATTCAATATCCTGAGATAAACCAAACTGGAAAGGAATATTAAAAAAAGAATGTATATATATGTATAGCTGAATCACTTTGCTGTACAGCAGAAATTAACACAACATTGTAAATCAACTATACTTCAATTAAAAAAAAAAAAAAGAAGAACCAGGGCTCCTGGGAGAAATGGCTGATTCAAAGACCGAGGCAGGGAAAGCAGATGAACCTCGAACATCTCCTGTCAGAAAGCAAGGAAGTGCTCAAAGAATGATGGTGACATGCCAAAATGTCATAGGAACACACCTGAAGTGGATTCCATTGGCTAAATCTGGAATAACTGGAGCATCAAAATAAAAAATAGTAGTAACAGAAGGTGACTCATTCAATAAAATAAGAAACCATGAGTCTATGCCAACATAAATAAATTAATAAATAAATTGAAAGTCAGATGAGGATAGGACACACACATGGTTTCACAGGACCGCACCCACAAAAAACACTTGTTGATTACAAAAGGAAAACAGTAATTTCAGAGTGAAGAAGCCTGGCAGATATGACCTTAAGTGAGGAAATTAAAAACCATGAGTAATGGGACATATCAAAATTGTGCACCACTTAATGGTATCAAGTTCATGACAGTCAAGAGAGACCAAGGAGCCTTCCAGACTGGAGAACACTAGAGAGACACCCTAACCAAAGGCAACCCTTAACTCTCAAATGGACAATTACTGGGAGAATTAGTGAAACTTAAATGGGTTCTAAGGATCAGATGGTAGTAATACGTCAAAGTTAATTTCCTGATTTGGATGGTCGTGTTGTAACTATACAGGAGAACATTCTTGTTTGAAAGAAAAACACCCTAAAATAATCAGGGGATAAGGGTCATTAGGTTGGCAATTTACTCTCAAATGGTTCAAGTAAAAAAGTTCTTTAGGGACTTCCCTGGTGGCGCAGTGGTTAAGAATCCGCCTGCCAATGCAGGGGACATGGGTTCGAACCCTAGTCGGGGAAGATCCCACATACCACGGAGCAACTAAGCCCATGCGCCACAACTGCTGAGACCGCGCTCAAGAGCCTGCGAGCCACAACTACTGAACCCTCATGCCACAACTACTGAAGTGCGCACGCCTAGAGCCCATGCTCCGAGACAAGAGAAGCCACCCCAGTGAGAAGCCCGTGCACTGAGACAAAGAGTAGCCCCCGTTTGCCGCAACTAGAGAAAGCCCGCGCACAGCAACGAAGACCCAATGCAGCCATATATATACTAACAAACGTAAGGTAGATAGCCAGTGGGAAGCAGCCGCATGGCACAGGGAAACTGGCTCGGTTCTTTGTGGCTGTCTGGAGGGGTGGGATAGGGAGGGTGGGAGGGAGGGAGACAAAGAGGGAAGAGATATGGGAACATATATATATGTATAACTGACTCACTCTGTTATAAAGCAGAAACTAACACACCATTGTAAAGCAATTATACCCCAATAAAGATGTTAAAAAAATAAAAAAATAAATTAAAAAAAAAAAGTTCTTTATACTGTATTTGCAACTTTTTCAAAAGTTTGTTTCAAAATTAAAAAATAAAAACTCTTAGAAAACTAAGATAAAAAAGAGAATTCCCTTAACCTGCTAAGGCAGTGCTTCTCAAAGCTGCTGCACAGACTGGAGCCAGTTCTCAGTTACTGATGTGTGATGAGACAGGTACAGAAACCTTTACAACAATATGACAGATTTTATATCTTTTGAATCTAAGAAAGAAGAATTTAGGCTTATAATTAAGATGTCTTTTTCTTTTTTTTCTAGTAATTCATCTTTATTTTATCAAAGTATTTGCCATGGATTGGAAATTTTTTAAAAAACCGGTCCTTCCTCACAGATAGTTTGAGAAGTGTGTGATAGAGTATCTATTAACAACAAATGCTACTGCAAACACCATAGTAAAATGTTGAAGCTTTCCCCTGTGAACACAACTAAATACTGGGGCTTCCCTGGTGGCGCAGTGGTTGGGAGTCTGCCTGCCAATGCAGAGGACACGGATTCGAGCCCTGGTCTGGGAGGATCCCACATGCCGCGGAGCAACTAAGCCCGTGAGCCACAACTACTGAGCTTGCGTGTCTGGAGCCTGTGCTCTGCAATGGGAGAGGCCGCGACAGTGAGAGGCCCACGCACCGCGATGAAGAGTGGCCCCCACTCGCCGCAACTGGAGAAAGCCCTCGCACGGAAACAAAGACCCAACACAGCCAAAAATTAACTAATTAATTAATTAAAATTTAAAAAAACAAAAACAAAAAAAAACAAAATACTGTTACCACTCTTATTTCATATGGTACTAGAGGTCCTAGTCAGTGTAGAAAGGCAAGGAAAAAAAGGTGTAAGAATTAAAAAAACAAACACACAAAAATACTCCTGTTATGTGCAGAATGAGTACAAAGAAAATACAAAATAATTATTTTCAGAGTCCCAACTACCCTCTTCCAACAACCTCCTGCTTCGTACCCATCCCTGTATATTAAGATAAAGACCAAAGCAAAAATACGATAGTGTCTTTGTCTCACTTCAATATCACTTTAGACCCTGTAACCATTGGGCTTTTACGTGTGCTTTGGGCAGGGCCCTGTACATTTCAGATTTCAACTTAATCTGTCATCTAATTCATAAACTTTAATGAAAAGTAAGAGGCTACCCCTTTTCTTGGATTTAGGTAGCTATCAAGTTCAGGCTTATAGTTCTAAACTGGAACTACAAGTTCTTTAAAGGCCTTGTATCTTTCATATTTCCCCATGGCAACCTGAATAGTATAGGCATCCGGCAAGTACTCAATAAATTCCTGTAGAATTGGTTTCAAAGCAGAAACCACTTTCTGCTTTGGAATCGTATACATAGAATATATGAGCCGAAGATAGAGAAAGATAGACAGACTGGCAGGTAATATAAATACTAAATGAATAAAGAAAGCAAACATTTTTAAAAATAAAAAGTCTGCTGTAATGCCATCAGAGGGTAGTAATGGGAATAAGTTCAGAGTGACTATTCAGGGTCTCGGCTTCCAAGGCTGGCTCTATACTATGTGAGCTCATGGCTCCTTTACTAGGAAATAAGAGAAATGTCCACCTGTATTTGTAATGATCTGAGAAAGTCCAGACCAACTTTAAGAAACATGTAACCCAAAGGACCTAAAAGACTTTTTGCTGGTTTAGAATTATTTCTTACCAAGCATCCTTCCTCTCCACAAGGGTTCACTCATGAAGGTATCCAAAGAGCCCTGAGATTTAAGTCTGATCCTGTCGCTGGGTATATGACCCAAGCTGTACCACCCTGCGTGAATTCTCAGGATTTCAGGTACTATGCCAATCAAAGAACCTATGATCATAGGTCTCCTCCATGTACAGGATTCTGTCCCATTCTTCTCTTCCAGTCCTAGAAAAGGTTCCCAGTTCCAACCCTGCCCCAACCGGCTGTGCAACTTTGGGAACATCCCTTAACTTCTTCCAGACTTCATTTCATCTTCTGTGCAATGAAGACATCAGGACTACATCTGAGGTCTCCTCTAGTTACTCCCCCTACCCGCCCCCCACACCCAAAAAGCACATTAAGATAAAAATAAATTAAAATATGAGAAACTGTGGCACTACTGCATCCACTCATGGTCTGCCTTCAGATTACTGTTTTACACAGAAATATATATCCACAGAGTTTTACAGAGGAATCTCCAACTGGCTCCTAGCAAACGGTATTTTCATCATTGTTTCCAGGCTGCCAATTACGATGGAACATTTGGGAAAAGACTCAGCAGAATCAGTGACTGGCACATCTACTGAGTCAGCCATTAGCCATGCCCTGGTCAGAGAAGAGACCAGCTCTTGATCTTTCATGTCCCTCTCCTTGTCAAGATTTAAATAAGCTTCCCCCACAAAAGAACCCAACAGTTTCTACTTAATAGCAAGACTCAGCCTAATGGAATAAGACAGATGGAACCAAACACCAAGTATCAGTGCCTGATGAGGAAGCAGCAAGTAGACCCTGCTCCATGTCTGACATCTCCCCTTGTCCCTGACTATCACCACCACTGGAACAGAAAGTACCCCGAAAAGGAGACTGGATGACCTGGGAATCAGTCCCAGCCCTGCTGGACCTGGCACCACAGACCCAACCCTATTCCATGTCACTTTCCCCCTCACTCACCATGCTTTAGACACACTGGCCCCCTTGACACCACCAAGCCCTTCACTCAGGGCTCTAGCCCATGCCACTCCCTCAACCTGAAACACTCTTCCCCTTGCTACGCCATTCTTCACACAACTGGCTCCTGTATCCCCTCCAGGTTCAGCTTAAAATGTCACCTCCTCAGGGAAGCTTTCCTGACCACACTATGCAGATGGGTTGCCTACACCACCCAGTGTTCTTTGCCATCACTGTATCTATTTATCTTTTTATTAGCCTTTATCACAACTGTAAGTAGTGCTTGTTTTCTGACTCACCCCCACAAGAGTATAACTGTGCCTGTGAGGGCAAGACTGCCTTTTCTATTTATTGGTACCTATTTGGCATCTAATACCAGTAGCTGGCACATAGTAAGTATTCATTATATGTTTGTTGAATGAATCAGCGACCGTCAGGAGAGCTTCCCAGGCTTCAGTTTGGTCTCAGACCTCCAGGACCACAGTGGCTCACCTTGTACATAGGGCCCCATCTCTGGGTGCTCCCTGACCCGCAGATTATAGGTCTTTTTTTGATCAGACTGTTTCAGCAGATCCCGCACTCGTTCATTATAAATTTCCAGGAAGCTAGAGACATGTAGAAAAAGGCATATAATTAGATCTTGAAAAAATGTGGGGAAAACACTAAGCCAAGAATCAGAAGGTCCTAGTTCTAGTTCTACCTCTGACAGTCTAAGACCTTGGTCACACCAGGTATCCCCCTTGAGTCTCGTTCTGCATATGTACAATAGGGTTTTGAGCATTGGCTGTCATTACTCCACAGTTTCAGGTTTACAGTGTCAGTGCTGATTCAAGTTTAGCCTTCAAGAGGCTATTTCAGCCATGGGTTTAGGCTGCCACCAGCCTGTGCCTCGATCAGGCCCCCATAGCATAGTCTACAAGCATGTTACTTGAAGTGGTTTTCAAATGTGATCTTTGAGCTCTATTATTCACTGAAGGCATCTCAAGGGCCATGCTGAGCAACAAGGGAAGCTAAGTGAGAAGGGTCTGCTCCCCACCCCTAATTTAAGTAGCAGAATTCTCATTTTACCTGTCTTATACACTGGGATTCTGTTTAAGATATGCTGTCTTATTGGTATCTACTGGCATTTTATACCTTTTTAAAATAATAACACAGCTACAATTCTTATTAAAATCAGTAAATATTTTGTTAAATAAGAAAGCAGACTTCTCACAGAAAGGTCTTCCTCACTGGAACACAGATGCTTGCCTGTGGAGCCAGCAGTCAGAAAAAAAGGCTCCAGTTCAAAGCTGCTCTCTGCACACTCTTCTTATAAAATTTTTCTCCTTAATCTTCTCATATTTGGTCACAGGAACTCCAGATATCTCTTAGAATAGTGGTTCCCAGATTTCATGGACAACAGAACACCTAACATATATGTATATGTTTATACACATAGAGGTTTGCAAATCTTTACTTTATAAACTTAAAAAAAATGTAAAAACTGTTCACAATCATTTAATTTTAAAACTATATAGTTGAGCTTCCCTGGTGGCACAGCGGTTAAGAATCCGCCTGCCAATGCAGGGGACACGGGTTCAAGCCCTGGTCCGGAAAGATCCCACATGCCACGGAGCAACTACTGAGCCTGTGCTCTAGAGCCCGCGAGCCACAACTACTGAAGCCTGCGCACCTAGAGCCTGTGCTCTGCAACAAGAGAAGCCACTGCAATGAGAAGCTCGTGCACCGCAATGAAGAGTAGCCCCCGTTTGCCACAACTAGAGAAAGACCGCACACAGCAACAAAGACCCAACGCAGCCAAAAATAAATAAATAAATAAATTTATAAAAAACAAAACAAAAAAAACCCAGACAGTTATTCTTTTTAGGGTAATGAAAATGTTATGTAATTAGATAGTGATGATGGTTGAACAACCTTGTAAATATCAAAAAAAAAAAAAATCATTGAAATACATTCTTTAAAAGTGTGAATTTTATGGTATGTGAATTATGTCTCATGTTTTTAAACAAGGACATTGAACACCAAAAACAAAAACAAAAAAGAATACAGAGAATTAAGGGCAATTGGTAACCTTCCGCCAACATTTACAGTTCAGACTGGTTAAAACGTCACGTTGGGGTAGCCAACTGGCTCCTAGCAAACGGTATTTTCATCATTGTTTCCAGGCTGCCAATTACGATGGAACATTTGGGAAAAGACTCAGCAGAATCAGTGACTGGCACATCTACTGAGTCAGCCATTAGCCATGCCCTGGTCAGAGAAGAGACCAGCTCTTGATCTTTCATGTCCCTCTCCTTGTCAAGATTTAAATAAGCTAGTCTAGGAACTAGACTAGGAACTAGAGTTTGGGAACTACTGAGCTGGAGAACAACCCAGAAGGGGGCTGGAACAGAAATCCCAAAAGCTAGTATGAAACTGTACAGAAGATAAAGGAAAGGAAACCAGCTAGCCAGGGGAAGCTGGTCCACAGGAGATGCCAGCTTGTTAAGCCTGAGGATAGGAACTAAGTTTTCTACAACCTAAAACCTAAGTAAGTTTTTCATCTTGTACTGCAAGATATTTCTGCTGTGGCTTTTCTCCATTCCTCTGGGAGACTATGGAAGCAGAGAGGACAGCTCTGGAATGGCAACAGAAACACTTCAGGCCGCAGAGCCTGACAGGTTCTTACCTTACTTTTATTCTGCAGGAGGAAGGCAGTGGGGCACAGTTTTCCTCCCTGACAAAGAGACCCTGCACAAACCAGAGGGTTGGAGTTTCACTGAAGGGAGTGTACAAAGAAGATCTACTTTGAGGGGATCCAGTCAAAAGAGAGTCTATACCTCACATATCCGTGGTGTCAGCCCAACAGAGGCCTGGAGAACAGAAGAGAAGAGAGCATTACTGTTCACTCACGGTGATGCTCTCCCCCCAACACCCAGGGCCCACCCTCAGCAGGGATGGGCTCCTCGTGCTAGCCTCTTCACTTCAGGCAGTTTCCCCGACGGTATGTGGAAGACTCTATTTGCCAGTGCTCTCAGGAGACTCTCATGGGAGGAATGTACCAGATGAGAGGCAGATCACCACCGTAAGAAGGAAGAGAGAAGAAGCTAGCAAACCCAGGTACATACTTTCATGCAGAGAAGGTTCCATCCTTCTTGGATGAATTCACTTTACCATGGTGGTCCCTCCCAGAACCCTATCTCCTAACCCTGCACACACAGGAGGACTAGAGTACATGGGTGTTCAAAACACACATTTAGAGAGAAGCGGCTTCTTTTTTCATCTTGGATCCAGTGCTAACTTATACTCAGGTTAAGGGCTTTACACCCCTGGGTTATTGGGAATTTTCTTCTTTTACTTTAAAATCTATAAAATCAGGCTAAACATGGACGTAGTAAGCAATGATCTGGGCCCAGGCAGCAGGGATAATCTTTCAAGAGGAACAATGTCCTAGAGAATGTCCCTGGGTGGTGTTATTTGTCACCTGCCCTACCAGTTCATCTCACCAGGGTACTTCTAAGCCTAAAACAAAGAGGTATTCTTAAGGAACTCTACCCTCCCAATTTTCCATGATAAAGGAAGGCTCTCATAAGTCCTACACACTTTTGAAAGCTCCCATCCCAGTAGCTGGTTCTCCTGCTTCTTTCTGAACACTCAGATCGAACACACACATAGCCCCATATCCACATGGCCTTAGCCAGCACTTAACACTCAGTCTGGGACTTGTCTACACCAAAGATGTTAAAAAGCTACAGGTGATGAACTTGGAAATGATATGAGAAGTTCAGAAGGACTGACAAGGTCTGTGTCATCAAAGGGAATTGTAAAATTCTAAGATTCTTCAGGGTGTAATAAAGAGGGGCTAATTATTCAAAGTTTACCTTTCAATTAAAGTGCTGAGAAACATTCTTTTTTTTAACTATTTTATAAAAAGTTATATAGTTGATTAACAATATTGTGTGAGTTCCAGGTATACAGCAGTTATAGATATACATGTATCCATTCTTTTTCAAATTCTTTTCCCATTTAGGTCATTACATAATACTGAGCAGAGTTCCCTGTGCTATACAGTAGGTCCTTGTTGGTTATCCATTTTAAATATAGCACTGTGTACATGTCAATCCCAAACTCCCTAACTATCCCTCACCCCACCCTTCCCCCCCCCGTAACCATAAATTTGTTCTCTAAGTCTGTGAGTCTGAAGAAACGCATTCTTAATATAGAATAGGACCCATTAAATCTTACTGAAGTTGACTGACTATGAAACTCACATCCTCTCTCAGTGGCAAGGACAATGCAAGATTCAGGCTTCCTGTGGCTTTAGAAAGATACTGTATTCCAATCCCAATACTCACTGGGGTGCCCAGCATGGTGTATGTCTTCCCAGAGCCTGTCTGCCCATAGGCAAAAAGGCATATGTTGTAGCCTTTGGCAGCTCCAGACAGTACTTCAGTCCCCAAATCCTGGAACACCTATAACAATAAAAATAGAGAGCATGTCACTCTGGTCCTTCTTCCCACAGCAGCTTTTAAATTATTTTTTAACCTAAAATAATATGTTTCAAACATCCATGACTATAAATTCCCCACTGTTTTATGAGAATCAATTCAGTTTCAAAAAAAGATTGCTGACTGCCACCGCTTCTGAGCAGAAGATGGCTGTGCCTCGCACATAGGCTGATCTTGGCAAATCTGCCAGGGATGTCTTCACCAAGGGCTATGGATTTGGCTTAATAAAACTTGATTTGAAAACAAAATCTGAGAATGGACTGGAATTTACAAGCTAGGTTCAGCCAACACCGAGACCACCAAAGTGACGGGCAGTCTGGAAAGCAAGTACAGATGGACCAAATATGCTCTAACGTTTACGCAGAAATGGAACACTGACAACACACTACGCACGGAGACTACCGTGGAAGATCAGCTTGCACGTGGCCTGAAGCTGACCTTCGATTCATCCTTCTCACCAAACACTGGGGAAAAAAAATGCTAAAATCAAGACAGGGTACAAGGGGGAACATATCAACCTGGGTTGTGATGTCGATTTCAACATTGCCGGGCCTTCCATCTGGGGTGCTCTGGTGCTGGGTTATGAAGGCTGGCTGGCTGGCTACCAGGTGAATTTTGAGACCGCAAAGCCTTGAGTGACCCAGAGCAACTCTGCAGATGGCTACAAGACGGATGAGTTCCAGCTTCACACTAACGTAAATGATGGGACAGAGTCTGGCGGCTCCATTTATCAGAAAGTGAACAAGTTGGAGACTGCTGTTAATCTGGCCTGAACAGCAGGAAACAGTAACACTCACTTCGGAATAACAGCCAAGTACCAGATCGACCCTGACGCCTGCTTCTTGGTTAAAGTGAATAGCTCCAGCCTGATAGGGTTAGGATATACTCAGACCCTAAAGCCAGGTATCAAACTGACACGGTCAGTTCTGCTGCATGGCAAGAATGTCAACGCTGCTGGCCACAAGCTTGGTCTAGGACTGGAGTTTCAAGCATAAATGAATACTGTACAATCATTTAATTTTAAACTATTTTGCAGCATAGCTACCTTCAGAATTTAGTGTACCTTTTAATGTTATATGTCTGGGATGAAAGTATCACTAAATATCATGTTAGACTTCCAGGTTAAAGATGATTCAGCTTTAGGGTGTTACCCTTGCAGAGGTACAGAAGAAACCCAATTTCAAAAAAGGTCCTTTCAGCTGTAGACTTGAGGGGGAGCCTGCTGGCCCCTCTAGAGATGTCAGGTTTCTTTTTTACCTAGAAATGGCTGCAAGTGGAAGTTGATAATTTGCAGGCACTTTGTAATTTGTAAATTCGTATTGAGTAAATGAATGAAATTGTGACTTCCTGAGAATTGAACCTTGGTTTCCTACCCTGATTGAGGAGAGGCTCTTTGATGGTGTATACAAACTGATCTGAAAGGGACTTTTTTAGGCAGGGACTTTTTCCACCCCAATCTATCACCTCTTTTACACGAAAAAGTAGTCTGCGGGGCGTGGTTGCTGTTTCTTTTGTGCCATTTTGGGGTGGAGAAGGCGGATGTGATGAAGCCAATAATTCAGGACTTAATTGTGTTTTTTCTCATGTTGTGTTTTTTTGCCCTTGCACCAGAGTATGAAATAGCTTTTAAGAGCTCCAGCTGCAAGCTGGGAAGAGTCTCTGTAACTGTAATCACATGGGGACAACACTCAGAATCTAAACTGAACTTCTGTTGTATTTTCGCCACTCAGTTTATTTTTTAGCAGTTTAATGGGTACGTTTTAGAGTCTTCCATTTTGTATGGAATTAGTTCCTCCCCTTCAAATGCTATAATTAACATCACTTAAAAATAAAATTTGAATGAAATACTGAAACCTTAAAAAAAAAAGAAGATTGCTAAGGAAAATTCATTCATTCAGTCAGTCAAATATTTTTCAAAGTGCTTACTATATGCCGGGCACAAGGCTAGACATTAAAGACACAAAATTGATATATATGGTCCCTAACCTTAAGGCAAAAAGAGTCTGGGAGAAAGGCAAAGACACGCAAGCAAATTAGTAAAGAAAAACCATGTACATTCTTTTTCCTTCCCATTACCAAAAAAAAAAAAAAGTTTAATATGGTTAATCAGGTAAAGCTACAATGAAATACTGCCCAGTAACAATTCACACAAACTCAGGGTCTCAAGACACCACAATGAGAATCAGTTAAGCCCAGAAGTTAGGGAGGAGTTTTCCCTGTGGGGCCCTTTTCTACATGCTGCCTCTTCAGACTGATCCTAACAGCTGACTGCTTCCACTGTCACTCATCTCTGTAGTGGTCAGCTTTAATGAATCAGAAACAGCCAGAGGTCCTCCTATAAAAACCCCTGTACTTTGTGTAGTGTCTGAAAGTCCTGTTGGACTCTGTCAGGCAGACCCCAGGCTCAGGACAGCTCAGCCTGGCTTATGGGGAAGGCATAGCTTCCAGTTGAACCAGTCCTCAGCAGACTGCCACATGGACATTTGCATACACAGATGGTATGGTGGGCATTTACCCTTTGTATTGCTGCTACTCAGCATCCAAATACTCTTCCTATCTGAGGGGGGAACCTGATTGTGTCAGTCTTGGCTGGAAGCAGGGCCCAACCCCCCCCGACGGAAGCCAAATAGTCCAGGAAACCCTCTCCACCTCCTGGTGGCTAGAACACGAACATGTGAAATGAGGCCTGCCAACTAGGTGCTTGCACTTGAATTTTCAAAGAATGACACAAAAACAAAGGAATAAATTCTCCTTGTTGGCATCGAGAGTCCATCAGTACTACATCCTGAACATACAAGTGCCAAGTGTGGTGCTCAAATCAGACTATTCTGTGATATGGCTTTGCCTGGCTTCCCTGCTACCTAGGGCTCCATGGTTTCCTGCTCATTTTTCTACTTTCCCTTAAATTCTGTGAATCTCCTGATACGGTTCCAAATTGGTTCCAAATTGGAATACTGTTCTTATGGTTCATAGCTGTGGGACCATACAAATTTGTATGGTCCCACAAAATTTTACTTAAAATTTGTAAGCCTCAGTTTCTTTCCCAGTAAAGTGGATATTTTGTAACTGTATCACAGGTTTGTTGTGAAGATTAAGTGAGATAACACACGTAACTAGGGACCACGGGAACGAAGATAGCAGTTGCTGACCTAAGAGTCTACTACCTTATTGTGTTTTAGTAGCTATAGTTATGCTTCTTGACCAATGAACTATTTATGTTTTGTTTGTTTTTTTTTAGTGCTTCTAATATTCAGGCATAGGGCCAAAATAACCCAGGGAGTGGTGAAAGATTTGGACCTTGGACCATTCCCACCCCCTTCCCCAATCTCCCTCCCAGCTCTGTACTCGCCATTCATTCACCTCTATATTAGCAAAACTGAAAATTGGGCAGAGTTCTCTTTGCCTCCTAACATCTGTCTTGGTAAAATTCCCAGGGACTGAAGGAAGGAGAGGTTATTTCTCTTCACCAGACCACTTGAGTTGGCTGCCACCCATTTACTAGTTGGAAATGTTCCCCAAAATTCAACCTTTCTTTCTAGTGCTCCAGTAGAAAGTGGAAACAGAGGTGCAGACAGAGCAAGGCCACATCTAGTGAAAGTGTTATTTCTTCCCACCACTCACACAGCAGAGCAGAATGAGCTCAGTGAATTGTAAAGGAAGAGAACAGAATGTTACTCCGCCCATGTCTTTATCCAAATTCAAATAATCACCTGGAGGTTTTATGAAAAACATCTTTGAAGATACCATTTTCACTCAACAGTAAAAGATGTGAACAAGCAAAACTAGTAGCCTCCGAACGTGGAACTGGTAGAAAGTTAAGATTCCATTCTTCAAGAACTGTGAGGCTTAGCTCATCATAAATTCTAGGAAAAACCAGAGCCCTAAATAGAGCACAACAGAGCCAGATGACACCGTGGTTCACTCTGACTGTGGTACTATAATGAAGCAGATGGAAACAGCTCAATATGAATACCAAGAACAGTTTGAAGGCTAAAATAAATCACCAAAAGGCAATCTAAAGCTAGAGGGTCCAGTTCAGGAGGAGAGATGAGCAGGGTAACTTTATTTTTTCTGGAATATAAATAGAAGAAAGCATTCAACAGACAGGTTAATTTTATGTGACACAGCACTTCCAGTCTTTTTAAGGATGCGCTAGATAGGGGATAGTCCACTGGATGCTTCTGTACTGGGACTCACAACACCTGAAGCCCAATCCAAAATCCCTAGCAATACTCATTTCCTAAGGGCAACTGAATCTAGGAAACAGAATTTTTGATGTTCAACATCATGTCATTAGGGTTGCAAATTAAAACAAGGAGATACCACCACACACCTGTTAGAATGGCCAAAATCCAACACACTGGCAACACCAAATGCTGACAAGGATATGGAGCAATACGAAATCTCATTCATTGTTGATGGGAATGCAGAATGGTACAGACACTTTGGAAGACATTTTGCCAGTTTTTTGTTTTTTTGTGTTTTTATTTATAAAATAAAAATATTATTCTTTTAACATCTTTATTGGAGTAAAATTGCTTTCCAGTGGTGTGTTAGTTTCTGCTTTATAACAAAGTGAATCAGTTATACATATACATATGTTCCCGTATCTCTTCCCTCTTGCGTCTCCCTCCCTCCCACCCTCCCTATCCCACCCCTCTAGGTGGTCACAAAGCACCGAGCTGATCTCCCTGTGCTATGTGGCTGCTTCCCACTAGCTATCTATTATACATTTGGTAGTGTATATGTCCATGCCACTCTCTCACTTCATCTCGGCTTACCCTTCCCCCTCCTCCCCATGTCCTCAAGTCCATTCTCTACATCTGCGTCTTTACTCCTGTCCTGCACCTAGGTTCTTTAGAACCATTTTTTTTTTAGATTCCATATATATGTGTTAGCATACAGCATTTGTTTTTCTCTTTCTGACTTACTTTACTCTGTATGACAGACTCTAGGTCCATCCACCTCACTACAAATAACTCAATTTCACTACAAATAACTCTTTTTATGGCTGAGTAATATTCCATTTAAACATATCATTCTTAACATACAATGTGGCAAGCATGCTCCTTGGTATTTACCCAAAGGGGCTGAAAACATATCCACACAAAAAGCTGCACACAGATGTTTACAGAAGCTTTATTCATAATTGCCAAAACTTGGAAGCAACCAAGGTGTCCTTCAATAGGTGAATGTGTAAACTGTGGTACATCCAGACGACAGGATATTACTCAGTGCTAAAAAGAAATGAGCTATCATGCCATGAAAAAACATGGAGGAGGGCTTCCCTGGTGGCGCAGTGCTTGAGAGTCCGCCTGCCGATGCAGGAGACGCGGGTTCGTGCCCCGTTTCGGGAAGATCCCACATGCCGCGGAGCGGCTGGGCCCGTGAGCCATGGCCACTGAGCCTGCGCGTCCGGAGCCTGTGCTCCGCAAATGGGAGAGGCCACAACAGTGAGAGGCCCACATAACGCAAGAAAAAAAAAAAAAAAAAAAACATGGAGGAAACTTAAATGCACATTGCTAAGTGAAAGAAACCAATCTGAAAAGGCTATTTACTGTATGATTCCAACTATATGAATTTCTGAAAAATGTAAAACTATGGAGACAGTAAAAACGTCAGTGACTGGGAGAAGTTTGGGGAGGGACAGATGACAGGTGGAGCGCACACGATTTTTAGGGCACTGAAACTACTCTCTATGATACTATAATGGTGTACACATGTCACTATACATTTGTCAAACCCAAGAATGAACAAAACCAGAAATGAACCCTCATATAAACTATGGACATTAGATGATATATCAGTCAATGTAGGTTCACCACCTGCCACAAATGTACCACAATAGTGTGAAATGTTGATAGTCTGGGGGCAGGCGGTATATGGGATCTCTCTGCACTTTGTGCTCAATTTTTCTGTAAACCTAAAACTGCCCTAACAAATAAAGTCTTTTTTTTAAAAAGAAGATCCACAAGATAAATCTCAAGGAATGGACTTCCCTGATATCAGTGACATTTAGCAGACATACCCTTCTCAAAAGCAGTTAGAATCAACTATGTCTCTGGAGATTTCACGATGACCGTTTAAGGTCCAAGAATAATGGTTGCACTGTATTTTCCTAAAGGAGCTTTTCACTGATAAATTTTTTGTTTGTTTGTTCGCTTGTTTTTGGTAGCTCTGTAGTTCTTTCTATTATATACTATGTTCTCTGAGCCCCAAGTAGACTCATAACAACAACAACAACAAAAAAAAAACTACGATTTCCATTTAGGATGAAAAAGGGTTCAAAATGATGAAATAAATATTGATTTCAAATACAGGTATCAGAAATTGTTGGAACTTCCCTGGTGGTCCAGTGGGTAAGACTCCATGCTCTCAATGCAGGGGCCTCAAGTTAGATCCCTGGTCAGGGAACTAGATCCCACAAGCATGCCACGTGCCACAAGTAAAAAAGATCCCGCATACCGCAACGAAGATCCCGCATACTGCAATTAAGACCTGAAGCAGCCTAAATAAATAACTACTGAAAAAAATTATTGATAAGTGAGAAGTAAGAGGGACATTTCAAGGAGGGGAAAATGTTAGTTAAAAATAAATCTATAGAAGTATGAGATTAGATCACTCCCTAACACCATACACAAAAATAAGCTCAAAATGGATTAAAGACCTAAATGTAAGGCCAGAAACTATCAAACTCTTAGAGGAAAACATAGGCAGAACACTCTACGACATAAATCACAGCAAGATCCTTTTTGACCCACCTCCTAGAGAAATGGAAATAAAAACAAAAATAAACAACTGGGACCTAATGAAACTTAAAAGCTTCTGCACAGCAAAGGAAACCATAAACAAGACCAAAAGACAACCCTCAGAATGGGAGAAAATATTTGCAAATGAAGCAACTGACAAAGGATTAATCGCCAAAATTTACAAGCAGCTCATGAAGCTCAATAACAAAAGAACAAACAACCCAATCCAAAAATGGGCAGAAGACCTAAATAGACATTTCTCCAAAGGAGATATACAGACTGCCAACAAACACATGAAAGAACGCTCAACATCATTAATCATTAGAGAAATGCAAGTCAAAACTACAATGAGATATCATCTCACACCAGTCAGAATGGCCATCATCAAAAAATCTAGAAACAATAAATGCTGGAGAGGGTGTGGAGAAAAGGGAACACTCTTGCACTGCTGGTGGGAATGTGAATTGGTTCAGCCACTATGGAGAACAGTATGGAGGTTCCTTAAAAAACTACAAATAGAACTACCATATGACCCAGCAATCCCACTACTAGGTATATACCCTGAGGAAACCAGAATTCAGAAAGAGTCATGTACCAAAATGTTCATTGCAGCTCTATTTACAATAGCCCGGAGATGGAAACAACCTAAGTGCCCGTCGTCGGATGAATGGATAAAGAAGATGTGGCACATATATACAATGGAATATTACTCAGCCATAAAAAGAAACGAAATTGAGCTATTTGTAATGAGGTGGATAGATCTAGAGTCTGTCATACAGAGTGAAGTAAGTCAGAAAGAGAAGGACAAATACCGTATGCTAACACATATATATGGAATTTAAGAAAAAAAAATGTTATGAAGAACCTAGGGGTAAAACAGGAATAAAGACAGAGACCTACTGGAGAACAGACTTGAGGATATGGGGAGGGGGAAGGGTGAGGTGTGTTAGGGCGAGAGAGAGACATGGACATATATATACTAACAAACGTAAGGTAGATAGCCAGTGGGAAGCAGCCGCATGGCACAGGGAAACCGGCTCGGTTCTTTGTGGCTGTCTGGAGGGGTGGGATAGGGAGGGTGGGAGGGAGGGAGACAAAGAGGGAAGAGATATGGGAACATATATATATGTATAACTGACTCACTCTGTTATAAAGCAGAAACTAACACATATACTCCAATAAAGATGTAAAATAATAATAATAATAAATCTAAAAACCGTGTGTTAGTAGGCATCTTTAAACTGGAAAATAATTCTAGACAACTCTGGAAACTATTCAAACATATGTTTTCACTAACACTGTTAGCTGCTAGGAAAACCTCAAGTAGCCCAGAGTTGTACTTACTTTTACTTCTCATCACACAGAGACCATGAGGTAGCTGGTACTATTTGTGGATCTACTGACCCATCCTATCTCCAAACTTGTGGCAGCAGTACAGAAAACTAGGGTTCAGGGCCTATTATTTGAAGAGAGTATTCATGTACAAAATATAACAATGGGGCCTGGAGTTGGGGAAAGGGCTTAGAATAATTTGCCTTCCTCTAAATAGCTACAGTTATAGTTTAATGGTTAAGAACACAGGCTTCGCAACTTAATAGATTCGAAATCTGGTTCCTGGGGCAAGTAACCTTCCCTCAGTTTCCTCACCTGTGAAATGGAGATTAAAAAGCACCTAAAACTCACAGGGTTTTTGAGAGGATTAACTGTGTAAATACATGTAAAACTTTAAGAACAATGGCACAAAGTAAGCACTTTACTGAGCTAGTTTTTGTTGTTATTGTTAGTACACTTCATTTTTTTCCATTTTTTGGTATAAGGAGTACTCAAAAGAGTTAACATTCTGGCTGGTACTCCCATGTACTTTAAAAGAACCATGGACTTTTGGAAAACAGATATCCCAATATAGACACCATAGTTAATATTCCCCATCTTCACACAGATGCCTTTTAAAAAACTTCTACCGGGCTTCCCTGGTGGCGCAGTGGTTGAGAGTCCGCCTGCCGATGCAGGGGACACGGGTTCATGCCCCGGTCCGGGAGGATCCCACATGCCGCGGAGCGGCTAGGCCCGTAAGCCATGGCCGCTGAGCCTGCGCGTCCAGAGCCTGTGCTCCGCAACGGGAGAGGCCACAACAGTGACAGGCCCGTGTACGCAAAAAGAAACAGAAACAAAAAAACAAACAAAAAAAACTTCTACTTCCATCTTATTAAATATTCATTTCTAAAAAATCTTCAGAAACCATTAACGTAAAAAAAAATTTAAACCCTTTCTTCATGTCTTATCGGTTTTGCTAGGGTCTAAGGATCATTCTTTCCCTTCTATAAGTATGAAAATCATGTAACTGAAAGAGAGGTTACCTAGCCAATAAAATACATGAAGTTCTTAATACTTTCCCACAGAAAGGCTTCATACTTAATACTTAATACTTTCCCACAGAAAGGCTTCATACATTTCTCTTTTTTCCCAGGCTTTTTAAGAAGTTGAGGTATAACTGACATATTAGTTTCAGGTATATAACATAATGATTCAACATTTCTATATACCACAAAATGATCACCACAGGGCTTCCATGGTGGTGCAGTGGTTAAGAATCCGCCTGCCAATGCAGGGGACACGGGTTCGAGTCCTGGTCCAGGAAGATCCCACATGCCACGGAGCAACTAAGCCCATGCGCCACAACTACTAAGTCTGCGCTCTGGAGCCCGCGAGCCACAACTACTGAGCCCGCGTGCCTATAGCCCGTGCTCCACAACAAAAGAAGCCACAGCAATGAGAAGCCCGCACACCTCAACCAAGAGTAGCCACCACTTGCTGCAACTAGAGAAAGCCCGCACACAGCAACAAAGACCCAACTCAGCCAAAAATAAATAAATAAATAAATAAATAAATTTATTTTTAAGAAAAACGATCACCACTATAAATTGAGTTAACATCCATCACCGTACAGTTACAAATTTTTTCTCCTCCTGTGATCTTGCACAATCCACCCACCTAACTACTTTCAAATATGCAATACAGTATTATTAACTATAGTCACCATACTGTACATCATATCCCCATGACTTATTCATTTTATAGCTGTAAATTTGTACCTTTTGACCCATACATTTCTATTATAAAATGAAATTGCTATTATAAACTATGATTTTCACACAGAAAAGAAATTCTTCACCAGTTTTTGTTAATTTACCTAAGAAATATTTATGAGAAAACATTTAAATTCTATGATATATTCCATTTAAATGGATTTTAAACATCACGTATCTCTCTTGGTCTATAACTCCACTGTTAAAAGGACTGTACTAGAAGACTTTTTTTTCCCCTTTTAGTAACACTGCTATTTAATGCAGTAATAGATGTCATCTCTATTGACAAGGATCAGTATTTGAGTATTCACCATGAGAAGTATTCCTATAATGTTTTATTACATAAATAAATATATTTAAAATAGAAAAAAAACCCAGAAAATGCTGATAAAAATACTCCCACCATTTAGAGATAACCATTGTTAACATTTTGGTATACAGCTTACTCTTTCAGACTTTTGTTCTATTCCTAGATAATATCTAATGTCCCTTTTAGGTCTTAAATTCTGATGTAAATATAGTAATTAGGAATACTTGAATACAATGAAGATGCTAACTAAACCCAATTGTTTTTATTTTTTATTTTACTATACTTATTTATGATACTCATAAGTACAGTTTTCCCTATATTTATAATTAGACAACTTAATATTTTCATTTAAAATTCTATTTAATTTCTCAGTAGGAAAGCATGCTATAGCCCCACCCATCAGGTATCCAAGTCTATCTAAGCCACAGCCCAGGCTCCACTGTCCACCTGGCTATAGCTTACCCAAAGAGCAAACAAGGTATCTAGGAAGGGAAAGAAAGCCTCAACTGTGCCAGCTTTGCCAAAACAACCCCACAAAGTTATCAGGAAATGCTGCCCACTCTTCATAAATGTCAGGCCAGTCCCTCAACGCCACTGCAGGTCACTGATCTTTGGGTCTCTGCCCAGTATAAACGTTCACAGTCCATTTCCACTGTAAGCCCAGCTAGGGGTTAATCAACATCATTTGGGTCCTGCCCCTCGTTTTTTGTAGCAGATTTTTCCAGAGAAAACAGGCAACGGCCTATATCTGACTTTGACAGATGAAACTAGATTTCCTACTTGGTTTCTCCACTTTACACTGTGAACTACAGAGAGATTTATTTCCCATATTTATTCATATCATATATGTATATCCATGCAGTGTATACCATGGAAATTGCTGCTTAAACAGTTTCCAAGGAACAGGAGGAGAAAGAAACTACAAGAGAAATTTTGAAATGCAGGTAAAGATAAACAAGGCCAACTGGAACCTATGCCATACCCAATGAGGAGAAGAATCATTATTCTGAAAGAAACCAGTCTTTCTTTTTCTAATTTTTAATTAATTTTTAATTTTTTTAACATCTTTATTGGAGTATAATTGTTTAACAATGGTGTGTTAGTTTCTGCTTTATAACAAAGTGAATCAGTTATACATATACATATGTTCCCATATCTCTTCCCTCTTCTGACTCCCTCCCACCGTCCCTATCCCACCCTTCTACGTGGTCACAAAGCACCGAGCTGATCTCCCTGTGCTATGTGGCTGCTTCCCACCAGCTATCTATTTTACATTTGGTAGTGTATATATGTCCATGCCACTCTCTCACTTTGTCCCAGCTTATCCTTCCCCCTCCCCATATCCTCAAGTCCATTCTCTAGTAGGTCTGTGTCTTTATTCCCATCTTACCCCTAGGTTCTTCATGACTTTTTTTTCCCCTTAGATTCTATATATATGTGTTAGCACACGGTATTTGTTTTTCTCTTTCTGACTTACTTCACTCTGTATGACAGACTCTAGGTCCATCCACCTCACTACAAATAACTCAATTTCGTTTCTTTTTATGGCAGAGTAATATTCCATCGTATATATGTGTCACATCTTCTTGATCCATTCATCTGTTGATGGACACTTAGGTTGCTTCCACGTCCTGGCTATTATAAATAGAGCTGCAATGAACATATTGGTACATGCCTTTTTTTTTTTTCTTTTTTACATCTTTATTGGAGTATAATTGCTTTACAATGGTGTGTTAGTTTCTGGTTTATAACAAAGTGAATCAGTTATACATATTCATATGTTCCCATAACTCTTCCCTCTTGCGTCTCCCTCCCTCCCACCCTTCCTATCCCACCCCTCCAGACAGTCACAAAGCACCCAGCTGATCTCCCTGTGCTATACAGCTGCTTCCCACTAGCTATCTACCTTACGTTTGGTAGTGTATATATGTCCATGCCTCTCTCTCGCTTTGTTACAGCTTACCTTTCCCCCTCCCCATATCCTCAAGTCCATTCTCTAGTAGGTCTGTGTCTTTATTCCCGTCTTACCCCTAGGTTCTTCATGACCACTGATACAATATCAGAATTCTGATACAATATCAGAATTCTGATACAATATCAGAATTCTGATACAATATCAGAATTCTGATACAATATCAGAATTCTGATACAATATCAGGATATACGACAATCTTGATTTTATACATGAGAAAACTCAGGGCTCCGGGGTCTGGCCAAGGTCATATAGCTAGTACGTACTGGAGTAAGACTTGGAACCCAGGCCTTTGTGGTTTCCTTAACTTGGAATATGTAGGTCTTGGACCAAATGCGCTCTAAGCATCCTGCCAGCCCAGATCTTCTCTGTGCTGGGAAATTAAGAATCTGGGATGGTCTTAGTCAGTTCGGGCTGCTACAACAGATTACCATAGACTGGGTGGCTTATGAGCAACAGAAATTTTTTTTTAACATCTTTATTGGAGTATAATTGTTTAACAATGGTGTGTTAGTTTCTGCTTTATAACAAAGTGAATCAGTTATACATATACATATGTTCCCATATCTCTTCCCTCTTCTGACTCCCTCCCACCGTCCCTATCCCACCCTTCTACGTGGTCACAAAGCACCGAGCTGATCTCCCTGTGCTATGTGGCTGCTTCCCACCAGCTATCTATTTTACATTTGGTAGTGTATATATGTCCATGCCACTCTCTCACTTTGTCCCAGCTTATCCTTCCCCCTCCCCATATCCTCAAGTCCATTCTCTAGTAGGTCTGTGTCTTTATTCCCATCTTACCCCTAGGTTCTTCATGACTTTTTTTTCCCCTTAGATTCTATATATATGTGTTAGCACACGGTATTTGTTTTTCTCTTTCTGACTTACTTCACTCTGTATGACAGACTCTAGGTCCATCCACCTCACTACAAATAACTCAATTTCGTTTCTTTTTATGGCAGAGTAATATTCCATCGGATATATGTGTCACATCTTCTTGATCCATTCATCTGTTGATGGACACTTAGGTTGCTTCCACGTCCTGGCTATTATAAATAGAGCTGCAATGAACATATTGGTACATGCCTTTTTTTTTTTTCTTTTTTACATCTTTATTGGAGTATAATTGCTTTACAATGGTGTGTTAGTTTCTGGTTTATAACAAAGTGAATCAGTTATACATATTCATATGTTCCCATAACTCTTCCCTCTTGCGTCTCCCTCCCTCCCACCCTTCCTATCCCACCCCTCCAGACAGTCACAAAGCACCCAGCTGATCTCCCTGTGCTATACAGCTGCTTCCCACTAGCTATCTACCTTACGTTTGGTAGTGTATATATGTCCATGCCTCTCTCTCGCTTTGTTACAGCTTACCTTTCCCCCTCCCCATATCCTC
Organism: Lipotes vexillifer; assembly: GCF_000442215.2. Lineage (NCBI taxonomy): Eukaryota > Metazoa > Chordata > Mammalia > Artiodactyla > Lipotidae > Lipotes > Lipotes vexillifer. The sequence goes on from NW_006787469.1 coordinate 442,814, forward strand.
AAGTCCATTCTCTAGTAGGTCTGTGTCTTTATTCCTGTCTTACCCCTAGATTCTTCATGACATTTTTTTTCTTAAATTCCATATATATGTGTTAGCATATGGTGTTTGTCTTTCTCTTTCTGACTTACTTCACTCTGTTTGACAGACTCTAGGTCTATCCACCTCATTACAAATAGCTCAATTTCGTTTCTTTTTATGGCTGAGTAATATTCCATTGTATATATGTGCCACATCTTCTTTATTCATTCATCCGATGATGGACACTTAGGTTGTTTCCATCTCCGGGCTATTGTAAATAGAGCTGCAATGAACATTTTGGTACATGACTCTTTGAATTATGGTTTTCTCAAGGTATATGCGCAGTAGTGGGATTGCTGGGTTGTATGGTAGTTCTATTTGTAGTTCTTTAAGGAACCTCCATACTGTTCTCCATAGTGGCTGTATCAATTTACATTCCCACCAACAGTGCAAGAGTGTTCCCTTTTCTCCACACCCTCTCCAGCATTTACTGTTTCTAGATTTTTTGATGATGGCCATTCTGACTGGTGTGAGATGATATCTCATTGTAGTTTTGATTTGCATTTCTCTAATGATTAATGATGTTGAGCATTCTTTCATGTGTTTGTTGGCAGTCTGTATATCTTCTTTGGAGAAATGTCTATTTAGGTCTTCTGCCCATTTTTGGATTGGGTTGTTTATTTTTTTGGTATTGAGCTGCATGAGCTGCCTGTAAATTTTAGAGATTAATCCTTTGTCAGTTGATTCATTTGCAAATATTTTCTCCCATTCTGAGGGCTGTCTTTTGGTCTTGTTTATGGTTTCCTTTGCTGTGCAAAAGCTTTGAAGTTTCATTAGGTCCCATTTGTTTATTTTTGTTTTTATCTCCATTACTCTAGGAGATGGGTCAAGAAGGATCTTGCTGTGATTTATGTCATAGAGTGTTCTGCCTATGTTTTCCTCTAAGAGTTTGATAGTTTCTGGCCTTACATTTAGGTCTTTAATCCATTTTGAGCTTATTTTTGTGTATGGTGTTAGGGAGTGATCTAATCTCATACTTTTACATGTACCTATCCAATTTTCCCAGCACCACTTATTGAAGAGGCTGTCCTTTCTCCACTGTATATTCCTGCCACCTTTATCAAAGATAAGGTGACCATATGTGCATGGGTTTATCTCTGGGCTTTCTATCCTATTCCATTGATCTATCTTTCTGTTTTTGTGCCAGTACCATACTGTCTTGATTAGCATCGGCAGGCGGACTCCCAACCACTGTGCCACCGGGGAAGCCCATCTCCACTGTATATTTATACAATTTTTAAAGGTTACATTCCATTTACAGTTATTACAAAATATTGGCTATATTTCCCATGTTGTACCATACATCCTTGTAGCTTACCTTACACCCAATAGTTTGTACCTCCCATCCCCCCACCCCAATATGCCCCCCCACCCCCATAACCACTAATTTGTTCTCTATATCTGTGAGTCTGCTTTTTTTATTATATTGAAAGAAACCAGTTTTGAGACTGGCAGGTCCCAGAACTGGATTTCTCTTCACCTCGGCAGCAATTCCTAACAGGGCCCTAGCATTGCATGGTCTCTGTGGGCGATCTGAAAGACACTTGAAATACTGTCTCGATCTACAATGATCACAGAGTTAGTAAAAAGTTCAATACTTTTACATAGTAGAAAAAGAATGAAGGGTAGACATAATATTATATTTCGAGAAGGAAAAAAGACTGTGGGCTGGGGTAGAAAATTCTTCATAGCATAGGTGGCACTAAACCTGTGTCTTAAGCTTGCTTTCAGATAAGTCCCTTCTTCGAATAATGCCCCCCGGATAAAGGCCTTCTCTCTTAAGTGAGGGTGACCTCATGACTGCACTACCACAAAATCTAAAATGTATCCTTGTCATTTCAATCCTTCAAGAAGTCAGAATTCTGGGTGAAACAACAGAACAACTAGGTCACTTTACTCTCCCTGAAAAACCTTCAGACCTCCACTTGCCATCTCTTAATACCTGGCTGTCAACTGTGGAAAGTTCATCCCAAGGACTAAAGATCTCCCATCTTAGGAGTAACAAACATCCAGGCAAGTAACCCCAGAAACAGCCAAACAAATCTCTCTGCCTCATCGCTTCACTGAAGTTATTTTATTACTCTTATTTGAACAAGGAAGTATGGGTACAAAAAGGACAGACATCAGCAGCTAACTGTTCTTAGCCTCAATGAGAGAGGCCCAACTATAGTGGCAGTGATCCATTCCCACGATGCAACCCTTTAGTGGTATGAAAATATCACTCCCTAAAATGAAAATTACTCTGTGGCTGGATATCACAGGGTCTTCCTAGGATCTTCTGCTTGGGATTGATAGACTAGCCCTCTTCTCACAACCCCCCGAAAGCTAAAGGATCCATGAGCTCCCACCTATAGAGGGAAGAGGAGACAGAAGGGCTGCAATTTTCTTAACCATGACATAGACCTGAAGAATCTCCTCAAGTGTCCCCACTTAAAAGTTTCTCTGGATAGACTCTGGGAGGGCTCACGCCAAAGAGTACTTCCCAAAACTTCTGCTGCCAGTGTCCTTGTCCCCACGGTGAGCCACAGCCACCTTCCGCCTCTGCAGGAGACCCTCCAACACTAGCAGAATGTTTCTGCCGTGATTCAGCCGAGTGGATGAAAGGCTCTTGCTGCTCCAGCCAGGAATCAGGACTCTGCCTCTGAGGTGGGAGAGCCAACTTCAGAACACTCGTCAAGAAGAGACCTCCCAGCCCCACATAATATCAAA
>NW_006787469.1:450791-472533 GCF_000442215.2 Lipotes vexillifer
GAGGGGTGGGATAGGGAGGGTGGGAGGGAGGGAGACAAAGAGGGAGGAGATATGGGAACATATGTATATGTATAACTGATTCACTCTGTTATAAAGCAGAAACTAACACACCATTGTAAAGCAATTGTACCCCAATAAAGATGTTAAAAAATTAAAAAAATTAAAAAAATAAAGTTTCTCTGACCCTACAGCTACTGCCATGACCATAGAACCAGGAGGCACTTGGAAAAGACCAAAGCACTCAGTCTTTATCCAAGTGCATTCATTATATGGCGTTAGTTAGCAGAAAGAAGGAAAATATAGACTGAAATGTAAAATACTTCCATCTCATTTTCTTCTGTCTTCTCCAAATGGCATTTATTATCTACAATGTAGATTTATCACAACTTAATATTGCAATACAATGAGCAGTTCCAAATCAGTAAGAAAATAATCAACGTCCCAAAAGAGTAAAAAATATTAAATAACTGACCAAATGCCATTGCTAAGCACAATAAATTTTTACTGTACTTTTCCATCTTTCTACAAATATATAAATTTTATATTGTTATTCATAGTATATAACCTGCTGTGTATTGCTTTTCATTCCTATATTCCTCAAACACTTAAGCATTTTAAACATTTCTGTGATTCATTTTCACAATTCTGAGTTTAGAGGTTCATAAATGACACAACTAACTTAATGAGTTCTTAACAATTGACAATCTTCTTATTCTCATACCAACATGAGATGAATGAAATCCAAAATTTCCATTAGAAAATATCAGTAGCAACTAGTATTTATAACTGCAGCTCAAGGTCAATGATTCCTAGTGGTATGGAACACAAAGAAAAAAAGCAGAAGAGTTACCGTCACTATTTGTAAGCCCTCAATTTCCAAAATTCTATGAATGCAACTCTCCTTAGTCAAGCACTCCCTGTCCTGAAACAAATTTGCTAGGTTGGCTGGGTTATTTTTCATTTACTTCCATCTAGCACTCAAGTTCTCTCTTCACACTTCCTTCTTTCAACTGTAGAGTATTTGATCAGAATCAGTGAGAACTCATGAGTTTCAATATAAGTAAATAGATATAATGGAACTGTGTGCGTGTGTGTGTGTATATACATCTGTATATGCAAATATCTATTCCCTAGCTTTGTCTAACTCTACTGAGGAGACCAAGGAACAGTGATATCTCAATAGCAATGATCACACCTAGCACCCAGACTTGGCTAAATGCCATTTCCCATTAATGGGAACAATCTGAGCATCGTAACAAACAATAATACTAACAGACTGTCATCCACTGAAGAAAATGGGAAACCATGAGTCAGTACAAACATAAACAAGTAAATAATTTGAAAGTTTGATGAGGAATGGGATATTTACATAGTGTTTCAAAGTACCTCTCGACACAATACTTATTACAAAGAAGGGAAAAGAGTAATTACAGTGGAGAAGCCTGGCGAGACGCCACCTTAATCAAGAAATCAAAGTGAACTCTGTGATATTCCTACCGAAGATGCATAATCTGAATCTAATCATGAGGAGATACTGAACCAAATTAAGAAACATTCTAAAAAATAATTCCCCTGTAATCTTCCGAAGTGTCAAGATTATGAATACAAAGAAAAACTGAGGAACTATTCCAGCATGAATTAGACTAGACATATGACAGCTAAATGCAACAAGTGATTCTGAACCAGATCCTTTTTCTATAAAGGACATCACTGGGACAATCAGCAAAACTCAAATGGAATCTAATGATTAGATGTAGTAATATAACAATTTAAATTCCCAGTTTTGAAGGTTGTATTGTGGTTATGTAAAAGAATATTCTTTACTATAAGGAACTGCACACTCAAGTATCTGGGATAACTGGGTAACAGGTTGGCAACTTTTAAATGGTTCAGGAAAATTTTTTTTGGATGTACTTTCATATTCTCTGTAAATTTGTGATCATTTCAAAAAAATTTTTTAAGTTTAATAAAAAGATGTAAGGAAAAATACAATAACAGAAAGCACCCTGGATTCTGAGTCAGGCCTGAGTTCCTACAGATACCAGCACTGCCACTTACTTGCTGTGTGACCTGGTATGAGTAACGTGCTTTGTTTCCCTTTTCCTCATCAGTAAAATAGGGATGACGTTTATTGTAAACAGTTTATTGTAAAAATCAAATGAAGTAAATTATGAGAAAATGCTTAATACATGAAAATGCTAATGAAGCATAAGGTATTTATTTTGCAGTCCTGTTGAATCAAATTAAAAAATAACCATAAAGATAAAATGAAATGTACTACAGGTACAAGAAACACATTGTGGCACTATATCAATCAGGGTCTAAACAGAAACAGATGGTATATTCAAATTAGAATCATTCAGGTTTAATTAAGTAAAAACACTATTCACAAAGGTGTGGGTGTGAAGTAGGAAAACCACAAGGGACAGTGGAGTAACCTGGAACCAGTACCTGGAAATTCACCAACTCAGAGCCAAAATGGACGAAGGGGGAAAAACATTCACCAAAACCTGGAAGAAGAGAACCATGCGGAGAGCACCACATTGAGAGGAGCTGTGACTTAAGTTAACAGATGAGGCCAGACCAAGCCAATCCCTCAGGAGGAAACCTCTCCCTCTCATCTGCTAGAGCTCTCCACTGTTCAACCCCAACTCAAGCCAGAGGGCAAGGAAGCCCAATGATTAGTCCAACAGGTCAGCCTTTGGGGCACAGAAAAAGGTAGAAAACGATAAAGAGTTGACCTGGAAGAGCAAAAGGAAGACATTCAACAGAACTGAATTCAATTGAAGAAGCAGGGAAGACTTCATGAAACAGGAAACATCTGAAGTGGGCCTCAAGCCATGAGTAGGATTTTAATTATTAGGTTGATTATCTAGGCAGTATGAATAACACATATAAAGCTGCGAGTAGTGAAAATGCATGGCTATCCAGGTGAAATTTAGAAAATCAGATATGTTGTAAGATAAGACTAAATATTGGGGTGATGCAAAGGATGAGGTTTATCTTTTCTTTCATTTTTAAAAAACTGAGGTATATGGGACTTCCCTGGTGGTCCAGTGTTTACAACTCTGTGCTTCCACTGCAAGGGGTGTGGGTTCAATCCCTGGTCAGGGTACTAAGATCCCACACATCACATGGCTTAGCCAAAAAAATTGAGGTATAGCTGATTTACAATATATTAGTTTCAGGTGTACAACACAGTGATTAAAAATTTTTACAGATTATACTTCATTTAAGGTTATTATAAAATATTGGCTATATTCCCTGTGCTGTACAATATATCCTTGTAGCTTATTTATTTTATACATAGCAGTTTGTACCTCTTAATCCCCTACTCCTATCTTGCCCCTCACCTCTCCCCACTGGTAACCACTAGTTTGTTCTCTATATGTGCCAGTTTGTTTCTGTTTTGTTATATTCATTTGTTTTATTTTTTAGGTTCCACATATAAGTGATATGTACAGTATCTGTCTTTATCTTATTTATTTCACTAAGCATAATATCCTCCAGGTCCATCCATGTTGTTTCAAATGGCAAGATTTCATTCTTTTTTATGACTGAGTAGTATTCCATGACATATATATATATATATATATATATATATATATATATATATGTACACACACACACACACACATATATATTATATATATATATATCTCACATCTTCTTTATCCATTCATCTGTTGATGGACACTCAGGTTGCTTCCATATCTTGGCTATTATAAATAATGCTGCTTATGAAAACTGAAGTGCATGCATCTTTTCAAATTAGTGTTTTCATTTTCTTTGGATATATACCCAGGAGTGGAATACTGGACCATATGGTAATTCTATTTTTAGTTTTTTGAGGAACCTCCATACTGTTTTCCACAGTGGCTGCACCAATTTACATTCCCACCAACAGTGTACAAGGGTTTCCTTTTCTTCACATCTTTACCAACATTTGTTATATGTGGTCATTGATGATAGTCACTCTGACAGGTGTGAGATGATATCTCATTGTGGTTTTGAGTTTCATTTCTCTGATGATTAGTGATGTTAAGCATATTTTCATGTGCCTGTTCGCCATCTGTATGTCTTCTTTGGAAAAATGTCTATTCAGGTCTTTTGCCCATTTTTTAATTAGGTTGGTTTTTTGTTTGTTTTATACTGAGTTGTATGAGCTATTTATATATTTTGGGTGTTAACCCCTTAACAGTTATATCATTTGCAAAAATTTTATCCCACTCAGTAGGTTGTCTTTTCATCTTGTCAATGGTTTCCTTTGCTGTGCAAAAGCTTTTAAATTTAATTAGTTCCCATTTATTTTTTCTTTTGTTTCCACTGCCTTAGAATACGGATCAAAAAATACTGCTATGGGGCTTCCCTGGTGGCGCAGTGGTTGAGAGTCCGCCTGCCGATGCAGGGGACATGGGTTCGTGCCCCGGTCTGGAAGGATCCCGCATGCCACAGAGTGGCTGGGCCCGTGAGCCATGGCCGCTGAGCCTGCGCGTCTGGAGCCTGTGCTCCGCGACGGGAGAGGCCACAGCAGTGAGAGGCCCGCGTACCGCAAAAAAAAAAAAAAATACTGCTATGATTTATGTCAAAGAGTGTTTTGCCTATGTTTTCTTCTAGGATTTTTATGGTTTCTGATCTTAAATTTAGGTCTTTAATCCATTTTTAGTTTATTTTTGTACATGATGTGGGAAAATGTTCTAATTTCATTCTTTTACGTGTAGCTGTCCAGTTCTCCCATCACCACTTACTGAAGAGACTGTCTCTTCCCCATTGTATATTATTGCCTCCTTTGTCATAGATTAACTAATCATAAGTAAGTGGGTTTATTTCTGGGCTCTCTATTCTATTCCACTGAGCTATGTGTCTGTTTTTGTACCAGTACCATACTCTTTTCATTACTGTAGCTTTGTAATATAGTCAGTAGTCAGGGAGCATGACACCTCTAGCTCTGTTCTTCTTTCTCAAAATTGCTTTGGCTACTTGGGGCCTTTTGTGTTTCCATACAAATTTTATAATGATTTATTCTAGTTCTATGAAAAACGCCATTGGTATTTTGATAGGGATTGCATTGACTCTATAGACTGCCTTGGGTAGTAGGGTCATTTTAACAATATTAATTCTTCCAAACAATGAACATGATATATCCTTCCACCTGTTTGTGTCATCTTCAATTTCTTTCAGCAGTGTATTATAGCTTTCCAAGTACAGGTCTTTCATTGGGTTGGCCAAAAGGTTCATTTGATTTTTTCCATAAGATAGCTCTAGTAGCACTTGGTTGTATTTAACTTCCTTTGAAACAATTTTGTTAGACTGTATGTGACAGCTGTCATATCAGTGCATTTGAAAAAGACTTAACAAAATTGGTGAATTTTTGTGTAGCCGTTTTAATATTTAAGATGGAAGAAAAAAGCAACATTTTTGGAGTGCTATGCTTTATTATTTCAAGCAAGGTAAAAATGCAAGCGAATACAAAAAAAAGATTTGTGCAGTGTACAGAGAAAGTGCTATGACTAGGTTTTCTCCTAGTTATTTCATTCTTTTTGAAGTGATGGTAAATGGGATTTTTTTCTTAATTTCTCTTTCTGATAGCTTGTTGTTAGTGTATAGAAATGCAACAGATTTCTGTACTTTAATTTTGTGTCCTGCAACTTTACCAAATTCATTGATGAGCTCTAGTAGTTTTCTGATGGCATCTTTAGGATTTTCTATGTACAGTACCATGTCATCTGCAACCAGTGACGGTTTTACTTCTTCCTTTCCAATTTAGATTCCTTTTATTTCTTTTTCTTGTCTGATTGCTGTGGCTAGTACTTCCAGTACTGTGTTGAATAAAAGTGGCAAGAGTGGGCATCCTTGTCTTGTTGCTGATCTCAAAGGAAATGTTTCAGGTTTTCACCACTGAGTATGAGGTTAGCTGTGAGCTTGTCATATATAGCCTTTATTATGTAGAGGTATGTTCCCTCTATACCCACTTTGTGGAGAGTTTTTATCGTAAATGGATGTTGAATCTTGTTAAAAGCTTTTTCTGCATGTACTGAAGTGATCATATGGTTTTTATTCATACATCGTTTTACTGACTTTCTCCATATCTTCCTTTAGTTCTTTGAGCATTTTTAGGACAGTTAAAAGTCTCTGTCTAGTATATCTGCCTTTAGGCCCTTCTCAGGGGTGGTTTCTGTTGATTAATTTCTTCCTTTACATGGGCTACACTTTCATGTTTCTTTGTATTGTGATTTTTTTGTTGAAAACTGGATATTTGAACCTAATAATGTAGTAACTCTGGAAATCAGATTCTTTCCTTTCTCCAGCATATGCTGTCTCTTGTTATTCTTTTCATTTATTGTTTTTGTGTTTTTGATTGTTGTAGGCTGTCTCTGTGCTGAGGATCAGACAGAGGTGTAAAGGTGAAGTATTCTCAGGTCTTTTCTGAGCCTTTCCCTGGGCATGTCTGGTCACGTTTTAATTCTCCCTGTGTGTTTTGTTGTTTTTGAATGCCCTGGTCATAAATATCTGGCTCCCAAAAAGAGAAAAAGAGAAAAATGAAGTTGGGTGGGGGTGGGGAGAAGGGTGCTGGCCCTTTAAATCCCCTGGAAGTCACTTCAGCAGGGGGGGAAGGTGCTTATCACAATGGATGATGGTGGAACAAAAATGCCCACCTCTTTGTCTGCACCCCTGTGATTAAAAGCACCAATCAGCAATCAATCTGTGATCAGAAGCAGCAATTAGCAATCAGAGTAGATTCCTGATATTTGGAAAACAGGGTCCTTTTTGCCCACCCTGACTTCTGCAAGCTACGTGCAAGATGCTCCAGGACCAGTGAATAGCTGCCTGCCACTTGTCTGGAAATAGGGAATGGGTGGCTGCTACTATGTTAAGAGCTGAAATTAACTTCAATTTGTCCTCCAAGTCTTCCTCTGGAAGTGGCAAGTCTTCAATAGACTCCAGAGTTCCCAAACAGTTACTTAAGATGGATTCTGCCAGTGCAATTGTTATCTAGGTGGGAAGGACAGATTCCTGCTTTCTTTCCAGAATCCTCTCCTTCATAATAATTTTCTAAAATACAGATTAGTACCCTCATGTTTCCCTACTGAAAGCTGTCTATATTTAAGTACATAGGAATCTCTTATTCTTGAGTCCATTAACTAAGATGCATCCAAATTATCACCCTATATATGTACTTTTCCTTTTAAATTTTTGAAAAATATAAATATGTGAAATGATATTAATCTAAACAGAGACTCTAACAAAGCCATATGAAATATTTACTCAACCAATATTTGTAAAGTGCCTACTAAAGCAAAATACTGTGCTTTGCACTACTCCTATTGTTTAAGGATGATTGTTAGGATTACTTTGCACAATGAATATACTTCAACAGAAGTGCTTTATTCAACAAACAGCTCATACGACTCAACAACAAAAAAACAAACAACCCGATCCAAAAGTGGGCAGAAAACTTAGAGACGTTTCTCCAAAGAAGAAATACAGATGGCCAATAGGCACATGAAAAGATGCTAAACATCACTAATTATTAGAGAAATGCAAATCAAAACTACAATGAAGTACCACCTCTCACCGGTCAGAATGGCCATCATTAAAAAGTCTACAATTTTTTTAAAAGCGCTTTTACAAAAACCAGAGTTTTAGATTCATATAGCTAGTAACATTTACTGAGCAATTATTTTGTGTTAGGCTCTCAGCACCTTAAATGTTATTAATCCATTTAATCCTCACAATACATCTATGAGGGTAGTTAACATTATCCAAGTTCTCTAATGTTCACACGAGAAAATTGATGTCCCATGGGTAGTAAGTACCTCTAAACAAAGCTCTTGCTTTTAACCACTGTGATATTCTGCCACTAGCAAAATAACTGTTCACCAGAGTTATCAGGAAAGGAAAATCTTATCTGTTGAACACTAAGCTATTACCCTACAACTTAAAATTGTTCTTCAAGGTTTCCTTACTTCCTGTTGTTTTGCTTCACACTGGGAGAAACTTTACCAAGTCTCCTTTGAGTATTTCTAAATAGCAGTCTCAGTAAAATTTTGTTAAAGCCTTTGGTCAAAAGCAATAAAATCTGATCCTTCTGCCATTTGTTAATCACTTTTGGACTCTTTTTGCTCCATTAACCTTTTCATTTGCACATGAAGAGAATTATAATCTCACCCCCAAATTTCACCCACATTGCTATTATTAAATGACCAGAATTTGAAGCCTTATTAGAGACAGAAAAGATTACATTTTTTTCTTTCTTTGCTGTTTTTCAAACTACAAAGAACACCCACTTTTTGTACCAAGTGAAAAAATACAATGCATGAAGAAAAAACTAACCTTCCATCCCTACCTCAACCCCTAATCCTACTCATTTAAGTATCCAACAAGTCCCCTTCAGGTACTGATGGAAAGGATATAACCAACAGGTATGTCCTTCCATACCTTTCTCCACATATATAAGGATATACAGTTCTTCGTTTTTCTTTATTTTCATTGAAAGAGACACATATAATGCACGTCAACCTGCAACTTGTTTTTTATCACATAACATAGCATTAACATACAGGTTATTTCCCATAGATACAACTCTTCCTTTTTTCATGCATACACAAATCCACAGTTACACAAACACAATTTAAAATAATTGGGGGACTTCCTTGGCAGTCCAGTGGTTAAGAATCCGCCTTCCAATGCAGGGGAGGTGGGTTCAATCCCTGATTGGGGAGCTAAGATCCCACATGCCACAGGGCAACTAAGCCCGCGCGCCGACAACTACTGAGCCCACGCTCTCTGAAGCCCACGCACCACAACTAGAGAGAAGCCTGTGCACCGCAACAAGAGATGCTGCATGCTGCAACTAAGACCCAATGCAGTCAAATAAATAATGAATTAATTAAAATAACTGGGCTATCATGCATGCTGCGGGGGCAATGCTTCATTTTATTTCCTTTTTATTTGCCACCCCTCTTTTCCCTTCCTCTTTTCCTCCCTCATACATTAACCCCCACCTGTGGGTAAGACGTTAACAACTGGCATCATTTCTTGTTCTTCCCACAGTCATAACCATAAATGCACACATGCTCACTCACATATTTATGGGTTTTGAATTCTTCTAAGACATCTGCAATATATTTCACGGTATGTATGTACAAAAATTGAGTCAATCGTTCCCCTATAAATGGGCAATCACTTGTTTCTACTATTTTATCCCTACTCAAAATGGTTCAATAAATATCCTTGACCATATATCCTTATTACTGGTGTTTTTATTTTTATAGACTATGACCCTTACCTCTAGACACTCCAAAGTATAAAGTCTAAATTCCTCTATCAGGACTGCAACAAAACCTGAGGCCTCCCCTGAACCCTCTAGGCCCTGACTGTCTGCTGACCCACAGCTGCTGCTGCTTTTTTTTTTTTTTGAAGCAAACGGTGAAATAATCTTTTTATAGGACACTGAAAGATATGAAATTCCACACTGAAATTAAGAAACCCTTTGAGAGGAGAAGCTTCATACAATATGCACAGTTTGGAACTGTTCAAGTATAGTTTCCTTGTAAAAAGTAGTTCTACCATAGCAAACCACATTTAAAGAGCTCTTAGAGAAACAGTAAGACAAACTTATACCAAACACAGTACAGGTTTGGTATAATAAACTTATGCTTTAGTTGTACAATCTAAAAGTGGTCCCAGAATGCCATCTGGAACTTGGGATGTACAGCCTTCAGAGGCAGTTTCTGGCACAACATTTTGATATTCTTGTTCCTCCATAGGGAAGCATTTCTCAATCAAACTTAATGAAACTTTGTACACAGACTCATTTTCATGGTTTTATAGAGCTTCAGTTTTGTCCAAACCTCTACATTCTTCAATTATACTAAGTTTCTCAGTTTCAGCAGCCTAGAAGATACCTGAAATGGCATCCAGAATAACCATGGTAATTTTGGTATCTTGCACAGTTCAGAGGTTCATCAACAATTCTACTGCGCCACAATGAACAATCTGTTACACAATCTGTTCAACTGTTCCACAACTTTTCTAGTTGGTCACAGCTCATAAAGCTTCCTTTTGCGTCTTAAAGTCTGCCTTAGAACACCAGTGAGGAATGGGACTAATCCATGATTCACAACTCACTGTATCTGGTGATGGTGGCCAGCTATGATATTTGATATTGTCCATATATCTGCTAATACTTCTGGACATCATGATACAGGAGACGAACTAAAGTAGGAAGAATTTGCTCAACAGCATCTAACAGGGATGCAGGATTCTTGTTGCAACAAAGGTTTGAAAGTGTCCAGGTAAGGTGCTACAAGTAACCACATGCTAAAGATGACACATTGGGAACTGCAAGAAAAAGCCAACAGTGGATCAACTGCACTACACTTGATAGCCAAGTCAAAAAAAACTGAACCATCACCTGCAATGTTTCCGACAGCCCATACACCTTGTTCACTGATGTAAGCATGGGGAGATGCCAGCAGAGAAATGAATGCTGGGACAGCACAGCCCCAGTCTGTTTTTCTTTCTTCTGTTTTTTTAACATCTTTATTGGAGTATAATTGCTTTACAATGGTGTGTTAGTTTCTGCTGTAAAACAAAGTGAATCAGCTATACATATACATACATCCCCATATCTCCTCCCTCTTGTGTCTCCCTCCCACCCTCCCTATCCCACCCCTCTAGGTGGTCACAAAGCACCGAGCTGATCTCCCTGTGCTCTGCAGCTGCTTCTCGCCAGCTATCTATTTTACATTTGGTAGTGTATATATGTCAATGTCACTCTCTCACTTAGTCCCAGCTCATCCTTCCCCCTCCCTGTGTACTCAAGTCCATTCTCTATGTCTGCGTCTTTATTCCTGTCCTGCCCCTAGGTTCTTCAGTACCATTTTTTTTTAGATTCTATATACATGTGTTAGCATACGGTATTTGTTTTTCCTCTTTCTGACTTACTTCACTCTGTATGACAGACTCTAGGTCCATCCACCTCACTACAAATAACTCAATTTCGTTTCTTTTTATGGCTAATATTCCATTGTATATATGTGCCACATCTTCTATATCCCAGTCTGTTCTGATTGAATGATTTATGCATGCCTGCTGCGCTGGGTCTTAGATGCAGCATGCGGGATCTTTAGTTGCAACATGCATGCAGGATCTAGTTCCCCAATCAGGGATTGAACCTGGGCCCCCTGCATTGGGAGTGTGGAGTCTTACCCACTGGACCACCAGGGAAGTCCCAGCCCCAGTCTGTTCTGACGTCCTAGAGGCAATGTTAATGAGCACCCAAGCAGATTCAAACTGAATGGGACTAAAGTCAGTTATGTCCAAGAAGGACACAAATTTTGGAATCAAACCAGCCCAGATTATGTTGTCTATGGGGGCTGTTTTTCCTAGGAGGCAGTTTCCCAGCAGCTTGAGTCACTTGTAGCTGGCTTTCCAAACTGTTGCTATGATGCCTTTGACAGTATCATCAACAGACCAATTTACAGTGCCCTGGTTGTTTTGGTTTTCTTACAGTGGAGAACCAGCAGCCTCAGGAAGCAACCTTACATTTCTCCTTTTCAGCACCTGGTCATCCTTCTTAGCTTATTAGCTTTCCTCAGTTCCACATTAACCAGTATTCAGTGCGGCCTCATTTCTGTACTATCATGCCCTTGAATCTGTTAAGGCAGGCAGCTGGTGAGTTAGCATTCCTGTGGCTGGACATGGTTATGAGACACAGGGAGAAAGCTACAGAGCCAGCTCAGGTTTCCACAGGAGGCTGTGCAGACCCTATAGCTTCTTGACTTAAGAAAACTTGGGGCTAGAAATGGAAGGAAGCTGAGACATATTCAAGTCTCTTCTTCCTAGATATTCTCTAAGCATGTGATTTCCCAATTCTTCAACCTCTTGCCACGATGTGCCCCAAATGATTTTCCCCACCACCCTGTAGAATACTAGAAATTCTCTCCATTAGAGTAATTCATCTGAGTTTGCTGTAACTTCACAGTGCCCCTATTAAAATGCACATGCTACCAGGAAGGACAGAAGATACTTTGCTGTGAATAGAAAAGGGATTGGAGAAATTATTGTGTGCTGGATAAAATGGTGATCAGGTATCAGAGAAGATAATGATAATAATAATAATAACACTTATGTAGCATTTATTATCTGCGAAGCACTGTTCTAAGTGTTTTATATTTACTTACTCATTTAGTCCTCACAACAACTCTGAGGTAGGTATCATTATCCCCATTTTACAGATGGGATAAGTGAAGCACAGAGAGATAAAGGGACTAGCCCAGGATCACAGCCAGTAATCTGTGAAACTGGAAAATAAACCATATTTTTAATCACTATACTTCACCACCTTTCATCTAGGAAGGAGATGGGGTGTCAAAGAGGAAAGTCTAGGGTCCCTCTGGTGTCGGACCCTAAAATATGCCCTCTCTACTGAATGCAACTCTTATCACCTTTATCAAAAGATAAAAACAGAAATCCCTATTTGTCTAGGGCTTCTTTTTCTGAAAAGAAAAAAAGAAAAAGAGGGACTTCCCTGGTGGCGCAGTGGTTAAGAATCTGCCTGCCAGTGCAGGGGACACGGGTTCAACCTCTGGTCTGGGAAGATCCCACATGCCACGCAGCAACTAAGCCCGTGTGCCACAACTACTGAGCCTGCGCTCTAGAGCCTGTGAGCTACAGCTACTGAAGCTCACACACCTAGAGCCCATGCTCCGCAACAAGAGAAGCCACCGCAATGAGAAGCCCGCGCACCACAACGAAGAGTAGTCCCCGCTCACCGCAACTAGAGAAAGCCCGCATGCAGCAACAAAGACCCAACGCGGCCAAAAATAATTAAAAAAAAAAAAACCTCAAAAACAAAAGAAAAAGAAAATTGCACATAGCAGCAAATACTCATACAGAGGTAATAGATACACATACCACACAGAGAAACATATATTCTTAGTTTAAGCCTCTGATTACTGAAGGAATCAGAAAAACTGAGCTTTGAGATCATCAAAACACATATCTTTGTTTATACAAGATTTTTCTATTTCTAACAATGCTTTTTTGCTAAGGAATGTTCCCATGAACAACTGTCCAAGTGGCATGTGCGATCTGGTAGGTCCCATATGCGGCTTTCATACTCTCTGGACATAAGCAAGGAATTCACAGGACAGATAGATGGGTTTCTAGCTCTAATGCTTCCCTCCTCCTTGCAAAAAGACAGATTCCTTATACAGGATCCTATGAGAAAAGATGAAAGATGGATTTATTGGAATAGAATCTAAAGACTTGCCATTCCCACAGCCACTTCTAAGAAGACAGCCACAAGCGATTCCTTGATTATAATCTGCCATGTTTTATGTCATTTAACCCTGTTTTCTAGGCCCCATCTGACTGGGCCCCAAGCAAAGCAAGTATGGGCAAAAGTAAGACTGTCAACCATCAGATGACTCCAAATAAGAATGCTAATAAGGGTATGCCAAATTGGATAAAGATTAATGGACACGATCAGCTCTTGGGGAGCTCTGAATGCGAGACAGAGAGCTGCTGTTGGCCTCCTACAGTTACTGCTGAATTCTGAGTGGTAATGAATAACGTTCCACTGTCATGTGGCCTGGCTGTGTGACTGTGGACAGTTTCCTTATTTCCTCACATAGCCTCACATTCACAACCCATCATGTGAGACAACCTGATCACCTCTCTCCCATGCAGCTTGAAAAAGCCCTAGCAAAATGGCAGGTTCAACTGTCAACAGCAACAAGCACAAAGCCAAATCACTGAGCAGCAATCACATGACAAGTGGACTCGTTAGCAGTTTGCCCAGCAGCTGGTCTGGACAAAGACAACGAGGGTGGCAATATGGAAAAATGGTTTGATTATCAGGCGTGAGGGAGCCTTTGCTTATTCATAGGCAGAATTCAAGAGGGATAAGCTGTTTCACTGCTTTCAGGGTAGTATATAAAATAAAGGGACACTGCAGATCCAAGAGAAGGCCTTCACTCCATCAGATAGAACTTCCAAGAGCTAGGATATCTGCAGCAATTCAGGCAAATCATCCGGGAATCTTTCCATTCCTAATAATTAAGTATCTGTGAGACAGAGTTAGCAAATTTTTTTCTATTATGAGCCATACAGCAAATATATTAGGCTTTATGGGCCACAGAGTCTCTGTCACAACTACTCAACGCTGCCTTTTTATACAAAAGCATCCATAAACACTACATAAACAAATGGGCATAGCTATGTTCCAATAAAACTTCACTAAGTCAGGTGGTGGACAGATATGGCCCACAGTTGTAAGGCAAAAGTCCTTTTTAGAGCCAACTTCTTGAAAATTATAAGTGGGTTTGAAGGTTCCAAGTGGAATAAGAAACAAAGCAAAACTAAAGAGCGTCCTACATACATGAAAGGCCTTCTAATCCTTTGAAATACATTAAAATCATTTATCATTGAAAATAAAGTGAAAGTATATGGACAGATCACCTAGACCCATTTTCTTATTTATTTATTTATTGTCTGCGTTGCGTATTTGTTGCTGCATGCAGGCTTTCTCTAGCTGTGGCGAGCGGGGGCTACTCTTTGTTGTGGTGTCGTTACGGTTCACTGGCTTCTCATTGCAGTGGCTTCTCTCGTTGCAGAGCACAGGCTCTAGGCACGCAGGCTTCAGTAGTTGCACCAGGCGAGCTCAGTAGTTGTGGCTCGCGGGCTCTAGAGTGCAGGCTCAGTAGTTGTGGCACACGGGCTTAGTTGCTCCGTGGCATGCGGGATCTTCCCAGACCAGGAATCGAACCCATGTCCCCTGCATTGGCAGGCAGATTCTTAACCACTGCGCCACCAGGAAGTTCCGACCCATTTTCTTACAATAACTGATATTGTACCAAAGTTAAAGTCACTCAATAAGATCAACACTGATGAGTCATCAGTCAGGACAAGCTTAGGTTAGCTTAGGCTATTGTAGCACGCCTCTAAAGCATAGTAGCTTAAAACAACAAAAGTTTATTTCTGGCTCATGCTACCTGTGGGTCAGTAGGGAGTCTTGATGGTTGTAGCTTCTCTGACAGAACTATCTCTGACATTACTGATCTTGGTGCCAGAAGGAAAGAGGGCTTTGGAAGGTCATACTCCAGCAATTGAAGGCTCAGACATCATTTCTCCTTAAAATATACTGGACAGAGCTCATAATATGGCCCCCTTCCCCTCACACAATGGGACCAGGAAGTGAAATTCTATTATGCAACAGAAGATGAAAAGCCAGGAATACTGAGTGAGCAGCGTGAGTGACTATCACATAGCAATGGTTAAGTCACTTTTACCTAGATGATCACAAAATGAGCTTTTCTTATTAAAAACACATTTCTGATATACTGGATAGCCAGAAACCACTGTCAACTTCATTTACATTAAAATTTCAAAGTGTTCGGTATACTCTTCCTTAGTGTCTAAGGATTTGGCAATGGCAGGACTTGAGGTCATCATTATGAGTATCAATCCTTTATTTATTTATTTACTTATTCATTTATTCATTTATTCATTTACGGCTGTGTTGGCTCTTCGTCTCTGTGCAAGGGCTTTCTCTAGTTGCGGCAAGTGGGGGCCACTCTTCATCCCGGTGCGCGGGCCTCTCACTATCGCGGCCTCTCTTGTTGCAGAGCACAGGCTCCAGACGCACAGGCTCAGTAATTGTGGCTCACGGGGCAAGTTGCTCCGCGGCATGTGGGATCTTCCCAGACCAGGGCACGAACCCGTGTCCCCTGCATTGGCAGGCGGACTCTCAACCACTGCGCCACCAGGCAAGCCCATGAGTATCAATTCTTAATGCCCATACTGGAAGATGCAGAGAATACAGTAGACTGAGTGTTTACTGACCACAGGACATAACCAGAAGCTGTGTTGGGGGCAGGGCTCTCCCAGGAAGTTTTGAGGACAGGATACACAGAGTGGTTTTTCCAGAGCCCTCTCCAAGACCAGCATGTATTTCAGAATTCCTTAGCTCCCTACTTCAGTCTTCTGGACCAGCTTTGATGGTATAGCAGGTGCTGTTAATGTTCTACACCTATATACACTTGGATTCCTTTACTATTTTCATGTGCACCAGCCAGTGGGTGTGCTTTAATTTCCAAAAGTCAGTATCTGTGTCTCTTTATCTGTTTTTCTTGGACGATTGCCCTCAGGTTACTGAAACACTTTTTAAGAGCCAGATGCTCTTTCTTTCTTTATTTATTTTTAACATCTTTATTGGAGTATAATTGCTTTACAGTGGTGTGTTAGTTTCTGTTTTATAACAAAGTGAATCAGCTATACATATATATATATCCCCATATCGCCTTCCTCTTGCGTCTCCCTCCCACCCTCCCTATCCCAACCCTCTAGGTGGTCACAAAGCACCGAGCTGATCTCCCTGTGCTATGCAGCTGCTTCCCACTAGCTATCTATTTCACATTTGGTAGTGTATATATGTCCATGCCACTCTCTCACTTCATCCCAGCTTACCCTTCCCACTCTCCGTGTCCTCAAGTGGTGCTGGGAAAACGGGACAGCTACATGAAAAAGAATGAAATTAGAACACTCCCTAACACCATACACAAAAATAAACTCAAAATGGATTAAAGACCTAAATGTAAGAGCCAGACACTATAAAATTCTTAGAGGAAAACATAGGCAGAACACTCTATGACATAAATCACAGCAAGATCCTTTTTGACCCAACTCCTAGAGAAATGGAAATAAAAACAAAAATAAACAAATGGGACCTAATGAAACTTAAAGCTTTTGCACAGCAAAGGAAAGCATAAACAAGACAAAAAAGACAACCCTCAGAATGGGAGAAAATATTTGCAAATGAAGCAACTGACAAAGGATTAATCTCCAAAAATTTACAAGCAGCTCATGCAGCTCAAGATCAAAAAAGCAAACAACCCAATCCAAAAATGGGCAGAAGACCTAAATAGACATTTCTCCAAAGAAGATATACAGATTGCCAACAAACACATGAAAGAATGCTCAACATCACTAATCATTAGAAAAATGCAAATCAAAACTACAAAACTACCTCACACCGGTCAGAATGACCATCATCAAAAAATCTAGAAACAATAAATGCTGGAGAGGATGTGGAGAAAAGGGAACCCTCTTGCACTGTTGGTGGGAACATAAATTGATACAGCCACTATGGAGAACAGTATGGAGGTTCCTTAAAAAACTAAAAATAGAACTACCATACCAGCCAGCAATCCCACTACTGGACATATACCCGGAGAAAACCATAATTCAAAAAGAGTCATGTGGGCTTCCCTGGTGGCACAGTGGTTGAGAGTCCGCCTGCCCATGCAGGGGACATGGGTTCGTGCCCCGGTCCTGGAAGATCCCACATGCCGCGGAGCGGCTGGGCCCATGAGCCATGGCCACTGGGCCTGCGCGTCCGGAGCCCGTGCTCTGCGATGGGAGAGGCCACAATAGTGAGATGCCCGCATACCACAAAAAAAAAAAAAAAAAGAGTCATGTACCACAATGTTCACTGCAGCTCTATTTACAATAGTCAGGACATGGAAGCAACCTAAGTGTCCATTGACAGATGAATGGATAAAGAAGATGTAGCACATATATACAATGGAATATTACTCAGCCATAAAAAGAAACGAAACTGAGTTATTTGTAGTGAGGTGGATGGACCTAGAGTGTGTCATACAGAGTGAAGTCAGACGAAAACAAATACCATATGCTAACACATATATATGGAATCTTAAAAAAAAAAATTGATATGAAGAACCTAGGGGCAGGACAGGAATAACAGCCAATTGTTCTTTAGAAGGCAGTTTTTACCAATGACTGATGGGTACAGGGAAACTCAGGACATTCTTGATTCAGAAAACTCTATACTCTGTCTTCAGAGCACCTCTGTGGAGTTGCTTGGCCTCCTCCTTCCCTTGCTGGTCTCAGTTCCCCACCCTACCTACCACTTCTTTTCCAGTGATACGTCCTAATAAATGAGTTTCACATAACTCCTTATCTCAGGGTCTGTTACTGAGGAAGCCAGACTGAAAACAGCCCACTCACAGCTTGAGGACATAAAGGCTATACAGTGCTACAGAACGAGACCAGGATTTGGACTCAGGAGACTCCAAATGACAAAGTTCCCACCCTACAACTTATTAGGTAACAGCAGTCTTTATTAACCCTTCTAAAATGTAGAAATAATGGTACCTAACACAACAATTTTGTGACAAATACATGGGATGATGACAATACATGTGAAAGCACTTTGTAAACTAGAGAATATTACCACCAGGAAGAAGTTAGCTCATTTAAGATAGGTGTTTCCCAACTTCTAATCCTTCCCCCAACCTGTAATTATGACTATGCTCCCCACTGTCTACAAATAGAAGAAAATTTGTACAGTGGTAGTGTCTGAAGTACAGCCCAATAATTTGCATTTCTAACAAGTTCCCAGGTAATATCAATGCTGCTGATCTGGAGACCTCACTTTGAGAAGGAAAACTTCAGCCACCTTTGCAGAATGAAACTTACAGTGGTCCTACCTTACCATAGAGAGAATTTATAGGAAACAAAGACTAAGCTTTAAAAAACTTATTGTGAGATTTTCTTTCCCATGCTGTGGATATATGTCCTCATGCTATGAAATAAACATGTGCAAAGTTGGCTGTGAAGAAAATTTCTGTAGCAGAAAATTTCTATACTCCATCTCAATTCTATACTGACTTGCATTTAATTTTTTAAAAAAAGAGGTTCAGATAGCTGTTACTTTAACATCTGTCATGACACTAGATTGACAAGAACAACAATTTATTCACTATTGAAATGTACCAGGTAATATTCAAAGCACTTTACCTGCATTAATAATTTATTCCTCACAACAACCCATGAAGTAGATATTATCATCTTCATTTTACAAGTGAGGCAACCAAATCAGAGAGAGGTCCAGAAAGCTGCCCAGAGTCATACAGCTAGCAAATTGTCAGAGGTGGGGCTCAAACCCAAGCAGTGTGATACTACAGTCCACGGTCTAAACCAAAAACAACATTGCACAATGGATGATTTTTTAAAACTCTGACCAGTTTACAAAATTCTCACTCTATCATCTTTCTTCTTATTGGCTCCCCTTTATGTATATACCTTCCATTACTATGTGGGCCATATGATCAAGCATGGAGTTACCCCAAGCACAGGCATGGCTCCCAGGAAGCTTGCCAGTTGCTTTGCCTACATGTGGATAATAACTCATAATGCTGGGCTGTAATACAATCCCACACACAACTATTAAATATGGCATATGCTCAACCTGAACAGTACCAAAACTGAGACGGGATGATAAACAGCACACGTACTAAAACCTCACTAATCTACTCTATTTTGAAGATGCTCTCCATGACATCATTTTTTTGCTAAAGAAATGCACTGAACAAACTAAAATGGGGACTTCCCTGGTGGTCCAGTGGTTAAGACCTCGCACTTCCAATGCAGGGGGAACAGGTTTGATTCTCAGTCAGGGAACTAGGATCCTGGATGCCACGCAGCACAGCCAGAAAAAAAAAAAAAAAAGAACAAACCAAAATGCATCTCTATAGCTAAAAACCAGCCCCAGGCTGAATGCACGAGGAGGTTAATTGGATCCTGACAGATGCAAGTCAGAAAAAGAAGGGAAGGCTGAGGAGAAAGGCTGGCAGGGCTGTGTTTGGCCTGCCTGCCCTCTCTCAAATTCAGTGATTAGCTAGGCAGGGACATTATTTTGCCTCTCAGAGCATTCACTGGAAAAAAGCCCCAGGAAAGAGCTTTACAGTGTGTTTTAACAGAGCACAAGTGGGACTTCTGAGATGCTGGTAATGTGCTATTTCTCGATCTGGATGCTGGTTATGTGGGTATGCTCAGCTTGTAAAAGTTCAAGTGGGCAGAAAATTTGAGCTGTTCACTTATAATGTGTGAACATATAATTTTTCTGTGTGTAAATTTCAATTTAAAAGTTTTAAAAAGAGTAGTTCTGTCTCCTTACCAGCCAAAAATAATGACACGCATCTGCTAAGGAATCTTTTCACCACACAGGCTGTTCTGCTGCAGAAGCTTCTTCATGACACATCGACTGAGCCAGAGGAGGGGGTTGTGAACAAAGGGTGGGGTGACAGCGAGGGCTTGGCTCACGTTCGCTGAGGGCTTCAGAAGCCTTCCTCAACGCTGGACTGTTTAGGCAGAGTGCCATCACAGCAGGGGAGGAAGAAAAGAGCAGCATTTCCTCTCTAGCTGTTAGCTTCCTCTTTGTCCTTACTCCCTTCTTCCAAAATGTCCCCTGTCCACCCCCACCAACCTCAGCAGCAAATTATGCAAAAGAGTAGCAGTCCCGGGAGTTGAACCCCCAGATTCAGGGATGCCCTGGGCTGACCGTCACGAGCAAACCCAAGCAGGCCCCTGCAGTACTGAAGGGGACACACACATCATACACCTAAGGGCCCCACACACTCAGTTAACACTAACTGAATAAATGAATACATAACCCGTGGACCCAATCCAGAATACACACCATAAATGTGTGCTGAATAAAATTAACAATAGCTGTTCTCCAGGTCTCCCTTAAGCACTGCCTGCGTTAATTCCACACACGTGATCTTCAGCCAAGATATACATTCACCAGGTCAGCATTCTCCACATAGCACTGTTTCCATATTTTTGAATGTGTTCAAGTGGGCTCTTTACCACCTTTTGTAATGGATGCCCTCAGGCAGCACTCTGAAGGGAAGTCAAGAAGGGCAAAGCTGCTTCAAGTTGCTGGAGTTGCTAATACTACTTCTATATAGGAAGAAAACAGGCCCTGAGGATGGAGTTCCTGTTTTTAACTCTCATTCCTGCCTAAGTGGAAAAAGTTTTCCACAACCATGCTGCTAGGAGCAAATTTCCTGTTTTTAATATTGTTTAGTCTGAATGGGTCTCTAGAGACCAAACTTAATGCTGGAGAAGCAAACAAGCTGAGCCCCCAAGACAGTTCTAATTTCATAGTCGAGCTCAGCCAGCCCAGCTTAAGCCTATACCATTCTCAGCAATCCAAGGTCTAGTTAAAGAGATTAGTTTTGGGTTGATCTGAATTGCATCTGCCTCATGCATCCCACTGGCAGGGGCCTTCCTCCCTTGAGCAACAGTTCCCTCCTCCAGTCTTCCCTGAAGACTTGGTAGTTTGCAGAAGACAGAGCTGCCTGTTAGACCTCTAACCGTAACCGTCTTGTGGTGCTTCTTGTGCCTCAGCCCCTCATCTCAAGTCACCTCAACCAAATAAACAAAGCATGACTCCAGCCTTAGCCAACAGCCCTGGAACAAAGGTGCTTCTTGGAGCTGTCACAGCCACTTACTAAAGTGCATGCAAAAGACAAAAAAATTAGATGATCGAAGAGAGACCCGACAGTGGTGAGCACTCAGCTCAAAAATTACTTGCTGGTGACAACTAAGAGATGCACTGACACAAACCTGGACAGTTAGGAACCTGGGACTGATTTTCAATGAAGCGTAGTTAATAAGCCTCTAAAAACCCTAACAGAGCTGATGAATGACTAAGGGATTCATTCTCTGGTGCATAAATGCTTCTATGTGGAAGATACTGAGCAGATGAGGTTCATCTTTGCAGAAAAATAAATATTTGGAAATTAAAGCTGGTGGAATCTAGGATAAAACTAGAAAACAATGTAGGATTTCATCTCATTCAAAAACATATATTAAGATTCTTCTGGATTCAAACTAGAGGTCCTGCATTCACTCTGTCCCT
>NW_006787469.1:472578-485225 GCF_000442215.2 Lipotes vexillifer
CTTTCCCTCCCCAATATGAAACTGGTCACCCCAGGGTACTTCACAGATGAGAAAGGACTTACTCAGAAAAAGAGGCACCAGCAATACTGAGTTGTGCCAGGAAGGAAAGAGGCACACTGACTGGCAGGGTTAGTGCACAGACCCCAGGCTCCTTCATGGGCACTTCTGGGTACATTTCACCACTTTTATTTTTTTGGCCGCACCGCACGGAATGTGGGATCTTAGTTCCCCAACCAGGGATCAAACCTGCCACCCCTGCAGTGGAAGCGCGGATTGTTAACCACTGGACCAGGGTGGTTAACACCAGGGAAGTCCCCATTTCGCCACTTTTAAAGTCCACTTCAAAACCTGGCCCCTGTGTCAGAACAGGTGAAATGAAGCATCCATTTGCTGTAACATGGGAGCTATTTCTTGTATCTCAGAAAGTGATTGGGTCAATTAGAGCTATTCGGGGGATTCAGAAGAACACACGCTGACTGCACCTCTAGACAAGCACTCCAGATACAAAATTTAAAATAGGTGGTGTCCTCCATATCTCAGAGAAAGGCATCAACAGGGAGGCTTGAAAACACATGATCCTCATCATGGCTCCTGGGTCCTTTCCTATGGTAAATGCACAGTTTATCCGTTGAAATTTTTCTAATTGTCAGCTAATTCATGTCCTACTTCAAATATCAGAGGCAAGTGCACAGTCAGGAGTAGTTAGCGCACACAGCAGGCAGCAGGTGTAGTGGAAAGAGCAAGGGCTTTGAAAGCAGCAGATCTGGGTTTCAATCTGGGCTCCACCTATTAGTAGTGTGGCCCTGGGAAAGTTACCTAACCTCTTTGGGCCTTGGTTTCCACATCTGTACCATAGAGATGATAATAACCCACTTTGGGGGCTGCTGTTAAAGAGTGAATGAGATGAGTCAGGTACTCAGTTCAGTACCTGGAACAGAGCAGGTTCTCAAAAGGTGGTATTTTCTTCTCTCACATCCCACTTAAGTGAGTTGTTCATGAGAATATTCTCCGAAATTAAGCACAACTTTTCCAAACTCTGAAATCAAATCTCTAAACTCGGGCTTCCCTGGTGGCGCAGTGGTTGAGAGTCCGCCTGCCGATGCAGGGGACATGGGTTCGTGCCCCGGTATGGGAGGATCCCACATGCCGCGGAGCAACTAGGCCCGTGAGCCATGGCCGCTGAGCCTGCGCATCCGGAGCCTGTGCTCCGCAACAAGAGAGGCCACAACAGTGAGGCCCGCGTACTGAAAAAAAAAAAAAGTCTCTAAACTCCAAGGAAATGTTGCCAGATGCTTACTGAAGGGGGAAGTTGCTTCTACTTTATCAAAATCTCTAATGTGGGAGAAAAGGAAAAGCAATACCAGCCAGAAACCACTACATGTTTGTGCTTTAAACCATAACACCACCACAAACAAGATGGGGTTAGTTTACTAGGGGAGGAAGAGAAAAGAAAAAAAATTAAGGGTTTCCATTCCTGTCAGATCTCTTCTCATCTGAGCAGAGCCACTGTCTCCACCAACTACATGGAAGCTGCATTAGCTCTTCCTCCTACATCAAATCAGCACATATCCCCAGAAAGCATCTGTACTTTGTCTAACTGCCTAACTACAGAGACAATAATTGAGCAATGAAATGACTAACAAAGGAACAATCCCCCACTTCAAGGAAGAGAAGCAAGAAAAATGAGTGTGCACATGCTTCTGTTTACCTCCTCTGCTCCTGGGGACCAGAGGCAAGGGGCTGTTTGTATACAGATGATAATCTTATGAGTGAGTCCAACCGTTTCTGCCCTGAGACCAACGTCCTAGGGGCTCTGCCTTTTCCAACTTCTAAGTACAAATTGGGGGATGCCTGTGCACATCTGGTCACCATTTGATTTCAGGCTCCTATTGTGTTCAGTCTGTGGGGGGAAGTGAGTCTATAAATAGCTCACACTCGAGAAAATGAGAAACCATCCACTCTGCCTTTCCTGCAGAAAAGAGAGGTTTTCACCAAACCCAGCTCCCTCATCATGATCATAAACCAAGTTAATATGCTAAGTAGCCAGACTCAATCAAATGATTCATACACTTATAAGACTAAACAGTAACTAGAATGAAACCAGGAAGAAGCTTCAAGTTAAGATTAGTGAATGATTCATGTGATGCTTTGAGAAGTCTTTCTGGAAACACACCAAGCTGTGCAGTTAAATCCATGTATGTGAAGCACCACTTTCAAGTCTTAAGAATGCCCTTCCCACCTTTGGAAGAGAACTACAGGTTTAAATCCTATTCAATCCTGAAAAGAGCAATCACGATGTGGACTAGACTTTTTTTTTTTTTTTTTTTTTTGCGGTATGCGGACCTCTCACTGTTGTGGCCTCTCCCGTTGCAGAGAACAGGGTCCGGACACGCAGGCTCAGTGGCCATGGCTCACGGGCCCAGCCGCTCCACGGCATGTGGGATCTTCCCGGACCAGGGCACGAACCCACGTGCCCTGCATCGGCAGGCGGACTCTCAACCACTGCGCCACCAGGGAAGCCCGGACTAGACTTTTTACAACCTCCCCTCCCTACCCCCGACAAAAAAGGCCTACCTCCCTCTTCAAGTATTTTCAAATGCTTAATTAAAATATTTATCAGTACTGCAGTATTTACCACACTGTGAAGTAATTAACTCTGTGTATCTGCCTTCCTCAAGAACTAAGAGTTTTTCATGGATAACTACAATGCCCAATTCTTATTGGTTATTTCCAGTGCTTGGCACAATTCTTGGCATATTTTTCAGTAGAAGTATGTTGAATGAATAAGGTAAAATAACATATTACATGACCTTAGTGAGCTTTCACAAATAAAAGATACATCAAATTTAATGTTGATTTAAGGGAGAGGTGAGAGAAAAGGGGGCCAAGCAAGTAAAAGTAAACAAAACAGCAATATAAACAGATTGTTTCCCTTCATCTCCACACCTGCTCAGGATTCCAAAAAGGCTATTTTTGCTGGAAGCTGAGATTATGTAAATGTATGTAAACCACAGACTAGTAAGAGCCAGTATACAGTAACAACCACCCCTAACTTCAGATCCTGGAAAAAATAATTTGAAGCCAAACTCCTGTTCACAAAAAATGCAGTTCAGAAAGAACAGCAAGCAGCAACACAGATATTGGACAGCTAAGACCTACAACTTGAAATGCTCCAAAATGTTTCATAGTAAATTATCAATTTCTGATTTTGTCTTTAGAATATAAGTCTCCTGTACATGTTCTAGAAGCCACAGCATATTATCACTGTGCCTGTCAAAGGATCTGTCTTTGGTTTAGAAGACAAATGCTAAATTAAAATCTGCTCTACTGAGTCCATAGAGCAAGTCACAAACGAATGTGGATCCATCTGCTGACACCAGAATTAATGCTATATGGTTTGTCAGATATAAATCAAACACAGTCTTCATCTTTTCAGTGTCCAAAATATGATAGCTGAAATGAAGTTAAAGAATATACTAATAGAACGAAAATGATACCAGATGGAAATATGGATATACAAAAAGAAATGAAGAGTGCTAGAACCGGTAACTACATGGGCAAGTATATGATTTTTTTTTCTTACTATTTAAATTCTTTAAAAAATAATTTACCATTTAAATGAAATTACTGACAATGTATTATGGAGTTCATAACATATATAGATATAAAATAAAATCAAGTCATATGTATGACTTGATAGTATAAAGACTGAGAGAAGAAACCGAAGTATTTTAGTGTACCTTATTTTATGTGGGAAGTAGTATATTATCACTTAAATATAGACTGTGATAAGTTTAAAACGTATACTATAAACCCTAAAGCAACCACTAACAAAATGAAGACTTAAAATTAATAAACCAACAAAAATAAAATGGAAACACAAAAATAATCCAAAAAAGGCAGAAAAATACAAAAAAGGGAATGAGGTCAAATAGAAAAAAAGAAAAATGATTGTCATAATTATATTAGTAATTACACAATGTAAATGTTCTAAATAGCCCCAATTAAAGGCAGAGATGGTCTGATTAGGAAAACAAAGCAAGACTCAATCACATATATGCTGCATACAAGAAATTTACTGTAAATATAAAGACAAATAGTTTAAAAGTTCACAGTAGCAAATAAATGATGGTACACTCACATAAAATGTTACTATGTGGCCATCAAAAAAGTGAGGTAATCATATATACAGATATGAAAATGTCTCCAAGATGCATTAACTGAACAAAGCAAGATGCAGAATAATATGTCTGCTACCAATTTTTTAAAAAAGAATATACAACTACATGCTTAGATGTACACAAAATATATAGGAATATACACAAGAAATCAATAACAATGGTTGCCTCAGCATAGGGGAAAGAGGTGCCAGGAGATAGAAAAGAGATTTAATTTTCACTGTACATCCTTTTGTACTGTTTTATCTGCCTGTTGCGGTCCGGGAGCCACACGCCTGGAGTCAAGTTCCCCGGTAAATGCGACCCGTGTCCCAACCAAGGACACCCGAGAATCACCAACACCAAGCAGAAAGATTAACAAAGGATTTATACAAGTACAAGTATAGAAGTTTACACAAACTGTCCGGACAGGGTCCCACTCGGAGAGAAGTGAGTGAGACCCCGACTAACAGTCGGGGGAGGCCTTTATACCCTTCACAGGATGGGAAGTTCCCAAGGAGGGAGGGAGCTGTTTAATTTTGAATCAGCCAATCAGGAACCCGGTTCTTCCTGCCCCAAGCAAGTAAGCAAAGCAAGTTTCTTACAGAAGTCAAAATGTACTGTTAGCCCTGAAGCTGTTCTTCCGTTTCTTTCGTCACATGCCATGTGCATATATTACCTATTTTTTAATTAATAAATTATAGTATTTTTTTAAAAAATTTTATTATTAAAGAATTAAGAACAAAAGATACTTTCACTGGCAGTATACACAACTCTGTAAAGAGACTTCTTTCTTGGTATAGAAACATCAGAGAATATAATGTAGTAATAATATCAACTGATATTTATTTAATCTTTCTAATTTTTTTCAAAGTCCTCTCAAGCCTAATACTTCATTTTAGTCTAACAGTATTCCTGTGTGTTGGTAGGTGGGGATCATCACTCCCTCTTGAAAGATAAGAAAACTGAGGCTATTCAAATCACATAATATAAAGTTGTTCCACTAAACCAAAAGCCATCAAGGTTTGCCTGAGATGGCACTTGTGTAAGTGGATATGTCAGTGTCTAACATGTCTGCCTTCTTACATCAGCCAGATAGACAAGTAAGAGAAATGTCAACCAGGGAATAATCCACATTTTACAGCCAAAGCAAAAGCACAGTTATCTGGACCTTGGGAAGAGCAGTCATCTATTCAAAATTGTATAATTTAAGGTACAATATATCGTGAACTCCAGAATCTTGTTACTAAAAGTGTAGTCCTCAGTCCAGCAGTATCTTAAGCTCCAACCCAGAACTCTTTGATCTGAATCTGGGTCTCTAACTTTAATTACTTTCACATGCATACATATCACCTGGTGATCTCTTTAAAATGCAGATTTTGATTCAATGCATTTGGCTTAGGGTCTGAAAGTACACATTTCTAACAAGCTCTAGGCAATACCAAGGTCCACACTTTGAGGAGCAAGGCTCTGTACATCTGTGTTCCCAAAGAACAGGAAGCATGTCCTCTTCCTTTCGTTGTATGGAAGCATCTGGACATGCACAGTTCTTAGTAAAGCTCAGCAGGCACATCCAGAAGGAAAAACCAGTAATGTGTTCCTGGGAGGCATTTTTCTACAATAAATCAAAACACTTCTACCATTCTGGAACAAAAAAGATCTGCATGATGTCCCAGGGGCAGACTCTTGAGAGAGCAGCAACAAATGGAGACACCATGGCCCCAAACCAAGGTTCTGGAAACAAAGAAAGGCAGTGGTGTCCAAGCAACAATGGGGATGGACAAAAGGATGGAATGGGCACTATAGCCTATTAGAACCTCTAGAAAAAAAATCTTGAATGAGACATAGATTTGCTCAAAATCTGATCAGCATAAAACGCGATATATCAAGTGAGGTAAAGCAACTAAGCAAAACTCTGTCTCTGTCACACACACACACACACACACACACACACACACACACACACACAGATTCACAGTTTGTTACCCAGCACCTAGCATATACCGACATACAACAGATGAACGGTGAGTGAATGCTGTTTCTGTAACCCAGGATACGCCGCCTCCTGCCCTCAGGTTAAATATCTTCACGGCCTGTATCTGCTGTTTTCAGCTAAGTATCCAGGATGCTCCCGAGGCCACTTTGCCACTGTCCCAAAGAACCTGGGATTGGCCTCCATATCCCCTAGGAGTCTGGAGCAGCGCAGAGATGGAATGTGGGAGTCTGGCCTCCTGGGACACTTGGAGAGATGGACACTATGACTACATCCTCTTAGCTTCACCCTGGACTGGCAGCACTTGATCCACTCAAGCACATCTTGTACATTCTTGCCCTACAATCTTTGCTTATTATGCCTTTCCTTCTGACTGCAATGACCTCCCTTGAACTCATTCAAAGGCATCTATGGGTAGTGTGTTACTCCTCTGGATTCCTGAAATACTTAATGTAAGTACCACTAATTTAACACTTGAATGCTTGGTATTGTTGATTATTTTTATTATTTTAAGGATTATTTATAAATATAAAATTATACATTTATAATAAGTATACTGTTATTATTTTACTATTATTATTATTCCCAATAAGACTAAGCTTTCTGAAGGCAGGAATCACGTCTTATATCACTCCATATTCCTCACAGCACTCAACCCCACTGTGTTGCAGATGGTAGTTGCTTCTCAAGTGCTTACTGACTGAATGAGAGAAATGTCACTAAGCTAGGAAATGTAGGGTATTCAAAGATGGATGAGGCCTAGTCTGCCTTCAAGGATCACTCAGTCTAGGGGCTTCCCTGGTGGCGCAGTGGTTGGGAATCTGCCTGCCAATGCAGGGGACACGGGTTTGAACCCTGGTCTGGGAGGATCCCACATGCCATGGAGCAACTGGGCCCGTGAGCCACAATTACTGAGCCTGCACATCTGGAGCCTGTGCTCCGCAGCAACAGAGGCCGCGATAGTGAGAGGCCTGCGCACCGCGATGAAGAGTGACCCCCACTTGCCACAACTAGAGAAAGCCCATGCACAGAAACGAAGACCCAACACAGCCATAAATAAATAAATAAATAAATAAATACATTGTGTATTCTTAAAAAAAAAAAAGATCACTCAGTCTAATAAAATAGGTAAGTCATGTACCCAAAGAGCGTTAATTTAAATTAATACGCAGAGTGTCACAAGAGAGTAACAAGATATTATGAGAATCTAAGGGATGGTGACAACTTCAAGGAGGAAGTACCATTTTAACTGGGTCTTAAAGAACAAGCAGCATTTTGAATGGTAGGAACTGGGGAGGTGAGATATTTTAACATATTTTGGAAAGAGGAGTCAGCATGAGCAAAAGCAGGGAAGTACATGGCATTTGGGGAAGAGCAAACACCAAAATAATCAGGATAGCCTGAAAAAGAAATGAGAAAGGACCAGCCCTGTCCAATACTAAAAACTAGTAAAACAGTATGGTATATGCTTTTATGAATATTTGAAAACTTGTGAAACAGTATAGTTCTGGCACAAAAGTACGAATCAATCAATGAAACAAAACAGTTTTAAAAGAGACCCCAGGTGGAACTTCCCTGGCGGTCCCGTGGTTAAGACTCCATGCTTCCAATGCAGGGGGCGTGGGTTTGATCCCTGGTCGGGGAACTAAGATCCCACGTGCTGCACTATATTACAGTGTGGCCAAAAAAATTGTTTTCTAATTTTTTAATTAAAAAAAAATAATAAAAGAGACCCCAGTATATACAGGAAGTAAGCAAATGATAAAAATGGCTTTTACATATCAGTGGAGAAAGGATGGGTGTTCAGTAAATGGCAATGAGGCAATTGGCTAGCTATTTGGGAAAAAAAAGTAAAGATGAAGCCCCACTGCATTTCCTACAATAAAAATATTCAAATGGATCAAATATTTAACTATTAATAAGATAAATCCATTAGTATACCAGGAAAAAAAAAGGCAAATACTTTTATGATCTCAGAATGACAGGCCTTTCTAAGCTTAGTATACTAGGAAGCCACAGAGAAAGGTCAATAATTTGACTACATTTAAATGCACACACATGGGTGCACGGGAAAAAATTACAGTCAAAACAAAAGTAAACAGGGGAAACATGCAACATCTATGACATGGATCAATTTCCTTAATATTCTAACTGCTCTTAAAAATAAGTAAGGGGGCTTCCCTGGTGGCGCAGTGGTTGGGAGTCCGCCTGCCAATGCAGGGGACGTAGGTTCATGCCCCAGTCCGGGAGGATCCCACATGCTGCGGAGCGGCTGGGCCCGTGAGCCATGGCCGCTGAGCCTGTGCATCCGGAGCCTGTGCTCCACAACAGGGGAGGCCACAGCGGTGAGAGGCCCACGTACCACAAAAAAATAAATTAGTAAGAAAAAGGGACTTCCCTGGTAGTCCAGTGGTAAAGAATCCGCCTTCCAATGCAGGGGATGTGGGTTCGATCCCTTGTCAGGGAACTAAGATCCCACATGCCGCAGGGCAACTAAGCCCATGCGCCATAACTGCTGAGTTTGCGCACCTCAGCTAGAGAGTCGGTGTGCCACAAACTACAGAGCGCACGCGCTCTGGAACCCGCACACCACAACTACAGAGCCCACGCGCCCTGGAGCCTGCGCACCACAACTAGAGAGAGAAAACCCGCACACTACAACTAGAGAGAAGCCCACGCGCTGCAGGGAAAGATCCTGCATGCCTCAATGAAGATCCTGCATGCCGCAACTAACCTGAAGCAGCCAAAAATAAATAAATAAATAAATCTTTAAAAAGAAAAAGAAAAAGATGAACAATACAGTAGAAAAATGGGGGAAAAATATATGAACACACAATTCACAGGGAACAAAATATACAAATGGCCCAGAAACATACAAAGATGCTCAATCCCAATTATAATAAAAAGAAAAGCCAAAAATAAAATACCATTTCTACCTATAAGATAGGCAAAGATTAAAGAGTTTGATAACACCTAGTATTGACAAGGAATATGATAAAGTATTCTGATACACTATTGTTAAGCATGTAAATTGGTACAATCTTTTTGGAAGACAATTAGACAAAAATCTATTGAAATTTAAAATATACATACTCTCTGAACATGCAACTGCACTTCTAGAAATTTACCTTACGGTTACACTTGCAAAGATGATCACTCTAGTATTATAGTGAATAGTAGAAACATAACATATATTATATAATAGCAGAATTACAAAATTTTGGAATTATAATTATATAATATGTAATAATATATTGTATTATATAGTTAGCTGGAAATATTCTAACCATCCATCATTAGAAAACTAGTTAAACTACAATACCTTTATAGGATGGAATTCCATGTAGCATTAAAACAATGAGGTAGAACTATAGGTACTACAAATAAATTAGGGCCAAGATTAAGTTGCATAGAATAAAGCAAGTTGAAAAAAAGTACATAGAGTGTAAGCCCCTTAGTATTTTTTTTAAAAGAGACATACTATATATGCTTACTTATGATTAGAGAATGTCTGAAAGGATAGCAAAGAACTGCTGACAGTGGTTACCTCTGGAGAATGAGACCAGTGGGGAGGCATGGAAGGGGAAGCGATTTTCACCTTTTACATTACACCCTTCTGGACTGTTTGAACGTTTTCCAGTTAGCCTGTATTGCTTTTATAGCAAAATATTTTAATAAACTAATTAATCTACTGACACATTTTATGCAGTTGTCTGCTTTCTGCTGAGCATAGAACTAGAGAGAGACCAGTCCTGCTCCTTTCCCCATACTTTCTGAACCCTTTTCAGAACACTGCACTTAGAAGGGGCCTTTTGTTGGTCAGCTGGACTGGCTCCCCCAAACAGAGGACCATTGAAAGGTGCTGAGAGGAGACTTGGACACAGGCTTACTGTGCAAGTATGTGGGAGAGAACTTAGCACCTGGCGATGCAGACCAGGTGGCTTCCTCTGGAGAAGGCTACTGTTACCAGTCTGTCTGTGCACACCTCTGCTGTGGTGGACACACAGACCTTTTGTTCAAAGCGCTGTGCTTCATCTTATATCCTCTTGTTCACATGATTTTGCAAATCAGTTTTTCCAAAGACCCTCAAAGTGATCACCTCCATCATCATTTCTTCAAGCAACTGACAATCCTTATAAACCCAGGACAAATTCAAGTGTAAAGGGAGCGGAGTATAGGGCAACTTCTCAGCACTGCAGATGCAAGCAAGAGAACTTCTGGGGAACATCAAGGACACCTAGCTCAGGACCTCTATCTGTATTTATGCTTAGGCTGCACCAGGTTTCCAGGTGACTATCAAAATTTGGGCATGCCACCCCTACAGATAACATCTCTCCCAAGCCTAAATCTCAAGGACTCCAGATACAACCAGAAATTCCTGTTACCCTTGACTCACAGAGGAGAAAAAAGAATCCAAACAAGCTGTTGCATTTTAAAAGATTTCTCTAGTTTCTGCTGTTCATTTTTGTAAAGGCATCCAGCACCAACAGCAAGCATTAAGTGTCAAGGATCTCTGTTCTTCAGATTTTTCTGAGTCTAAAAGCTACCCTTTAAAAATTCATAATCAAGTTTCCAGAGAGGGGGAATAAAATGAGTTAGAAGCCAAAAGAATGACCTTATTCCTTTAAAATCCAGCCCATGGACATGCTTATGGAGCTGAGCAGCTGTGCTATTGGCAGAGGGAACTTACTGAAATGAAGCACTCATGGTAATCTCCCTTCCCCCACTCATGCCAGAAGAGCCCCATCCAATTATTGAACAAAAAGGCTTTTTCTTATAAACTTCTCTCCCTTCAACTTCTGTCTCCATCTTGGTTGGGAAGAAATAGCACTAGCGCTGGAATGTACACAGCTCTGCAAATATTCATGAGAAAATCCTTTGACGCCCACACGCTCCTCAGCTGCCCTAGCACATACATGCATTAGGGAAAGGGATGCACAGAGAAATTCATAGCTGTCTATGGTTCTCCAACTTAGGCAAACTGCAAGCCCTCCTCAAAACAGGCAGCAAGATTCAAGAAGGCAGAGTGCTAACTTATCACTTATCCATTGAACCATAAATTGAATTATCAACCCAATAACCACTAACTGATCATTTAAGATGTGCAGCACTGGAAATACAGAAATAAATAGAGCTGTGTGTGGTGCAGCATTTGAGAGCTTGGACTTTGGAATCACACAGTCAAAGGTTTGAATGCTGGTTCCATCACTTGGTTGGTGACCTTCAAGCAAGCTACTCAACCTATCTGAGCCTGCTCCTGTACCTAAATTGGAGATAATAATATTTACTGTAAGAAGTGATGTACCCCTAACCCCTCTGTGAACTCTCAAATTCCTTCTCACCTTAGTTTCTTCTTCACGTTTGCCCCTCCTCTTGCTCCTCCAAGGTCCCTCTTCAGTTTCAGTAGCTCTTCCACCTTCTTTCCTCTTTCCCCAAAGCCTTCATTCATACTCCAAGTTCAGGAGATACAAAAGAAGTGACAGCCATACCCCTCTCCACCTCGCCCTACTTACTTTCCGAAGCAGGAGATCACAGATCACTTGTCTTCATCTTATAATGGGTTGCAGTCCCCAGACAGAAATGCTGCTTCTGTGGCAGCAGTAACTAGCTCCAGCCTGGTCATGTTACAGAACCTATGATAATAGTCACTCAATACCTTCCCACCCCCATGCTACTAAATGGCAATAGTTTAATTTCCTCACCTTGACAAGTACAGAGCCAGGGATAGGCCCAGTCTCAAGAACAAGATCTTTCCTTGGGATTCTGCTAAGTAGCACACTTCCTGCCCTGCAGGAAACTATGTGTTGCAGTTCATGATCCTGTCACTAGAATAAGCAACAGGCATTTCCCTGCAACACCAAGCACAACTCTGGACTGGCCAAACAGAAAAAAAAAATCCTATAACTACTATTTTTGTCTCTCTAGGCCTTCATCTTTAAAATATGTGCCATGATGGTCTCTAGCATTTCTTCTAACACCAACATTCTGGAATTCTAAAGTCAAACTATTTAGGTGCCACATATCCAGATTCAAAAACTCTGCACAAGTTACTCTTCATGTCTTTATAAACAATCCTCTGCAATTTAATCTGAAATCCTCTATTTTCTCCAAAGGGCAATGAAGACCAGTTGGTTCTAATGCTCCATAAACTATTAAAATCATCATGTTCTGTACCTGTAGAGCATTATTATTACCTGTCTTCCCGTCTCCGGAGCAACATTCCTTCATTAAATAATCACATGCAGAATGCACATGAGGTGCACTACACTGACAGTGGCTTTCCTCTTGGTTCCTGCAGCCAGCCCTTTAATCATTTTGGGGTGTGTGGGGTTTTCCTCTGAAGCCTCTCCAAGTTCCTAACATCCTCAAGCTGAAGTCCGGAACTGGAGAAAATACTCACCAAATAACCTGTAACACAAACGCACACACACGAGCGTGCGCGCGCGCGCACACACACACACACACACACACACACACACACACACACACACACACAC
>NW_006787469.1:485235-486938 GCF_000442215.2 Lipotes vexillifer
ACACACACACACACACACACACACACACACACCCACACACACTCCTCCCCACCTTGCCCCTTGTCAGGGGTCTTTGGGGGAAAGCAATGGATGTTCTCTATGTGTTGTTTGGTGTTCGGTGTATTATGGAGATGAAACAGTGTTAAAACAACAACAAGCATATCACATTACTGCTATAATTTCAGTTTTTAATTTGGTGGCTGTGAGGAGGAAATCTCTGCTCACTCACACGATATTTCATCTGGAAAAGCTACAGGCTTTTTTTAGCCAAATAACAGAGCATTTTAAAATAAAGATTCCCAGGAGAATAGAAGCAATTACGTCCCACAAGGGCTGGGTAGCTTTTTGTTCCTGACACACTTTTGTTGACTCAGTCTACACTTGTTTTGACAGCCACTCACAGTCCTTGGTGGGTAAAGCTGAGCTAATGCTCCTCATGGAAAGTTTTACAAACATACAGTCACCCAAACACAAAATGCTTGTGCAGAGGACTCCCGCTCCAACAGATGTTCCTGACCAGGAGGAAGGGAGGGAAGTTAATTTTCCAAGTGGAGCATGCTGATCCCAGAAGGGATCACAACCAGATTCAAAGAAGATTTTCAAATCTAGTTCAGCTCTCAGAAAGAAGCATGGGCCTCACTCCTCTTGCACTGTGATAGTGGTAATCACAACAGGGACCCAAGCCACAGCACTCATGACCTCACTTATTCCACTTTTAGCTGTCAAGCCCTGGGCTGAACACTTCACATCATTATTTGTTTCCTCTTCACAGTAACTCAAGTTGAAAAGACTAGGACTCAGAGAGGTTAAGTAACTTGTCCCAAAGTAAGCCAGCTGGTAAGTGGCTGTGCCTGAATTCAAATCCAGGTCTAACTTCAAAAGAAGCCGATTAATATAGATTCAAGGCAGATAAAATGCAGGTCAATTTTTAAGAAAAGCCTTGGCTGCAGTCCAAATGTTAATAAAGACTGAAAACACAATTAGGTCAGTAATGACCTCCCTTAAGAATGGGACGCTGGGAATTTCCCTGGTGGTGCAGTGGTTAAGAATCTGCCTGCCGGGCTTCCCTGGTGGCGCAGTGGCTGGGAGTCCGCCTGCCGGTGCAGGGGACACGGGTTCGTGCCCTGGTCTGGGGGGATCCCGCGTGCCGCGGGGCGGCTGGGCCCATGGGCCATGGCCACTGGGCCTGCGCATCGGGGCCTGTGCTCCGTGGCGGGAGAGACCACAGCAGTGAGAGGCCCGCGTACCGCAAAAAAAAAAAAAAAAAAAAAAAAAGAATCCGTCTGCCAACGCAGGAAACACGAGTTCGAGTCCTGCTCCGGGAAGATCCCACATGCCGTGGAGCAACTAAGCCCGTGCACCAAAACTACTGAGCCTGCGCTCTAGAGCCCACGAGCCACAACTACTGAGCCCGTGTGTCACAACTACTGAAGCCTGTGCGCCTAGAGTCCACGCTCCGCAACAAGAGAAGCTACCACAATGAGAAGCCCGCGCACCACGACCAAGAGTAGCCCCTGCTCATAGCAACCAGAGAAAGCCCGCGCACAGCAACGAAGACCCAAAACACAGCCAAAATAAATAAATTTTTTAAAAAAAGAATAGGATGCTGATGACATCAGGGTCATGGGGTAATGGACAAGTCAGGTAGTATAATCCCCTGCTAGTCCCCATTCACTATAACCTTTCCTCTCTCTCTCTTTCCC
>NW_006787469.1:486948-496439 GCF_000442215.2 Lipotes vexillifer
AACTTTCCATCTCCTTTTCCTATATCCGTCTTTTTATCTTTTTACACTGTAGTTTAGTAAAGAATCTGAACTTTGCATTCAGATGATCCTGTTTTCAAATCTAAGACTCATTTTCTTATTGTGTGACTTTGGGCAGATCATATCGCTCTTATCCTAAATTTCCTCAACTATAGAAGAAGAATAAAATCTTCTACCTTTCAGGCTGTTGAAGGGATTAAATTAGATAATATGCATAAAGAGAGGACCAGGTCACTAGCAGACTAAATGAGACTTGTTTAATTTTGAGAGTCAGTGAGGCTTGGTGGACACGACATACAATTTAGAGCCAGACAGTCTTGGGTTTGAATCCCTGCTCTACCACTTACTGGCTAAGTGACTCAGGCAAGTCTTGTAGCTGTTCTGTGGCTCGGTTTCCTCATCTATAAAATGGAGTAAATAATATAGTGTTAATATATTTTGGAAGAAAGTCAAATGAAATGATA
Organism: Lipotes vexillifer; assembly: GCF_000442215.2. NCBI lineage: Eukaryota > Metazoa > Chordata > Mammalia > Artiodactyla > Lipotidae > Lipotes > Lipotes vexillifer. The sequence continues at coordinate 487,431 of NW_006787469.1, forward strand.
AACACTTAGAGTCTATAGATATTTAACAAGGAAGCTGCCTCTCAGCAGAACTTGCAGTAGCTGATTTGCTCTCTAGAGGCTCATATTTGTTGACACCTGATCTATGTGTTCAAGTGTGTCACCACTAAGGACTGGGAAGTGCTAAAGCACAAAGGAATTTTAATCTTGAACCTATCTTTTGAGGCTGTAACATAAACATAAAGAGAGGGAGGTAGAGTGGTACAATGCAATGCAAAGGCCACCACAGCAAGCAAGGGTCCAGTCCCACTCTGGCATTAACTGCCTGTATAAGACCATGTAAGTTACACGCTGTATCTGGAACAGGAGAGAGTGGCCTAGATGAGTGGGCCTTGCCTGGAAACATTTTTGATCGTCACGATTGGGAATGCTACCGGCACCTAATGGGTAGAAGCCAGGGATGCTGCTAAAGATCCTACAATGCCCAGGACAGACTCCCTACAACAAAGAATTAACCAGCCAAAATATCAACAGTGCTACGGTTGGGGAAGCCTGGCCTAGATGACTGCTAAGTTCCCTTCAAGTCCTAATGCTCTAAGAGACTATGAGGAGAAAGCAACACCAACACTGAACATGTGACTTCTTGTCAACATCCATCAAGCAATGCCTTATGATGTTGCTCAAAATCCCCCTAAGGCCCGTGGGGAAAATTTCCCCTCAGATATCTGGATATTCTGAAATCAGTGCTGTTCTTCTCAGGGTGATGACAGTCCTTCCTTCACAAAAGGAGGCACAGTCCTCCAGGGACTTGGTCCCTTACTCTGTGCAATTAGAGTTGGTGTTTCCAAAGCCATGAGGTTTCTTTAGGGCAAGAAGATGATGTAAATGAGTCTGAATAGATCAGAATGATACATGGTACACACAACAGCAGAGGTGAATATCAAGTATTGATACATCATGCTAAGTAAGCCAGACCCAAAAGGCTACATACTATTTTATTACATTTATACAACATTATGGAACAGACAAAACTGTAGGGAAGAAAACAGATCAGCAGTTGCCAGGGGCTGGATGGGTAAGAACAGTCTGACTACAAAGAGACATGAAGGAATTTGGGGGATGATGCACTGTTTTATACACTTATTGTAGTGTAAGTTATACAACTGTATGTGTTTGTCCAAACTCACAGAACTGTACACTGTACACTAAATGGTGAATTTTACTGTACCAAAATTATACTTCGATAAGACTGGCCCCCTTCCCCCCACCCACCAAAATACGATCACAAAGACAGTAGAGAGGATTGCTGTACTTTGGGAGAAGATGAAACAGATGACATCTAAATGCTTTCTTATGCCAAGTCCTATGATTTTATGATAATCTGCCTTTCCTATCCCTGGTGACCTCAGAGCCGTAATGATTAGGGTTAAGACTGGGCTCCAATTTCTGTGTCAAAGCGATGAGTCCCTCCAACCAAATCATGTGGATTTGAGTCTTGCCACCATTCTGGGACCTCTGGCCCTTCTCCAGCCTGTGACAGAGATTCCTTTCCTTCCCTCTCTTAACGTGACCAATGAGTGCCTTAGACAATTAGTAAACAAGCCAGAATAAACCTTAGGAGACACTGGTTTTATCTCTCTGCACAGGCTTCCTGTCCAAATGCCATTTGATCTTTCCATTGAACTTCAAATCAGGCAACAGAAAAGGAATCATATTTACGAATTCCCCTCCTCTATGGGCTTCTGGGTTTCCACTAGGTTATTTTTATACACTTAAGCTATATAAATATAAAAAGTGAGCCTCATACCAAAATTATACCTGGGCTAGCTGATATACAGATATAGATATGTAGTTCTGTTTTGTTTACACATACTTCCCAGATTATCTATCAAATGTTACACAGGGCTTCCCTGGTGGCGCAGTGGTTGAGAGTCCGCCTGCTGATGCAGGGGACACGGGTTCGTGCCCTGGTCCGGGAAGATCCCACATGCCGTGGAGCAGCTAGGCCCGTGAGCCATGGCCACTGAGCCTGCACGTCCGGAGCCTGTGCTCCGCAAGGGGAGAGGCCACAACAGTGAGAGGCCCGCGTACCGTAAAAAACAAAACAAAACAAAACAAATAATGTTACACAAAATAGTTAATGTTTCTTATGTACAGAACAGTCCTAAGTACGCTATGGTCAAGAAGGATGGAAAGAGCCATCAGAATGCTCACACTTCCTGCTAATAGAAAGACCACTGTCTTCGATACCACAAATACTGTCACAACGGTGAACTGCTTTAGGAGTCCCATGCTCTTGAGTCACTTCCTTTCCTGGCTCTTCTTGGAGAATCTCAGTGGAACAATACAAACACCAGTAACCAGATACCTCATACCTGCTTGAGTGCTGGGATAAAAGTCAAGGGCCACAAGATAAGCCTGGACCTGCCAGTGCCCTCATCCTCCAAAGGATGGAGAAGACTTGGTAGGGGCTAGGTAATACCCACACTGCCCCTTTCTGCTGAGCATTTACAGGAAACACACTGTGACTACAAAAGTGGGGTGCTTGGGCTTCCCGGGTGACGCAGTGGTTGAGAGCCTGCCTGCCGATGCAGGGGACACGGGTTCGTGCCCCGGTCCGGGAAGATCCCACATGCCGCGGAGCGGTTGGGCCCGTGAGCCATGGCCGCTGAGCCTGCGCGTCCAGAGCCTGTGCTCCACAATGGGAGAGGCCACAACAGTGAGAGGCCCGCGTACCAAAAAAAAAAAAAAAAAAAAAAGTGCGGTGCTCATATTATAATAGAAGGGACCCACTGAAACAACAAATCTCACAGTGGGCTAGGGTCTTGTTTCCACATGTTCCCCTCAAAAGGGATGGATGGGGAATTATACTTCCATGGTTTAGAATTATCCAATCATCTTCAGAAGTCCAATCATCTTTAGAAGTCCAATCATCTTCATAAGTCTGTATCAGCAGAAAATCAGTACAGGCAGACCTCAGAGATGTTACAGGTCCACTTCCAGACCAACACAATAAAGCAAATAATTGCAACAAAGCCAGTCACATGAATTTTTTGGTTTCCAAGTGCATACAAAAGTCATGTTTACACTATATACTGCAGTCTACTAAGTGTGCAATAGCATTATGTGTAAAAAACACTGAACATACCTTAATTTGAAAATTCTTTATGACTAAAAAATGCTAACCATCATCTGAGCCGTCAGTGAGTCATAGTGGTGACATCAAAGATCACTGACCGGGGATCATCATAAAAAATATAATAATAATGAAAAAGTTATAAATATTATGAGAATTACCAAAATATGACACAGAGACACGAAGTGAATAAATGTTATGAAAAATGGCACGGATAGACTTGCTTGATGCAGGGTTGCCACAAACCTTCAATTTGTAAAAAATTCAGTATCCATTAAGGCAATAAAGCAAAGTGCAATAAAACGAAGTATGCCTATGCTGTCCTCCAAGTCACAGGCTTGATAACATTGTTTCTTTGGCATAATTAGGAAAAGTTTCACAAAAGACTAACATACTTAGCAGAAAACACACTTCGGCTTTTTATTCAAAGATGTATGCACTGATAGGCAATGGTTGTCTAGAGTTCTCCCCCAAATTTTTCCATTTTCAATGTTTTTTCCTAAAGACATATTCCTCTAGTATTCTCTTTCACATGTGAGAAAGAACATCTGAAAGGCCAAATAAATGATTTTTCTAATTTTAGAAAGGACCCTGGCAGCTGCTAGGATGAGGACTATTGTCTGTGGTCACAGACTTGAATCAGGCAAGGCTTGCTGGACGTCATGGGGACTAAATGCATGACCTTTGACAGTGCTCCAACCAGGAGAAGGCTGCTGCTTCACAGAAACAGAGAGAAGTCCTGTAGACCCACCTGGCCAGACCTGCTGCTTCAGAAACTTATGGGAGAGCTAATCAGCAGGAAGGGTGACCTTCAGCAACAGAGAGCTAATCAGCAGGAGGGGTGACCTACAGCCCCAGCCAGTACAGGCTTGGCTCATCCTCTCAATCCTCAGCAGATGAACAGAATTCACCTCTTACATATATTCCAGGCTGGCAGACTAACTGTCCAGCCCTTTACACTCAGCCTAGGAGCACAAGCCTAAGACTCAAAGAAGATACCAGTCTCTACGACTCATGGGCCCTTCTGCTGCATACAACACAAGGTCAAGTTTGAGGTGAGCCCATTCACCTACCACAGGAGCAGAACACTGCCTGAACTACCTCATACCCATCTGAATCAGACGGAGGTCCAAGCCTCAATGGACACTAGTCAATTTCCGTGCCCTCAACAAGCAGTCTTTCCTTATCTCCTTTGCTCTTTCTGCAACTGATGCCTCTCACTACCACTTCCCAGATCAAAACATCATTAGTTTCTGACCAAACTACCATAAGTAAGAAATAGCCAGGGCCCAGATTCCATGTTAATTTCCCAATAACTATCCAATTATAAAGAGCTGGGGAGAGTGAAGGAAAAATGACATTACCACATCCTGAGACGCATACTGGGGGTCCTCTGGGTTGACTGACCAGTAGCAGTAATCAAAGCCAAATGCCACAACCTTCTCCCGGGAGTCGCCAAAGCCACTGGGTCGACCGTCCACCTAAAATCAAACATAGGATCCAGTGTCTTCTCTACTATAATAACAGAATCTGGCCAGTAGCACTTGATTCCTCTCTGCTGTAGCCAGAGATACCTGGACTGATCATGAGAATCTTTATCATATCTACCTGAAAAAGAAAAAGTAACCTTTGTTTTCATCTTGTTAGGTACAATGAAGCCCCAGAGAATAAAATGCCTGTCTATCATACTATCACATATCAACCCACATACGAACCAGCCCTATGAGGCATAAGACAGCTTGGGAGAAAAAGCCTTTCCTTCTCTGGGCCTCTTCTTCTTACTATCATTTCTTCTCTACGTATTTCTGTAGAAGATACTGGTAGTACATGAGTAATTCAGTCCCTGGGCCTGACAGGCTCTATCAACCTAGGGCAAACACAGAGGTCCTTGGGGTATCCACCCCCAGTGAATGAGAAAGCATGTTGGACAGAAGAGTTAGGACCACTCCAACTGCCCAAGGTAGATGAGGGCAGAGCCAGAGCTTAGAACTGTACTGACCTCCAGGTACTGGGGAGAATGGCATTATTCACAAAACTGCCTATCTTACTATTTAAAATTTAGACTCTGGACAGGGAGAAACAATCCTTTGAACTACATACAATAAGCCACAATAGAATGAGGCTGCCAGAATGACTAAGAGATTCTTTGTGGATAACTGGCCTCAGTGAAGTAAGCAGTCAGCGAGGTGTGCAGGGGGCAGATTAGAGTTTGATCTTGGCCAGAATTTATTCTTAAGAACCAAAAATATGGGCTCTCAGAACAAAGCAGCTGAAGTGATTAGGCAACAGAGACATAAATAAGAGACAGCAGAGAATGAAAGGTCTTTTGTCCCCGGGGAGCTCCTGTTGAAAGTTTGGCAGGCTTCTCTTTCAGCAGAGAGCTACTGACCAAAGGAAACAGATCACATCAGAGGAGTAACACAAGAGTGGGCATGGCTGGGGGCCCTGGGATCCAGATAACCCTCATCCTGAAAGTCAGCTTCCTCAGCTCTCAGGAATGCTGAGTACCACCTGCAAGCTGACCACAGCAACAGTCACATGGCTGGCTGCCCTGCCCCTCTCCACTGCTCAAGGGCCATTTGTTCTTTCGAAAGAATCCCTTCCACTTCCGCTGGCCTGGGAAATGGAGGAATGGGATGGAGGAAATTAGCCCTAAGAAGGGGTGAAGGGTAGGGGAGGAAGTTGCCAGTATTTGTCCAATCGTGACTCAAAGATCAGTCAGATCTGTAAAAAAGAATTTGTAGCAAGACTCAGGGTAGTGACCGACTCTCTTCTGAGATCTAAAGTCTCTTACTTCGCCTTCACTACTGCCAAAAGTAGAGTCCTGCATTAGCAGATGCATACTAAAAGCCCTGGTAATGCTTCTAGATGAAGTGATATCCAATAAGAGACTTGAGCCGAAGTCTAATTGGTGGTCGAGTGAGTTAAATATATGCATGGATTGTCCCCAGCATGATTCCAGCTGGCCACATACCCCATAACACTCCTAGTGTTTACTTTCAGAACAACTACTGACCAGTTTCCAAAACAGCTGTACCCCATTTGATAGAACTTGGGCTGCAGCAGCCACATTCCTGGAACTTCTTTCCTGCTGTATTTTTATATTTGCTTTGTGGTTGCTCAAAGCTCTTCCCATAATTCCCCTTACATGCCCTTCCCTCTCCCAATCCCCCTCTCTAAACACATTCACATACCCACCTTCACCCGCAGAAGCCCTGTAATATTACTAGCTCCTCAGTGGAAAGAAAAAGGAAAACAAATTCAGGCTTACCTTTAAATTCCTGATTTTTGCCACTTTGCCATCAACTTCCACAATAATTCTTCCCCCTTCTTTGGTCTCCCTAGAAACAAAACACAACCCATATGAGAAGAAATATTGCTTCTTTAAGTTAATCAAGAAAAGAGGCACTTCTTTGGTGGCACAGTGGTTAAGAATCCACCTGCCAATGCAGGGGACACAGGTTTGAGCCCTGGTCTGGAAAGATCCCACATGCCACAGAGCAACTAAGCCCGTGTGCCACAACTACTGAAGCCCACGCGCCATGGGCCCGTGCTCCGCAACAAGAGAAGCCACTGCAATGAGAAGCCTGCACACCACGACGAAGAGTAGCCCCCGCTCGCCGCAACTAGAGAAAGCCCACACATAGCAACGAAGACCCAATGCAGCCAAAAATAAATAAATAAATAAACTTATTTATTTTTTTAGAAAAAGAAAGAAAAGAGCAGCTGAGAACAGCGCTACTGGGACAAAGTGTTTCCCTACTGCTGTCTCCATAACTGGGGTGTCTATCTCCATAAATGGCTATCAGCATCATATCAAGCAGTCCCCTAGTTGGCACGCTTCCCTGGATTATTGGAATTTGGCTTGGGAACAGTGAAGAGTCACCGTTGTTGGGCACCCTCTATGTGCCAGGCACTGTATTAAGTAGAGTATATACTATACTTCATCTTATGCAATCCTCTTAACACACCCTCCTGACATAGCTTCCTAACATATCTTCATTTTATCAGAATGAAGACTAAGGCTGAGAGAAATTATGGAACTTGTCCAAGGTCACACAGCTAGCAGTGGCAGAGCTGAAATTTCAACCCAGATCTGTCTAACCACAAAGCCATATGACTTAGAAATCAGGCTTGGAAACCATGGAGAATATCCTCCGCTCAGCACACAGCATGGCATCACTTCTCATTTTCTCTGATATTCAGAGCACAGAAAATAAAAAGGTTTTGGAGTCCTCTCTGTTGAGACCTGAGAACATGCTTCCCAAATCCTTTCCTTACGTCTTCCTAAATCAGAATGAGAGCCAAGATCCTTAAGAATCTTCCTAAACTGCAGTTCTGTAGTAACACTGCTAACAATTACCCAACCCCTAAATTCACTTTAAGGCGCTTAATCCATATGATCCATATACCTTAAGTCCAAAATGAATGGAATACACTCCATTCTAGATATGAAATCCTTTTTCACAACATAAAGAACTTTAGCTAAAGGGCTTAAGGTCAGAATGTTAATATATGAGAGTTAACTCATTGGCACTTTTTCTACTACAAAGAAAGTTATCAATTAAATTACTCCTGGTCTGAGACCTGAAAGTTGAGCAAATATATTCAGTCTCATTTTTATCTTTCCTCAGGGTTTCCAGGATGTGACCTTGAGAATTTGGGGGCTGGGGGATGGCAAGGGGTGCACAGTGAGACAGGGGTCTTTACATTTAAGATTATTTTTTTAAACCTATCAGTGTGTTTGGGATAAAGCCCTGGATAAAAAATTTCCCTCTCCCAGGTGATGACATTTCTGTTACTTAAATTTCCTCAAGGCCCTGATGCTCTTTCTTTCACATTTCATACAAGACAGTACTTAAGGCAGCAGGGATATTCTTTGTCCCCCAGGATCATAAAACTACACCTCCTGCCCCCAGCCCTCAGCTCTCCTAAAGAAAATCTTTCATCTTTGGTGTTAAGATAATTTTTTTTCCTTTCTGCATTTAAAAGTAGGTTTTAGGGCTTCCCTGGTGGCGCAATGGTTGAGAGTCCGCCTGCCGATGCAGGGGTCACAGGTTCATGCTCCGGTCTGGGAAGATCCCACATGCCGCGGAGCGGCTGGGCCCGTGAGCCATGGCCGCTGAGCCTGCGCGTCCAGAGCCTGTGCTCCGAAACGGAAGAGGCCACAACAGTGAGAGGCCCGCGTACTGCCAAAAAAAACAAAAACAAAAAAACAAAAAGTAGGTTTTATTCTCCCTCCACCCACTATAAAATACACAGGTTATAGTAAATTTGCACAATAAAGAAAATAAGGGGGAAAATACGCAATAACGTTTGCAAATCTATTTAATTTTTTAAAGTAAGCCCTTTTTTGAGGATTTATCTAGGCCCTTTTTAGCATAAAGCAGCCAAAAGAAAAAAGGGTCTTGAACTTGACCTCTTGACAGAAAGATATGACACTAAAGGTGGGTGAGATGCTGCCCCTCCCCTGCCTGGACCACTGCCATTGGTAATCTAGTGGTTCCAAAATATTCTAAAACAAAATGAGAACAAATTAAAGTTGAGCAGAAGGGAAAGAAAGGGCACCAACCTCAACTGGGCAGCGGACTGCACAGAGCTCATAGGAAGTCTACTGATGTCTCTGGGTCCTGAATTCTACTTACAGGCATTCATTCGTTAGGGTTAAAGATTTTGCACAGGAATAAATCCTCAGTTACACGTTTACTCCTAGGACAGTGTTTCTCAAAGTGTGGTCCACAGGTTACCTTCATCAGAATTATGGGAGAAGGTGGGGCTAGTTAATTGGAACTTCTGTTAACAACTTGCATTATAACAAGCTTCCCAGGTGGACTGTATGTCTTTTTTTTTTTTTTTTCTTGCGTTATGCGGGCCTCTCACTGTTGTGGCCTCTCCCCTTTTCGGGGCACAGGCTC
>NW_006787469.1:498013-560664 GCF_000442215.2 Lipotes vexillifer
TCCTGCATCGGCAGGCGGACTCTCAAGCACTGCGCCACCAGGGAAGCCCTGTATGTCTCTTATAATTTGAGAATCACTGCCCTAGAGGAGAAAATAACCAAGCCATTTCCACTGATCTATTCCTTTGTAAAACTTAAAAAGACAGCTAAGAAGAGGGAAGAATAAAAGCAGCTGTTAAAAATTATATAGCTAGCACTTTACTGGACACTTAAAATGAGCCAGGGTCTGTTCTAAGTATTTTTAATATACCCTTTCATTTGATCTTCACAAAAAAACCCATTGAAGTAGTTACACTATTTCACAGATTTAAAAAGAGCACAGAAAGGGAATATAGTGCATGAAAAGTAACTTTTGCCAGAGCAGTGGCTAGTGTTCCAGAGCCTACAGTATTGGCAGAAGAAAACATGTTTTCTCAATGATGGATGATTTGGGACAAACAAGGGGCAGCATCTTATAATGAGACATGGATTTTCTGATTATGGGAAACAACTGTGAGGTAGGAGGGAGGGCACCAAAGCCATTTCCCATATTATCATTTTACTGATGGTCTATTCTAGTTCTACTGAGCAAACAGGCATCTGAGAAAGAAGTCCAACTTTTCTGTTATCTCAGGAAGGAGCGGCTTGGTCTGGTGAAAGGAATCTCGGCTCTTACCTACTTTTAGATCTTAAACAAGACCATTTTCTCATCTGCAAAAATTAAGAATGGAAGCTTGACCTCTAAGATTTCTTTCCAAGTACCACATAAGATCCAATGACTTTGTTAACTGAGTCTGTGCCTCCCAAATAGTTCCAATATGTGCCTTCAGGTCCCAAACCACATTCTGCCAGCTTTATCTCCTACTACTCATCTCCCTCCACACACCCTCTCCTCCAACAACTGAAACTTTTCTGTTTCCTAACAACCTAAGTCCTTCGCTCTCAGTGTTCTCACGGAGTGCTCTTTACACCTTCTCCACCTGTCAGCAGACTCCAGCAGCTCTTTTAAAAGCATTTGGGTTCAAGCACCAACCCTTCTGTGAAGCCTTCCCTGACTTTCCAAACCTATGAGTGGAAAATCAGTAAGAAGGGAAAGAAATTATGCAGCTGGACCCTGGATGCCTCAACAGCTGAGAAGTGCAGGATCAGATTCACGCATGAGGAAATGGGCACTGACTACATTGAGGGAAGGGGTTAAAACGACTTCCCCTTCTTGCCAGTTCTGCTGTCGAGCACTGAATGAAACCACCATCTCTCTGAGCCTCCGTTTCCCTCTCATACCTTACAATCTGCTTTCCTCCACATCTTCACAGAGAAACCCATGTGCACTCAGGCACGCACACAATTCTGCCCCATTCCTCACAGGTACTCCAGAGCCACCAACAAGAGACAGGAGACCGCCCGATCCCTCTCCCCCTTTCCCAGCCCTTCTCGGTGTACCCAGGGAGAAAGGCACACACCATGCATCAAGAAAGAGAAAAACAAATACCGTATGCTAACACATATATACGGGAAAAAAAAAAAAGGTTCTGAAGAACCTAGGGGCAGGACAGGAATAAAGACAAAGACGTAGAGAATGGACTTGAGGACACGGGAAGGGGGAAGGATAAGCTGGGATGAAGTGAGAGAGTGGCACGGACATATATACACTACCAAATGTAAAACAGATAGCTAGTGGGAAGCAGCTGCATAGCACAGGGAGATCAGCTCGGTGCTTTGTGACCACCTAGAGGGGTGGGATAGGGAGGGTGGGAGGGAGGTGCAAGAGTGAGGGGATATGGGGATGTATGTATACATATAGCTGATTCACTTTGTTATAAAGCAGAAAGTGACACACCATTGTAAAGCAATTATACTCCAAAAAGGATGTTAAAAAAAAAAAAAGACTTGAGCCGCGTCCCCTCAAAACTCCTGCTGGCAGGACTCCAGGGACACAGGGTAGGCCACCCTGAGGCCATCCACTAACCGCTACCCGCCAGGGCACTAATCGAAAACCCAACCCGAGCGAGGCTTTGTCCCGCCAGGCTTTTACAGTTTCCGGACGCTGGACCCTTGGGCCACTTTGTGTCTGATTTCTCCGCGCCAGAATCACTGGAGGGAGAGGCGAGGACCTCGCCCTCCTCTCAGATCATTTGACGCCTCAGGCGCCCCCTCCCGCCCAGACTCACCTCTTGCTGAGGGGCCGGACTCTCACAGCCACCCGCACGTTGGCCATCCCTTGGGCCAAGGCTCAAGTCCCGCAGGTCGGCCCAGCTGCGGCATCCCCAACGCCAGCCCCAAGCCGAGCCACAGCCCAGCCCAGCCCCGCCTGCCCCACGCTCTTCACGGGACAACCCCGCCCATATGCGGGCGGATTCCCGGCCGCGGCGGTGCCTGCCGAACTTCAGCCAATCCTGAGCTCGGTGGACTGGAAGACGCCCGGGCCGCCCCGCCTCGCTCCTCCCACGCGCCTCACGGGACGGCCCCGCCCACGAAGGCGCAGGCGCCCGACCAGGGCGGTGCCTGCGGAGCCTGGACCAATCCTGTCGGGGGCGGGAGGGCGCAGATCCTGGCTGGTTGGGGCCGGCTCTCGCCCACTGGGAGCTAGCTTTTGTTCTTCCACCGTGCGACAGTGGTATAAAGTCGAGTAGATCCGTTAAGTTTAGTTAGTTTACAGACAGACTACAAAGAGAGTTTACAAAGTAATTTGCTAAATACTTTTATTCGCTGCGTTCGCCTGAGCTGTCAATTCTGTGGTTAAATTTTAGGAGCAGAAATGAAATGGGGAACACCGATGTTTTTGCAGTTCCCTGCGAAGGGCATCGCCTTTCTTTGAAGAGGCACGGGAGATGAAGGAGTTTAGAGTGCTCTCAGGCGAGCTTCTCTTGATCGTGCTGGAAGCTCATAGCCACCCTGACAGAGTTCGTGATCGTGGCGGGAAGACTATCGGACCGAACTGGTTCATTAATTAATCCAAGAAATGCTACTTGGGGTGTGCTCAGAGCAGGGGCCCTGAAGAAATGGCTCGTGTGTTTACAACACACCCGACAGGAATCTGGGTTCATTGTGAGAAGGGGCACAAAGCTTGTGGCCTCCCTATGAGCAAATACCCAACACGTGTTCCCCTGCATCTCCACGTGGCTGCTGGGCAGGACCAGTGCGACAGGGCTCAGTATTGGAAGGAAAGCTACGGTATTTAGTGGGGGAGTTTGCCACCTAGAGCCTGTCCGGTCCACACGTGGGTGGGCCATGAGTAGTCTTACAGACATAAAGGCTTTGAACCTCTCTTTTAAAGGAAAAAAAAAAGATTCCAACTATGTGCCATTGTGGAAAAGGCAAAACTATGGGGACAATAAAAAGATCAATGGTTGCCAGGATTTGGGGGGAGAGGAGAGATGAATACACAGAGTACAGAAGTTTTTATAAGCGGTGAAAATACTTTGTATGACATTATAATGATTTTATGTCACCATACTTTTGTCCAAACCCGTAGTACATGCAACACTATTCATTTCATTAAAGTGAACCCTAAGATGAACTGGGGACTATGATGTGTCAGTGAAATTCATCCTTGGTTTAAAAAAAAAAAAAACAGGGTAGACGTTTTTGGCAGAACTTTTGTTTCACTTTTATGTATGTATACACATTGTATATGTGTGTGTTTGCTGGATTGTGATGTAAAATGTACCTTTTAGATCAAAAAAGTTTGCAGGCCACTTTAGTTAATACTGGCAAATAAAAGCACAAATTAATCTAAAAAAAAAAATAGCTACTGAATACCTACCAAGAGTCAAGGGCTGTTCTAAGGCCCTGAGGACACAGTCCCAGCCTTCATGGGAATTAGAATCCACAGGGAAGGGAAGAGAGAATAAATACATGAATATATAATATGTCGAAATGTGCTAAATGCAATTTTTTGGAAAAAGAACGGTGAGGAGATTCAGTAATGATCTCTGTGTGTATGTAGGGGGAAAGGTGCTACTTTGTATAAGATCTTCAGGAAAGGCATCATTGATAAGGTGACATGACTAGGTTTGAATGAACTGTGGGGCGGGGAGTGACTTGCAGGCATTCATTTATGTATTTAACAAATATTTCCTAAGTAATCACCTATTATGACCAGGGACATAGCAGTGAAGAAAACAGGCAAACCTCTGACCTCATGCAGCTTTGTGAGAGAAACGTATAATAAGTAAGACAAATTAAGTAAAATGTATATCAGATTAGCTAAGGAGTGAAAATAAAGCAGGAAAGGGGATGGGAAGTGAGTAAAGGAGAGTGTTGAAACTGTAGATAATATGCCCAAGGGAAGACCTCCTTGAGAATGTGACACTTGAGAAAAATCTGAAGGTTGTAAAATAGAGTCATGCTGTTATGTAAAAGGGCAATTTCAGACACAGGGAACAGGCCAATGTAAAGGCCCTGAACTTGGAGAAAGCCTGGAATGTTAGAGGAACAGGAAACCCAGTGGAGGTAGCATGGAATGATGGGGGGGGGGGGGGGGGGGTCACATGGAACTGAGCATGGTGACCTAAACTCGAAGGCTGCATTTCCTTTAGCAGAGACTACAGGAAAGTATGGGCATGGCAGACATCTGATTGCAATGAACTTCTCTGCATAGGACAAACACAACAGAAAAAATGGGTGGCAAAGGTGTGTCTAAAGGCAGACTGTGAGGAATCAGGAAAGGAGGGCGGGGGGGGGGGGGGGGGGGGGGGGGGGGGGGGGGGGGCGGGGGGAGTCATAGAGGTAGCATGGGACCATGGTAAAGCCTTTGGATTTTATTCTAGGTGAGCTGGAAAGCCATTGGAAAGTGTTAAGGAGAAAAGTAAAATCATATGATGTACATATTTTAAATGATTACTCTGGCCACTGTTTTGAGATTATTCTGAGGAGTGGGGAAGGATGGAAGCCCAAGAGGGATCAGTCAGGAGGCTATTTTAGTATCCCAGGGGCAGTAATAGAGTCACGGTGAGCCTTTGATTTGTATGTCAGGCATGTTCCAATAGTAGTTTACCTATCCAGTCTCCTCTCTCATCTATTTGAAAGGACCCACCCCTAGAGTATTGGGACAGCTGGTTTACAATTCAAATTTGCCTAGAACCCTAGGCTTCTGAATGGCTTCTATACTCACTGTGCTTTGCAGTGGAAAAAATGGCTGTATTAGGGAAAAGAGTATGAAAGTTCCTCAAAAAATTAAAAATAGAGCTACCTATAATCCAGCAATCTCACTTCTGGGTATATATTCAAAGGAAATGAAATCACTATCCCAAAAATATATCTGCATCCCCATGTTCACTGCAGCATTATTTACGATTAGCCAAGATGTGGAACAAACAACCTAAGTGTCCATCGAAGGATGAATGGAAAATTTGATATATATATATACATCTCAAATTATATGTGTGTGTGTATATATATATATATATATATATATATATATTACTCATCCTTTAAAAAAAGAAGGAAGTCCTGCTGTCTATGATAACATAGATGGGCATTATGCTAAGTTAAATAATTCAGAGAGAAATATCCTGTATGATCTCACTTGTGTAAGTATCTAAAAAAGACAAACTCATAGAAACAGAGAGTAGATTGGTGGTTGCCAGGGCTGGGGTTGGGGAAAATTTGATGTTGGTCAAAGGGTACAAACTTCCAGATGTAAGATAAATAAGTTCTGGGGATCTAATGTGCAGCAGGGTGACAACAGTTAACAATGCTGTATTGTACACTGGAAAATTGCCAAGAGAATAAATCTTAAATGTTCTCACCACCACTACCATCACCAAAAAGATGGTAATTATGTGAGGTGAAGGATATAGTAACCAATATTAATGTTTCACAATATATACATGTATGAAATAATCATGTATAATTTAAACTTCCACAATGTTATATGTTAATTATATCTCAATAAAGCCGGGGGTGCTGGATGGAAAGTATTGCTGCATTAATATATTTCTATCTTGGGAATTCCCTGGCGGTCCAGTGATTAGGACTCCATGCTTTCACCCTGGTCAGGGAACTAAGATCCTGCAAGCCACGTGGTGCAGCCAAATATATATATATTTCTATATTCAGGTTGGAGAAGTCAGCATAACAATATTCTGTATTTTTAGTTATATCACTCATAAGTATTTCAATATGTGTCTTTGAAAGATGAGGACTACCTTTTTAACATAACCACAATACCATTATCGCAACCAAAGACATTAGTTTCTTAACACCATCAAATACTCAGCATTCAAATTTCCCTGATTTTCTCATAAGTTTTTTAACAGTCTCTTTGTTTGAATCAGGATCCAAATACAGTGTGATTGATATGTCTTTTAATCTTTTATTCAGTAGCTTCCTTGTCCCTCTCCTTTTTCCCCCGCTGGCATTTATTTGTTTAAGAAACCAGGCAGTTTTCCGGTAAATTTCCCACAGACTAGTTCTGCAAATTAATCCCTATGGTGATATTTAAATGTTTTTCTGTCCTCTGCATTTTCTGTAACTTGGTAGTTCAATCTAGAGCCTTGATCAAATCAGTGGGCACCTATCTTTCTTTTTGTGTTATTTGCAGTCACTAGTGAGCATCCTCTGAGTTAATTAGATCATCACTTCATTAGGAGCTTAAAGGTTCTGGACCCAATTTCCAATGTGGGGCTGGAGGGTGGTCCCCACAACACCAAGCAATTCTCTAACACCAGCTGGGTGTCCTACAATTCAATTCTGACACTATCTACTTAGAGATAGCATCAGATTCCACAGGTTGAGTTCAGTCTCACAAGATTGCTCTCCACTTCTGACCTCAATCATAAGCCCATGGTTGTTACCTCTTCTTTTGACCCACTGGCTATAGACTAGAGATTCTGACTGTCTCTTCCCTGGGCACAATTAATTTGCTAGAGGAGACTTCAGATCCCAGTCGAAAATCCAGGTTGTTACTTGTATTGATACTTCTGACCTTACTGGCTATAAAATCAGAGGTTCCCACAACCCCCTTCTTGGGTTTGACTTATTTGCTAGAGTAGCTCACAGAACTCAGGAAACCCATTTACTCACGAGATTACCAGCTTGCTACAGAGGCTATTAAAGGATATAAATCCACAGCTAGTTGAAGAGATACAAAAGGTGAGGTCCTGAACAAAAGAGCTTCTGTCCTTGTGGAGTTTGGGGCCCTGCACGTGATACATAGAAGTGTTCTGGTCCCCCAACCTGGAAGCTCTCTGAACATCATCCTTTTGGGGTTTTATGAAGGCTTCATTACATAGGCATGGATGATTACATAGGCCATTGCTGATTGTTTAAACCTCCAGCCCCAGGAGGATTGTTTAAACCTCCAGGATTGGAACTAAAAGTTCCAATCCTCTAATTATATGATAGCTTCTCCTGGCAACCAGGCCCCATCCCTCAGTGGGGTCAAAAAGTCACCTCATTAACATAACAAGTGACACCTTTACCAGACTCATCATTTAGGAAATCCCAAGGGTTTTAGGAGCTCTGTGCCAAAAGTGAGAAAAAGACCAAATATATATTTCTTACTATAAATCACAATATCACAAGGTTGCAAAGTGATAAACTCCAATTTTATCCTTTTTCATTTATGTGTTGACATACTTATAAAGAGCAACTTTTCTTCATCAACTGAGGGACAGGTAGTATAGTAAAGGCAGGACAAATGCTTGTTTCAATTACTAGTTTTCAAAATAAGTTGGTTCCCTAGCACTTTCCAAAGGTGGATAATGAGCTGTTGTTTTTTTTAACATTCTTATAAACTCATGAATTTAAGCATATTTTGTTTGCTTCAGTCTACTGCAGTTACTATTCTTTTTTTTTTTTTTTTTTTTTAATTTGGCTGCGCCGGGTCTTAGTTGCGGCATGCAGGATCTAGTTCCCTAACCAGGGATTGAACCTGGACCCCCTGCATGGGAGCGTGGAGTCTTAACCACTGGACCACCAGGGAAGTCCCTGCAGTTACTATTATTGATAGCCAAAATCATCCCAACTTTGGCCAGTGGGAGCCTCACTGACTTTTGATTCAGCTTCAGTAATATTTGCTAGCTTCCTTTATTTCTGACGTGATAAGAAGTTCCAGGTGCCTCTTGAACATGTTCCAAGTGTGCTATCAGCCTTTTCTTCAAGGATTTCTGGTTCCTTTTAGGTCTCTATTTTATTTTTTTTAATTAAAAAATTTTAAATTGAGGTATAATTGACATATAACATTATATTTGTTTGTGTTAGGCCACAAAATAAGTCTTAATAAATTTAAGAGGATTGAAATCATATCAAGCATCTTTTCTGACCACAATGGTATGAAACTAGAAACCAATTACGAGAAGAAAACTGGAAAATTCACAAATATGTGGTGATTAAACAACGTGCTACTGAATAACCAATGGGTCAAAGAAGAAATCAAAGGAAAAATTTTTAAATATGTGAGACAAACAAAAATAATAAACATAACAAAATTTATGAGATGAAGCAAAAACAGTTGTAAGAGGGAAGTTCATAAATGCCTACCTTAAGAAACAAGAAATATCTCAAATAAATGTCCTACATTTACACCTGAAGGACTAGAAAAAATTTTTCCAAAATTAGTAGAAGGAAGGAAATAACAAAGATCAGAGCAGAAATAAGTAAAATGGAAACTAAAAAGACAACAGAAAAAAAATCAGTGAAACTAAGAGCTGGTTCTTTATCAAGATTTTTTGAGTCGACAAACTATTAGCTAGACTTACCAAGAAAACAAGAGAGAGGACTCAAATAAATAAAATCAGAAATGAAAGAGGAGACATTACAACTGATACTACAGAAATACAAAGGATCATAAGAGATTGCTATGAAAAATTATATGCCAACAAATTTGAAAACCTAGAAGAAATGGATAAATTTCTAGAAACACACAACCTATCAAAACTGAATTATGAAGAAATAGAAAATCTGAACAGACTGATTACCAGTAAGGAGACTAAATCAATAATAAAAAACCTCCCAACAAACAAAAGTCCAGGACCAGACAGCTTCCCTGGTGAATTCTATCAAACATTCAAAAAAGAGTTAATACCAATCCTTCTCAAATTCTTCCAAAAATTAAGAGGGAACACTCCCAAACTCATTTTACAAGGTCAGCATTACCCTGAGGACACCACTAGAAAAGAATATTACAGACCAAATTCCTGATTAACATAGATGCAAAAATTTTCAACAAAATAGTAGCAAGCCTATTTCCACAATACATTAAGAGGATCATACACCATGATCACATGAGATTTATTCCAGTAATGCAAGGATGGTTCAACATCTTCAAATCAATCAATGTGACACACCACATTAACAAAAGGAAGGATAAAAATCATATGATTATCTCAATAGATGCAGGAAATCATGTGACAAAATTCAACATCCTTTCATGATGTAAACTCTCAACAAATTAGGTATAGAATGAATGTGCCTCAACATAATAAAAGCCATTTATGACAAGCCCACAGCTAACATCATAATCATACTCAAAGGTGAAAAGCTGAAAGCTTTTCCTCTAAGATCAGGAAGAAGACAAGAATGCCCACTCTCACTACTTTTATTCAACATAGTATTGGAAGTCCTAGCCAGAGCAATTAGGCAAGAAAAAGAAATAAAAGGCATCCAAATTGGAAAGGAAGAAGTAAAACTGTCACTAATTGCAGATGACATGATATTATATATAGAAAACCCTAAAGACTCCACCAAAAAAACCTCTTAGAACTCATAAAAGAATTCACTAAAGTTGCAGGATACAAAATCTTGCATTTCTATACACAAATAACAAACTATTAGAAAGACAAAATTTTTTTAAAATCCCATTTACAATTGCATCAAAAAGAATAAAATACCTAGGAATAAATTTAACCAAGGATGTGAAAGACCTATACACTGAATACTACATTAATAAAAGAAATTGAAGAAGACAAATAAATGGAAAAATTTTCCATACTCATGGATTGGAAGACTTAATGTTGTTAAAATAACCATACTACCCAAAGCAATTCACAGATTCAATGCATTCCTTATCAAAATTCCAAAGGCATTTTCACAAAAATAGAAAAAAAAAAATTCTAAAATTTGTATGGAACCACAAAAGACGCTGAATAGTCAAAGAAATCTTCAGAACAACAAAGTTGGAGACATCATACTCCCTGATTTCGAGCTATATTACAAGGCTATAGTAATCAAAACAGTATGGTATCGGCATAAAAACAGACACATAGATCAACAGAACGAAATAGAGAATATATGAAAACAGAGCCAAGAATATACAATGGTAAAAGGACAGTCTCTTCAATAAATGGTGTTGGAAAAACTGGGTGGCCACATGCAAAATAATGAAACTGGACCATTATCTTATACCATACACAAGAGTTAACTCAAAAAGACATGAACATAAGACCTGCAATCATAAAACCCCTAATAACATAGGTGTTAAGCTCATCGACCTGAGTCTTTTTTAAAAATAAATTTATTTATTTTTTATTTATTTATTTTTGGCCTTGTTGGGTCTTCATTGCTGCGTGCAGTCTTTCTCTAGTTGCAGCAAGAGGAGGCTACTCTTCATTGCTGTGTGCAGGCTTCTCATTGAGGTGGCATCTCTCGTTGCGGAGCACAGGATCTAGGTGCACGGGCTTCCGTAGTTGTGGCTCAGTAGCTGTGGTTTGCAGGCTCTAGAACGCAGGCTCCTTAGTTGTGGCATATGGGTTTTGTTGCTCCGCATGTGGGATCTTCCCAGACCAGGACTTGAACCCTGTCCCCTGCCTTGGCAGGCAGATTCTTAACCACTGCGCCACCAGGGAAGTCCTTGACCCAAGTCTTGGTGATGATTTTTAAAATCTGACGCTGAAATCAAAAACAACAAAAGCAAAAATAAACAAGTGGGACTACATCAAACTAAAAAAGCTTTTGCACAGCTAAGGAAACCATCAAAGAAGTGAAAAAGCAAACTACAGAATGGGAGAAAATATTTGCAAATCATGTATCTGATAAGGGGTTAATATCCAAAATATATAAAAAACTCATACAACTCAATAGACCAAAAAAACCCCCCAAAACCAAAAAACAAATTCAATTAAAAAGTGGAGTTTTTAAATTAAAAATGAATAGACATTTTCCTTAAGAAGACATACAAGTGGCTGACAGGTACGTGACAGATGGGCAACAGTACATGAGAAGATGCTCAACATCAACATCATCAGGGAAATACAAATCAAAGCCACAATGAGATTATCAGCTCACACCTGTTAGAACAGCTATTATAAAAAAAGCAAGGTACAACAAGTGTTTGCAAGGATGTGAAGAAAAGAGAACCTTTGTGCACTGTTGGTAGCATTGTAAATTGGTGCAACCACTATAGAAAACAGTATGGAGGTTCCTCAAAAATTAAAAAGAGAACTACCATAGGATCCAGCAATTCCACTTCTGGGTATCCAAAGAAAACAAAACCACTAACTCGAAAAGGTATATGCACCCCCATGTTCATTGTAGCATTATTTACAATAGCCAAGATATGGAAACAACCTAAGTGTCCATTGATGGATGAATGGATAAACAAGATATGTTACACACACACACACACACACAGTGGAATATTACTCAGTAGTAAAAAAAAAGAATGAAATCTTGCCATTTGCAACAACATGGATGGACCTCAAGGGCATTACGCTAAATGAAATAAAACAGAGAAAGACAAATACTCTATGATCTCACTTGTGTGTGAAATCTAAAACAAAACCAAAAACAAACAAAAAAATCAAGCTCAAAATTAAGAAAATAAATAAATAAAAATTTAAACTTAAAAAAAAGAAAGAAAAAAATCAAGCCCATAGATACAGAGAACAGATTGGTGGTTGCCAGAGGTGAGGGGTAGGGGGTGGGAGAAATGGGTGAAAGTGGTCAAAAGGTGCAAACTTCCAGTTATAAAATAATCAAGTTGGGACTGCCCTGGTGGTCCAGTGGTAAAGAATCTGCCTTACAATGCAGGGGATGCAGGTTCAACCCCTGGTCAGGGAACTAAGATCCCACATGCTCCAGGGCAACTAAGCCCGCATGCCACAAGTACTGAGCTCATGCACCTCAACTAGAGAGACCATGTGCCACAAACAACAGAGCCCACGTGCTCTGGAGCCTGCGTGCCACAACTAGAGAAGAGAAACCCACATGCCACAACTAGAGAGAAGCCCGCGTACCGCAACGAAAGATCCTGCACACCTCGACAAAGATCCCGCGTGCCTCAACTAAGACCCAACACAGCCAAAAATAAATAAAATAATATAAATAAATAAATATTTTTAAAAAATAAATAAAATAAACAAATCATGGGGATGTACTGTACAGCATAATGTGTGTGGTTCCTCTTAGTATGAATTGCTTTTCAGAGACTATAATCTTGGTGCTTGTTGCTATTGTGTTTGTCATTGATTTAAGGCCTTTTTTCCATTTGCATAGTTTTATTTACTTATTTATTTATTTATTTCTATTTTTTTAATTGAAGTATAGTTGCTGTATACACACTTTTAATTCAAATTCAGGACCACAGAGTTTTAAGTCTCATTGAAATCTTACATCTATAAATACTGTCTCCCAATAGAGAACAGACTTGTGGTTGCCAAGGGGGAGGAGGGGAGGGAGAGGAATGGACTGGGAGTTTGGGGTTAGTAGATGCAAACTATTACATATAGAATGGACAAACAACAAGGTCCTACTCTATAGCACAGGAAACTATATCCAATCTCCTGGGATAAACCATAATAGAAAAGAATATAAAATATTATTTTCCATTATGTATATATAAAATATATATATGTATACCTGAGTCATTTTGCTGTACAGCAGAAATTAGTATGCTGTAAATCAACTATACTTGAATAAAATCAAAATGTTTCAAAAAAAGAGTATAAATACTATCTTCCATAACATATACTGCTAACCTTACTATAGCAACATAATTAGTCATTTGCTTTATCCCATGGTATACTCACAGTCTCTGAGTAATAATGATAATAATAATACCATCAATAAGAAGAGTATTGAAAACAGTTTATTTTTTTTGGAGTTTTTTTGTTCATAGGGAATATCTCACTAGGAATATTCAGTCAAATTTACTGAATTTTAAAGTCATTTGAAATAATTCCTCTCAGTTTGATTAGGTCACCAACTTGATATATAGTCAAATGTTTCATTTTTCTATCAATGTTAGGAATCCTTTAATTTTGTTTTATAATTATATATTTACCTGGTTCCAAAGTCAAATTTACAAAACGAGATCTATTCAGAAGTTTAGCTTCTTACCCTGTTCCCTCTACCCTGTTGCCTCTCTCCCCCATAGGTAACCATGCTTTTTAGTTTTGTATATAAATATATATATATATATATATTTTTTTTTAATCTCCCCCCTTTCTTACATAAGCAGTAACATATCATACATACAATTCTGACTTTTTTTGTTTGTTTTTTTGGTTGCACTGCGCAGCTTGCAGAATCTTAGTTCCCTGACCAGGGATTGAACCCTGGCCACAGCAGTGGAAGCACCGAGTCCTAACCACTGACAGCCAGGGAATTCCCGATTCTGACTTTGTTTTATACCTTACAGTGGATCCTGTAGATCACTCCTTGTCAGTAATTATAGATATACTTCATTCCCTTTTACAACCGCATAGTGCTCTACAATGTGGATGTCCATGGTTTATATTATCACTCCCTGATTAACTGCAAATTTGGTTGTTTCCAGTCTTCTGCTATCAGAAATATTCCTGGTATGAATAGCCATGTGCATATGTATTTTCTTATTTCTTCCAGTATATCTTTGCAATAGTTCCTATGAATAGAATTGCTGAGTCCAAAAGGAAATGCTTACGCAATTAAGCTAAATATTCCCCAATTCTCCTCTGTAGGGGCCATATGACTGATCTTTGCATTCCCATCAGCAATGCTAAGCATGCCTGTATTTCCACAGCCTCATCAACAGAGTATCTCAACAAACTTTCGAATCTATGCCCATCATATAGGTGAGAAATGATAACTCAGAAGTTTTCATCTGAATTTCCTCTGTTGTAAGTGAAGTTACACTGTTCTGTGATTTAACCAAGCTAGCTCTCTCCCTCTTGACTCCTTAGAGTGACCTCACCATGATTTACATGGTAAAATTTCAGGGAATCCAGAAAGGTCTCTTTAACTAAGTTCCACCATATCTAACTCATATTTTTGGAACTTATTGCCTGAAGGAATAAAAGGAATAGCTTAGAAAGGGAGTTACCAAAGCCATCTTTGTTTTGGTTATAACTAATAACAGCAATGACTTTCAATTATTGTGTACTAGGAACTGATTGTTTTTTATGCATTATCTCACTTAATTTTCCCAAGAATCCATGAAGTAGGTACTGTTATCATCTCATTTAGAGATGAGGAAAGTGAGACTGATATTAAATAAGTTAGAAAGAACATAGGGCTAGTAAATGGTGGAACTTGGATTCAAAACCAGGTATAATTCTAAAGCCTTTGCTATTACTCTCCATATTGTAGTAGCTAAAGACAAGCCCTGTCTCTAAATCTCCTGAACTTGGGGGTGGAGATGGAGAGAGGACTATAAGATTAAGATGAGCTTGGGGAGATAAGGCAGTTCAGACTACTGATACCCTATTCCATGATTCCCACCTACCGTCAGGTATTCTACGGAAAGCCTTCCATCCAGCAGTTTTTCAAGTAAATCTTCATTGACTAAGGTAAATTTTTATGTCCCACAAAAACTAAGACTCAGAAAAGGAAATGTAAGTTACAGAAAATTTTATTAGCATCCACTGATCAAAAATAAGTATATGGGACTTCCCTGGTGGTTCAGTGGTAAAGAATCCGCCTTACAAGGCAGGGGACACAGGTTCGAACCCTGGTCGGGGAACTAAGATCTCACATGCCGCAAGGCAACTGAGCCTGCGTGCCACAACTACTGAGCCTGCACGCCTCAAATAGACAGCCTGTGTGCCGCAAACTACAGAACCCACACGCCACAACTAGCAAAGAGAAAAAACCCCGCATCCCACTAGAGAGAGGCCTGTGCGCCGCAACGAAAGATCCCATATGCCTCAGCAAAGATCCCACGTGCCACAACTAAGACCTGACACAGCCAAAAAAAAAAAAAGAAAAAAAAATAGTGTATGTTGCCCTCTAGAGGTAAATTGATTTTTGATAAGGAAGCATATTCAGAGTTTGTGTAGGGTCTCCTTGAAAATGTCATCTCACCACAACCTTCAAGAAATGAATGACTTTTCACTTTTACTAGCCTTCCACATTAAGAAAATAAAGTGATTCAAAGTCTAAGGTAAGATATTTGACTCCTATTTTTTTACCCTAAATTCTGGTAGAGCAACATCAGAGGTCTATAGTCTCCCAGGAAAAGTTCATAAACTGCTAATGGGACTCCAGCTCCTACCACATCCTAACGTAAATTTTTCCTACAAACATTTATGAGGTATTTCCAAAAGGAGAAGAGAAAATATAACTTGGAAATGGTGAAAAAGGAAAAAGAAAAGGCAAAATTAAAAGAACTCTAGAACGTGATCTGCTTATCTTGAACTAATTTCAAGTAAACTCAATTACATGAGTAGATTCCCCAAACTGTAGAATAAATCTCTTACATAAATTCATTTTACATCTCAGGAAATTCCACAATACACTGATTAGTTTTATTAATATCTAAACTCTATATTTTGCATGTCAAGAAACCCTTTGGGTTTTCCTATTCCTCAGACTATTTTCCTAACTTTATGGAGGTTTGAGAGGATAACAGGGGTCAGGCTGGCAGAGTCACAGATCAGAGCAAGGAGTAAAGTAAGAAAAATGCTGGAAAAACCATGTAGCGTCTCAATTCCTTCAGAATAGTCTTCATAAAGTGGCATCATTATTATGCTGGAAGTGAATTCACAAATCTCACACAACTTCTGGTGTTAAATAGAAAGACATTCAGAGTTATTTTTGTTTTTATTATCCACATATCTAGAAGCTGAGGAAAAAAAAACTGATGCACACTTATTGAATCTACCACAGACTAAATTAGCTTTTCTCTTAGTAGTAGACCTGTCTCAACTTACCTCAAGCTTTTGTGAATCAGATAAGCTGTATGCTTACACTTTAACTGTGTATATTAAATAAAGAATCTGTCCTTTAAATCATATAGGATTCAGATAAGAGCCACAAAATTTTAGTTAAAAATCACAGGTTTATTTTTTTATTTTGAAAAAGACATAGAAGTCAAAAAAGCAAAAATAAAACCCAAAACAACCAGGTATATCAATAATTGTGACATATGTGATATAAAAAATATATATATACATATAAATGTATAAATATATATATATACACACACATATATATGTATATATATATACATACATATACTCGTATATATATGTTTGACAATACATGACAAAGCTTAGTAAGATGTTTGAAACCAAGGCTGGGCTTGAACAGATTTCTAATGAAATACAACTAAAAGTTTTCCTTAAAGAGTCTAGGCAATGTTCAAGAAATTATGACCACTCTTCTATATCCCATTTGCAAAGGTCAGCAAAATAGGCTTCAAGACATGTTTTTTTAGCAGGGTAGTTTTGGGTAATGATCCTGTTTCCTTATGAACAGCTACTTAACTCATCTACTATGTTGAGGTCTTCTTGCCTTTAAGAGTGTGTTGAATACAAGGATGAGTGAACTCCAGTGATACAGAGAATAGGACAGTATGAAAATATTGAAGCATCCATTTAAAGCAGAAGAGGGGACTTCCCTGGTGGTCCAGTGGTAAAGAATCCACCTTCCAGTGCAGGGGACGCAAGTTTGATCCCTGGTTAGGGAACTAGGATCCCACTTGGTGCAGGGCAACTGAGCCTGTGCATCACAACTACTGAGCCCTCGTGCCTAAACTAGAGAACCCGTGTGCCGCAAACTCCAGAGCCCGTGTGCTCTGGAGCCCGTGCGCCACAACTAGGGAGAGAAAACCTGCACGCCACAACTAGAGAGAAGCCCGCGGGCTGCAACAAAGAGCCTGGGCGCCACAACAAAGATCCCGCCTGCCACAACTAAAACCTGACGCAGCCAAAAATAAAATAAATAAATAAAATAAAATTTAAAAAATTTTTAAAAAAAAGCAAAAGAGAACCCCAAGTCTGAAAATAAGCCAAGGGTAGTTCTACTACTGATATAAATGAAAGCATCCTGAGACTTAGTATACCACTCCCTTTTATATGCATAATAATCTCAGGTAAAATATCTGAGCAATTTGTAAGGTAAAACCTCTATAAGTTTTACAATAATGTGCCTTTTTCTTTGCTTTGCTCTACTTTTCTTCTTTGCCTATTTCTAAGGCTGCCAGTGAACACCCTCTGGAATTGCTTAGTGTGTCGGGTCCCCAAGCGCCCCCTCCCCACCTCCTGGGTTTGATGATATGCTTGGAGGAGTCATAGGACTCAGCATATGACTGTACTCATGGCTATGATTTACTACAGCAAAAGCATACAAAGCAAAAGAGCAAAGGAAAAGGTGTATGGGGCAAAGTCCGGGGGAAACCAGGCACAATCTTCCGGAGTCCCTGCCAGTGGGGTCCCACAGGAGGTGCTTAATTCCCCCAGCAACTGAGTTGTGACATGTGTGAAATGTTGTCTACCACAAAAGCTCACTAAAGATGCAGTGCCAGGGTTATTATTGCGGGATAGTCACATAGGTACCTTCTGCCTAGCATATACCAAAATTCTAGAGTCCCAGGAAGAAAGCCGGTGTTCAGCACAAACCACACTGTACAAACGCCTTAGTCACAGCAAGCAACTCTTATCAGTGAGAGTGGAGGGAACCCTAGAAATCTAAGTTCCCAGATGCCAGCCAAGGACCAACCTTACAAGCAGGCCTTTCAAAGCATAGCAGTCAGGTCTGCTATTTTGCTGTTTTTTGCATACTTAGTGACAATCTCACAGGAATAAGCAAGATACTTTCAGATTCAAGACTCTTCTAACTCAGAAACAAGCATTTTTTAAAAAAACAACATAATAAAGTCTGCTGCCTAAGATATGGTTAATGCACTCACGTTAATTATCAGTTATATTTGAGTTTTATTGAAAAGTGGAATGAAAATACATGAAAAACAAAGGAAAATTCAGTTTTGTGTTAATGAACTTGGAATCTTGGTATTTCAATATAAAGAGGGCTCTTTCAGTATTGCTAGTGGCAAAGTCTATAAATACCCATGTTATAATTGACTAGAAATGGACTTCACATGACTACATATAATTAAACAAAAATAAAAAGTTGATAATTACTTTGCATTAATAGTTTGAACATTAATTTTAGAAATAAAAGGTTAAGGAGGCACTGTAACATCGTATTTATGAAGAAAATTTTCTTCAGCTAATATTCTGGGGATACAAGAGGAAATTTCCTTCTGTTGTTCTCGCCACTTGAGTATATTCTCTGCCAGTTCTGCTGTCTCAGCCACCAAAATATCCATTTCTGCTAAGGCTGTGCTCTATAACATTTGAAAGAAGGGGAAAACAGGAGAGAAATTGTGTCATTAATACATTACTATATCATAAATAATTATGACACCAAAAGTTGACAACTGATCTTTTCCAGCCCCTTAATACAGAGGCTCCTTAAAATTGTGCTGTCCTACATGTTCTTTTTCTTTGTGAGTTCACCTCTCCTTTGTCTTCAATTATCACCTCAATGCAGATGACCCTCAATCTATATTGTCAAACCTAATCTTCTTCCTAAAATTTAGTCCTACATTTCAGTTTGCTGGAAATCTCCATCTAGATGCATATTCAATATCTCAAACTCAATTTAACCACAGTTCAACAAACCATGACTGAACATTTACTATCTCTGCAAGACATATCAAAAAACAAACTCATTGGCTTCTTTAATCTCTTGATCCTACTTATCCTCAAGTCCCCAAGGCTAGAAACTTCATTCTTTGGATGTGTCCCTTGTCCAAACAGTAGCCACGTGCTAGAAATTTGACCTCCAAAAATCTAAAAATGTACACAATCCTTTGTATTCCTATGCTTTAAATCTATTATCTGAATGACTGTATTTATTCTCCAAGTTCCTCTGCCTTTTGTTCCTCTGCCTAGTCCTCTAACCCACAGTTCATCAAACTTTAATGTGCATAGGAATCACCTGAGGAACTTGTTAAAATGTAGATTCAGATTCTGAAGGTCTAAAGTGAATGAAGTCTGCAATTCTGCATTTCTAGCAAGCTTCCAGGTGATGTTGATGCTCTGCCCATACTTTGAGTGACAAGCCTCAGTCTACTTTATCCAATATTTTCTCCATGATTAAGGTACAGTCCTGCTCAAGTCAACCCTCTGTGCCCTTCTCTAAAAAACAAAAGAGAAAAACATCCAGTGATTCCCCAGTACTCAGACAAAGTCTAAACTTCTTAGTCTGTTTTCAAAATATTCCATAAACTAACCCCGAGTCAATCTCCCTCTCAATACCTTGAAGCATCAGCCAAAGTGGAGTACCACTCTTCCCTCAAACTACCTGTGCTCTCTAATTTTCATGGCTTTCCTCACATTGCTGCTTTCGGCTGAACTACTCTTCCTGATGCACATCCAGTTTTCACTGATTCTTCAAGATGGAGCTTGCTATTAACTCCTATTTAAAACTTTATTCAAGTATTCCTACTTCCTATCCTATTCTTAATCTCCCTAAAGTGAAAGTAATCACCCCCTTCTCTGTGCTTAAAAGATAGCATCTTCTTTATAATTCTGTGCTGCATTCATTGTGCAAATACAATACTATAAAGTAGAGAGTATCTTATACTTTCTCTCACCAAACCTTGAGAATCTGACGGCAGGGATTGGTCATATCTGTTTATCTTTCATGATACCTATAGCATAGTCCCTTGCACAATGAAGATAACACATATTTGTTAAATATTGGAATAAAACAATATAAAATGACTTCTAAATAAAGAAAAGGTATCTTGATTAAAAAAAGTAATTTGCTCATAATATTAGCCAACAAAAAAAGTTAGACAAGGAGATCACACATTTGAGATTCTGGTATAAAAGAACTAAAGATAGCTAAAAGCAATGTGAAAGGAGTTGATGAGGTACTTAAATACTATTGGTAATACTCACCATTTTCTTTAGATTTTCATCTAAATGAGGGATATTTCTAATTATTTCAAGATGATCTTCTAATCTCTCAATGAAAGTTACTGCCAACTCCAGCAAATGCACCATGTGTCTGAAGGAGGGAGAAAAAAAGTCAACTCTTTTTTTTTTTTAGTTCAGGTATTTTGTGTTCTCTTTTTTCCCTTTAATTAGGACTTTTAATATGAAATTAAGAGAATTACAATCCACCCAATGAGCCGTTAATAACCTTTCTGCATTCATGGAAATATCCGTGATAAAAAAGGTTCTTCTTCCAGGCTTCCCTCGTGGCGCAGTGGTTGGGAGTCCGCCTGCCGATGCAGGGGACGCGGGTTTGTACCCCGCTCCGGGAGGATCCCGCATGCCGCGGAGCGGCTGGGCCCGTGAGCCGTGGCTGCTGAGCCTGCGCGTCCAGAGCCTGTGCTCTGCAACAGGAGAGGCCACAGCAGTGAGAGGCCCGCATACCGCAAAAAAAAAAAAAAAAAAAAGTTCTTCTCTTTCACTTTAAACAGGAATTAACTTTTCATCCAAACACAAAAACAGAAAGAGACAACACTAATCAATCTGTAACCCAATCTAATGTTAGACAAACATCAATGTTAATAATTTTCTCATATAAGGAAAAAATTGGGACTTCGGCGCAGTGGTTAAGAATCCGCCTGCCAGTGCAGGGGACACGGATTCAATCCCTGGTCCGGGAAGATCCCACATGCCACACAGCAACTAAGCCCGTGGGCCACAAACTACTGAGTCTGCGTGCCACAACTACTGAAGCCTGCGCGCCTAGAGCCCGCGCTCTGCAACGAGAAGCCACCGCAACGAGAAGCCTGTGCACAACAACGAAGAGTAGCCCCTGCTCGCTGCAACTTGAGAAAACCCATGCGCAGCAACGAAGACCCAAGGCAGCCAAATATAAAATTTTAAAAAACTTTAAAAAATAAATATTTAAAAAAGAGTGAATAACTTAAAAAAAATTTCTCTAGGTAAAACCTCATTCCATTTCAATCTACTCATTCTTGGTAAAGGGTGAAGACAATAAGGAAAAATGTACTTCACTGAAATGGCCTACACATGAAACTACTTAGGATCTTTGTATTTGCAAAATGCCTTAAAACTATTACTCAGTTCTTCTGAAATATATAATGTATAATATACACATTAATGATATTTAACTACACTGAATAGATACTGAATATATCCACAAGAATGGGATTTGTATATTTATTATTTTACTGCAAGATAAAAGATCTGACACTTAGAGGAAATACTGATTTGCTCAGGGTCAGTTAGTGAGGCACTGGTGGAGAAAGTTAGCAATCAGATCCCCAGATGACTGCTTTTTAATTTTATTGTTATTTATTATTAATAATTATCCACACCTTCAATTTGATACTTTCCATTCCTATGAGAAAGAGAGCAATAGAAAGCATCCCCATTCTATGGATTGGGAAACTAAGGCAAAAACTTAAATCATTTGCCCAAGGCTTTGAGGCATATAAACAGCAGAGGTGAGATCAGAACTGTTATTTTTCTCCTTTTAGTTGACATTGTTTTCATCTGTCCCTGCTTAAACTCCCCCAACAGAATTTTTATATAGAGGCAACATTAATGCAACCATAACTTTACGTCACAGAAAGCTGTCTATACATAATAAAAATGATTTTTATCCACCTTACTATATGTTATGGATCTAATTTCTTTCATTGAAGTCATTACTTATAATTCCTAAGACACAATGGGCAAAAGGAATGTCTTTCTCTTCACCATTGCTACAATTCTTTAAAAGTAAAGGATTTTCTTTCTGGTTTAATGTATCAGCATTAATAATAAAATTAATAGATACGACCACTCATATACTGTTTAATGAATTATGCTATGAAATAACTATTAGTCTAAACAAAAACTACCCTCAGGGAACATGTGTGACTGTTAACATCTACTTTTTAGTCTAACCTGTGATAAACAGCTTCAATAGGCAAGTTTTCTTGGCACATGGGTTTCAACAGTCTTTGCCTGAGGGATCGCTTTTCTTTTAGCACCGCTTCCAAATGATTATTCATGCTTTGCAGAGTATGACACTTCTGTGCTACACAAACCAGAAACAGTAATTATAACTAGCAACAGGACAAGTTTTGAAGTCACTAATACTATCAATGGTCAAAAATTATATTTCTCTCCTAAATATCTCCCCTTTGCTGTCTTTAATACCAATACCAGTTTCATTTTCAACTATTTTCTCTTACTTTTCCTACTGACAACCCAATCTAGTGCTAAATTCTTTGTTTCCCAATTCTACTCCTAGTTCAGTTTTTATAGCCAGAGCCATATTCTTCACGTAAAATGTCTGTCTCTAATATTCTATATTAGAGCATTAAAAAACAAACATTTGTCTTATAAGCTACTTTTATTTCAATATTTTCCCCAGAATTCAGTTAATGGTTGTCAGTTGTCTCTTCTTTTAAATTTTTATTTAGAAAAAATTTCAAACTTAAAAGTTTCAAGAATAGCTCATTGATTGAACTCTCATATACATTTCACCTAGACTCACCAACTAACATTTGGATACGTTTTCTTTTTTTCCCCTTCTTCTCTACATGCCCATACATATATTTTTGCTAACCAATTTGAGAGTAAGTTGCAGATGTCATGACCTTTTACTCCTAAAACTTCAGCATGTATTTCCCAAAATAGGAACATTCTCTTATATAACTATACTACAAGTATCAAATTCAGATAATTTAACATTAGTACAATACTACCAATATTTAATACAGCCTATATTTAAACATCACCAAATATCCCAATAATGTCATTTATATCAAAACAAATTTTTTCTAATCAAATATTCAATTCATGACTACCCTGTGCTTTAGCTGTCATGTCTCTTTAGGATCCTTTCATCTGGCAAGTTCCTCAGCCTTTGTCTTTTAAGCTCTACTGACTTTGTTAGCTTTGGGGCAATACCTGGAAAAATTATCATAATTTTATAGCCTAGTGCTTTAAGTAATCCAAGTAAAAGTTGAAATTTCAATGATTACTCATTTAACTAAACCACTTACCCAAAAAAGAAGGATGGACAACATCTGCTGCATCTTTTTCTAGTCTTAGGAGTTCAATTTCCAGGTTTTTCTACATTAGAAACAAAAAAACACTTAGCTCATGCAGAAAGTAACCTGAAGTAAAGGTTTTGATAAAAATGGACAGTCTTTAACTCAGGAATATTTAAGGGGACCAGGAGGATGATTTGTTACGAGAGCCCAGGGATTTACTGAATCTTTTCATTTTGGTGTTCAAGCCCTGTTGCTGCTACTGCTACTACTCCTAACTACTACTATGACCATTACTACTATTATTAACTACTGCAAAGAAAAGCCTATACAACTATGTGCTAGACACTGTTCTGCGTGCAAGAGGATTACTGTTGGAGCCAGTTAAGATTTTTTTCCATACTACAGGTAAAAAGTAAAAACTCCAACATAATTTACCTGGTAGATTTCAGCTTGAATATCTGTGATCTGCTGTAGTCTGGAGAAGTTCACAAAGCAAGAAGTTGATTTCTTAGATATATTTAACATCTCCTATTGGTAAGTGAACAGAGAAAGCAGCAATATGTCAGAGTTTGTGTGTTGGAATAGCATGCCCACGTGTCTAAAATATGAGGATATATTATGTCCAACGCTGCCCCTGAAAAATGAAATAGAGTAGGACAGTGCAATGTATATTTCCTGTTTTTTAAAACCTCCACCATCACAAATCTTTTGCCCAAATATTAATATTTAAAAAATAAGAAAAACAGGCTTCCCTGGTGGCGCAGTGGTTGAGAGTCCGCCTGCCAATGCAGGGGACACGGGTTCGTGCCCCGGTCCGGGAAGATCCCACATGCCGTGCAGCGGCTGGGCCTGTGAGCCATGGCCGCTGAGCCTGCGCGTCCGGAGCCTGTGCTCCACAACGGGAGAGGCCACAACGGTGAGAGGCCCGCGTACCGCAAAAAAAAAATTAAAATTAAAAAAGAAGAAAAAGAAGAAAATCACTTTGTACTATTTCTTAAGGCATCATGCACAATAGACTGGCATTGCTGATAGCCTACCAAAAAATTCTAAAGTTGAAATTGTTAGAGAATCACTTCTACACAAATGACTTAGTCTCTCAGACCTTCCTGGGGCTAAAATTAAACACTTCCTGGGCTATGGAATCATTCACCTGATTCATTAAATGACCTCTATTGGTTACAAGTCATTCATACTGTCTCTTTCCGCATTCTCCCTCTTTTTTATTTTAATTTTTTAAATTAAAAAATTTTTTTTTTAAATTTTTGGTACGCGGGCATCTCACTGCTGTGGCCTGTCCCATTGCGGAGCACAGGCTCCGGACGCGCAGGCTCAACGGCCATGGCTCACGGTCCCAGCCGTTTCGCGGCATGTGGGATCTTCCAGGACTGGGGCACGAACTCGCGTCCCCTGCATCGGCAGGCGGACTCTCAACCACTGTGCCACCAGGGAAGCCCGTCCCTCTCTTAAAGGAATGTTTTGTCCAGGAATAATTATTCCTTGAAAAAGCCTACCCCCCCACCTCCTTTTTATTCTTTCATTCTATATTATACTGCTTTCTTAAATTGCAGGTTATCTCAGAATAAGAATATTATCTTGTTCATCCCTTGGCTTCATCCATAATTTTTTCTATGCTCTTTTTCTTCTCTAGAATGTTAGCACAGGAAAGAACTTCAGATATCATACAGGCCAGGGATTGGGAAGCTACAGCCTATGAACTAAATGCACCCATTGCCTGTTTTTGTATAGCTTAAGGGCTAAAAATGGTTTTTATATTTCTTAATTGTTGAAGAAAAAAAATCAAAAGAAAAACATTCTGTGACACATGAAAATTATATGAAATTCAAATTTCAGGGTCCAGAAATAAAGTTTTATTGAAACTCAACTTCACTCATTCATTTACTTATTATCTCATGTTGTTTTCATACTACAACAGCCTAGTTGCGACCCTATGGACCTAAAAGCCTCAAATACTTATTCTCTGGCCCTTCATGGCAAACGTTTGCTGACTGATGATAATCAATTTTATAACATTTATTGAGTTTAGGCAATAGAAGATTCAAGGATGAATGAAACAAGCTCTCTGCCCTTAACAAGCTCATGATGGATGGGAAGGAAAAGGTATTCCATTATAAATGCCCAGTAACTGGGACTTCCCTGGTGGTCCAGTGGGTAAGACTTCGTGCTCCCAATGCAGGGGGCCTGGGTTTGATCCCTGGTCAGGGAACTAGATCCCGCATGCATGCCACAACTAAGAGTTTGCATGCCTCAACTAAAGATCCTGTGCACTACAACTAAGACCCAGGGGAGCCTAAATAAATAAATATTAAAAAAAAAATGAACAAAGCTGAAACAAACAACATTTTCTATAAGAGTTGTATCATATCACATCACAATTTTAAGCATCAGTCAATTTTTAATTCACATGGGAGGATGTGCACTTAAGGGATGGACTGCTTAAAGGGATCATATAATACATCATTTTGAAAGAATAAATGATAAATCCTTGTAATAAAAATAGGTTTTTTACATGTAAAGTTTGCTTAAAGTAAAATCATGCTACAAATCTTCAAAGTTTCCTCACTGGGCCTAGCTGTGCAGTAAGATCATAAGAAGGTCTTTTTAAAAAACATTTATTTACTTATTTATTTATTTATGGCTGCATTGGGTCTTTGTTGCTGTGTGTGGGCTTTCTCTAGTTGCGGCGAGCAGGGGCTACTCTTCGATGGGGTGTGCAGGCTTCTCATTGCTCTGGCTTCTCTTGTTGTGGAACACGGGCTCTAGGCGCACGGGCTTCAGTAGTTGTGGCACCTGGGCTCAGCAGTTGTGGCTCACGGGCTTAGTTGCTCCATGGCATGTGGGATCTTCCCAGACCAGGGGTCGAACCCGTGTCCCCTGCATTGGCAGGCAGATTCTTAACCACTGCACCACCAAGGAAGTCCCTATAACAAGGTCTTATGGAGCTATGGCTTGGCAAAACAGGTATCTGTCTAATTAGTGTTACTTGAAGGACACTACGAAGATCGTCCCAAAGACAACCCCCAGCCCAATTCTCAGTCCCAAATGTCTTATAGTATGAATTTACCAAATTACTTTGTTACAGAACTGGACAATACAGGTGAGAGCACTAGGCAACCTGGTAGCAAGAAAACACAGGAGAGAAGTGAGGAAGGTGAGAACTGGGGAGTGCTGTGGCTATGTTTTGCCTATTTTCCAACGCATTCATTCCTACCCCTCGTTTCCCCCCAAATCCATAAGGTCTGGCTACTAGGTCTTCACGTAATCTAGAAAAGTCCTTCAACAGACGTTTAAACTCTTTCAAGATAGTGTTACAGTATCTATCATCTATTACAGTTCATTTGAGAAATGATATAATATGTCAGAAAAGGGAGAGCTCTGGGATCTAACTCTGCTTCACTAGTTGAGTGGCCCTCGACACATTTCTTGGTCTCCTCAGGTCTTAGTTTCTGCATTTTAAAATTACTGTAAGTAGATAGCAGAATTCTCTAATGACTCTTCTAGGTATAAAAAGTTGTCTATTTTTCATAAATCTTTCATCATGTGCATAGTGCACGTGTAGATGGCTTTACCTTTTCTATTTTTCTCAGTTGCCTTTTTAGTGAAATTCCTCAACTTTCTCATTGTCTCAAAATTTCTTTCCCTTCTCTCAACCTTTTTCCATTCCCTTGTCACATCTGCCATTTCTATTCCATTATTCCCTCACATCTTCAATTTCTCCCTCTGTTGGCTTGTTCCCTTTGGCCTATGAACATGCTCTTCCCGCCGAACCTAAAACTACCACCCCTTGGCTAATCTCCCTCTTCTCTCCTTCTCAAAATTAATTCCTTCCTCCAATCATGTTCCAAGGTCTCTCGGGTCTTTTTCACCAATTTTTTTTTGTCCCCCTCCGGCCTTTAAAGATGCGTGCTTCCCTTGGCGCTCTCCTGTACCCGGCGCCTCCCGTAATGCTTCAATATTTCACACAAACGAGCGTTCTTTGGGAACGTATGTTCCCACCTACCCGTTATTTCCCAACCCCGCCACCGATTACAATCTAGAGGCGGTATCACTGGATGAAAAAAGGCGGGTAACATTAGTCTTTATTACCGCCCAAGAACTGACCTGGGATAACTCGCCTGCCAGACAGTTGAAACACCATCTCCTTAGAGCCCCGCTTTTGCAGAACCCACCGCGGACCAGTCACTTCTGCTGCCTACAAGGAGCTCCATCGACCCCGACTCTAGAACAGCCCCCAGCCAGCATCCTCCCACCCACTCCCGCAGCCAGCACCACCACCTCACAGCTTTCTTCTGTCGCCACTGTGGGCACCCCCTTAATGACGCCATCGCCCCCCACGCACCTGAGTAACCAACCCCTTAGCTACGAAATGTCCCAGCAGTAGCCCCGCAGCGTTTGGCTCGGACGCCTGGTCCGAGGTTTTCGCCTCAGCCATGGCTGGCAGCCGCCTTTCCGGGTGGCGCGGAGAGTGAGCGGAACGCACCGCGCGGCTCGATGACGTCACAGGGCGTTTCCGCCCTGGCGGAAGCCTGCGGAGCGCATCCCAGGGGAGTGCTGGTCCCGGGTCCTCCCCTGCGGAGCCGGCTGTGAGCTGAGGGGTAGGAGGCGAGTTCGGGGATCACTGATCCTCTGTAGGCTCCTAGCGGCGTCTAGCCTTGGAACAGCTGCAAAAGCGGCGGGGCCTGGTGTTCTTCCCTTTCTTCCTTGCCACTCTTGAGCTGGCCCTCAAGATCCAGGGATCGGCAGGAGGTGACAGCTGGAGCTTGAGACCTAGCCGGGAGGCCGACGGGGTGGCTGGGTGCCGGGCCGAGTGGTGACAGCTGCTCTTCCTTCCCGCAGAGACCTGAGCCTTGGCGCTAGGATGGGAAACAGTGCCCTCCGCGCTCATGTGGAAACCGCGCAGAAAACTGGTGTCTTTCAGCTTAAGGACCGTGGGCTGACCGAGGTGAGACTGGGAGGGATCCGACCAAGGGAATTTAAAGGGAGAGGGACGGCGGGCGGTGAAGTTTATAGGTAAGGGATTCTCCGCGCTGAGAGCCCCTTTCTTCAGTTCCCCTCAGAGTTGCAGAAGCTGACAAGCAATCTCAGGACCATCGACTTGTCCAACAACAAGATCGAGAGTCTACCGCCTATGATTATAGGGAAGTTCACTCTGCTGAGGAGCCTGTCCTTGAACAACAACAAACTGAGTATGGCTTTTGCGCCTGGGAATTTTGCTAGTTATCAGCTGTTAAAGGGTGGTTTTTCTCTTGGAATAGAGTGTGGAGTACGATTATAATGTTATTAAACTGGTTTTCAAATAAATGTATCAGAATCTTAAAAAAAAAGAAGGGTGTTTTTTTTTTTTCTTACAAGCTGATTTTTGTTGTTATGAAACTGTTCAGGAGCTCAAGATGCAGAAGAATGTCAGAGTCCTTGAAGCTTTCTATCTTGTAATTACATCTATAAGCCTCCTCTCCTGGTGTAATGATTGGTAGGAGGTTAATTTGGACTTGAAAGGGACCATCTTTGGGGTGTAATGTAAGCAGAGCTAACTTTGCTGCTAATTTGGAAGGGCGGATGGGATGGGAAGGAGAAGGCCTTCCAAATCCCACAAAATTGCTGTGGGATTGTGCAGTGGCCCCTTCACAAAAGGAGCCTACTATACACATAATGCTTTCCTGAATTTTGATGGCACCCTCACCTTCTGAAGACTACGTTGGTAAAAATGCAATACTTAAAAATGGCACAACATGTGAAATGCCTATGTATATTAACAAGAGGCATAACAGACTGCCATATAGTTTTTATAAACTTCATCAAAGGTGTTTTTCAGCTGTATTGGATTCAGGTTTTTAAATTTTTCTTTGCCAGCTGTCCTTCCTGATGAGTTATGCAATCTGAAAAAACTAGAGACACTAAGCCTAAACAACAATCACTTGAGAGAGCTGCCATCTACTTTTGGGCAACTATCTGCCCTTAAGACCCTGAGCCTCTCTGGGAACCAGCTGAGAGCACTACCATCCCAACTTTGTAACCTACGGCACCTGGATGTAGTGGATCTCTCCAAGAACCAAATTCGGAGCATACCTGACACAGTGCAGGAGCTGCAGGTCATCGAACTCAACCTCAACCAGAACCAGGTCTAGAGCTTAAGGGTTTTTTTGTACAGCATGTATGTGGGTTTACAGTCTCCTGAATAAACAATTGTTCTCTAAACTGTAATCATGGAGAGGGGTATCAGAGGCTAGAAGAGAGGTATATTCTATGGGCTGGACTAATTTCAAAGCCCAAAGTGCCGTGAAGTTAGTTGAGACACTGAGTGTGTTTGTTGTGTAGGTGTTTTTTGGAGGGTAGGATGGGTAGCATGGTGAGGCAATTTCAAAAGTTAAACCTCTGTCTCACAAACCTTGAGTTCTTCAGATCATCCTCAAATATACCTCTAATCATCTAGCAAGGAGCTATGTCAGGAAGATAGAGTGGAAAAGAGGCTTAAACTCATATGTTCTCAGAGTTGGACATCAGAGTTCATTCAGTTGTCCTTTTGCTGACATCTTTGTCAAGTGTGTGTCCTGCTTTTGCGGAAAAACTGTCAGTGATAGGATTTTGGGGGATTGTTGTACAGCTTTAATTGCAGTATTTGAAATTTATTTCCATAAGTTCGGAAACTCTTTGGTTAACACATATCTGACTGGAGAAACAATCTTTGGTCTAGACATAAGGCACAAATGATGAAACACTGATCATAGTGAGACTGGGTAGTCTTTAGTTTTTCTAGTGTCTATGTTTCTATATCTGCAGAGTCCATTACAGTAGCCACTAGCCACATGGCCATTAAAATTCATTTAAATTAGACTTAAAAATTCAGTTCCTCGGTTGCACTAGCCATATTTCAAGTATGGCTCAATACAGCCTTATGTGGCTAGTGGCTACCATATTGGACAGCACAGATACAGAACATTCCACTAGTTGCAATAAGTTTTATTGGACAAAACTATTCTAGAATGTCCTGACCTTACATTATGATGAAATTCAGTCAGTCTTGGACGAGATTGGCTTTATCTTTTCCTTAAAGTGGATATTCTTGTATGTTCTTGAGCTTTTTGGAAAAAAACTCTGAATATTTGGGGAAAAATATTGGAAAAAACTTGTTAAGCAAATTGAGTGCTTGCTCCACATTCACCTATGCTGCCTTAAATCAATGGTTCTCAGGTTTTAGTGTGCATCAGAATAACCCAGAGAGCTGGTTAAGAGATCACTGGGCTCCACACTCATTGTTTCTGATTTTGTAGGTCTGGGGTAGGGTCTGAGAATTTGCAGTTTTAACAAGGTCCCAGGTGATGGTCTGAGATGATACCAGGCATAGTAAATATAACTAGGTGGCTTGGAGCATTTAAAGGGCAGAAGAGCTGAATGAATCAAAGATAACTGCTTGGTATTGAGCTCAAGAGCCTAAAACAAGAGTGGTGCTATTGGGAATGGGCATGCTGAGTGGGTTATGATGGTGAAACATCCAATGTGTTTTACTAAAAATCAGAGACATAGGAGTGGAATAAAGGTGGGCAGAAATGAATGTAGATAGATAGCTTAAAAGAAGTGATAGCTTTAAGAATGAATGAGGGCTTCCCTGGTGGCGCAGTGGTTGAGAGTCCGCCTGCCGATGCAGGGGACACGGGTTCGTGCCCCAGTCCGGGAAGATCCCACATGCCGCGGAGTGGCTGGGCCTGTGAGCCATGGCCGCTGAGCCTGCGTGTCCGGAGCCTGTTCTCCGCAACGGGAGAGGCCACAACAGTGAGAGGCCCGCGTACCGCAAAAAAAAAGAAAAAAAAAAAAAGAATGAATGAGCTTTCTAGGAGAAAGTTTAGAAAGATTGAATATTATGTGAGCCATGGCCGCTGAGCCTGCGTGTCCGGAGCCTGTTCTCCGCAACGGGAGAGGCCACAACAGTGAGAGGCCCGCGTACCGCAAAAAAAAAAAAGAAAAAAAAAAGAATGAATGAGCTTTCTAGGAGAAAGTTTAGAAAGATTGAATATTAAGTATTAGGGACTGCTGCTTGAAAAATGTCCATACAAACAAGAAGGGAAGCCAAAAATCAGGAATAATTCAAAAGATAGGAAGAAAAACACAGCACTTAGGTACAAGAAGTGGGAGTTTCAAGAAAGGGATAGCACAGTCAAATGCAACAGGGAATGAGGGCAACGAATCCTTGACTTTGGCAGTAAAGTGGTTGGCATCTATGTACACATAAAAGATTGGCAGTAATTGTACCAAAATGTTTACAGTGGTGGATTACAGGTAACTTTTTTCTCTAACCTCGTATGATTCTCAAATTTTCTATAATGAACAGTGCTTTTATTATCAGAAAAATTTGTTTCCAAAAAGTCACTGGTGACCTTCAAAAAAGATTTGTTTTCTTCCCCCTCAAAAGTGTAGTAGTAACAGAAGCTGGATAACACAAGAGGCTTCTGGAGTGAGTGGGTAGTGAGAAAATGGAGGTGGTAGAAGAAAGAAGTAGGACAAATAGTCAAGTAAAGATTTTTTAATCTAGTAAAAAATAATCATTACAGTGCTTATACTTTTTCCTATTATCCCTTTTATAAATTGTTCAATAGATAGCTCAGATCTCAGTGAAGATATCTTGCTGTCCTCGCCTTAAAGTTCTTCGTTTGGAGGAGAATTGTCTTGAGCTCAGTATGCTTCCACAGAGCATCCTCAGTGATTCCCAGATCTGTCTGCTTGCTGTAGAAGGCAACCTTTTTGAAATAAAGAAACTTCGAGAACTGGAAGGCTATGATAAGGTATGTATTAGTGTACTTCTGAATTTCTAGTCACTGCTCCAGAGAAGAGAAAGGTGAAGTAACTCACATGAGTGTTTCTAGGTACAGGACGTATGTATAATCCGTTTATGTGAATAAGGATTTGTTCTCCATTTTGGAGGTGGGTTCTGAGAATCAGCCAAATGGTATTGTGCCAAGATGATATTTTTCTCTAGACAGCTTATTGTAAAGCATCTTTTTGATAGGTGTCCTATTAAGATATAAAGGAAAGAAAAAAAAAACACCCCACAAAACCATGTGCTTTAAATTTTCATCTAGAATAGGTAGATTTTGTAGGAAATGAAGGACCATAAAAACCTAAAGGATGGGCTTCCCTGGTGGCGCAGTGGTTGAGAGTCCACCTGCTGATGCAGGGGACATGGCTTTGTGCCCTGGTCCAGGAAGATCCCACATGCCGCGGAGCGGCTGGGCCCTTGAGCCATGGCTGCTGGGCCTGCGTGTCCGGAGCCTGTGCTCCGCAACGGGAGAGGCCACAACAGTGAGAGGCCCACGTACCGGCGGGGGGAAGACTAAAGGAAAAAAAAATCATAAAATACCAAATAACCAATAAGTTAGTTATTTGCTCAGGGCAAAATAACACATGTATTCTTTCATGATTTTCAGTACATGGAGAGGTTCACAGCCACCAAGAAGAAGTTTGCATGATGTTCTCCAGGAGCATGTGAACCATACAGGACACTGACTTGGAACCTGTTGCAATCTGGCTGAATGAAAGGCTCCTGTTGTTGTCAAGGATATCTGCAGTGAGGAGATGATATTCCAGGAGGTTATATTTCACTCAATGATCTTTTTCCTTTCCAGGGCTCATCTCAAATAAGCTAAAGGGAATCAAACACAGGAACTCTTCCATTTTGAGTCATGGATAGGGCAAAGGACAATGTTGATCTTCAAAACCATCATTTGTTTGGCTTTGAGAAACCCAGTAGCTAGTTGCTATGTATACAGTGAGGGGATGCTGCCTGGTACCAGAATAGCTCCACACAACAGCTTGAAATTTCACGTGTCTCAATGTGCGAGCTTTCAGAAAATCAGTTGCCATTCCACCCTGTGTTGACACTTCATATTTTTATGAAATTCAAATAATTCATGAGAGGCTGCTATGAGAGGCTGCTAGGATTTATGATTTTACTCCAGTCCATTAGTTCAATTGCAATGTTTATACTTGGAATTTAGGATGTACATAAATGTATAACTCGTGATTAAAAGTGTGCTTTGTCAGAGAAGCAACAACACAACACTAAAAGGTGTTCCCAAGGCTGCAGTAGCAATTTTTTTTTTTTTTACTATTGCAGGTGCCTTATTGATAGAGGGCTCTGAAGAGCTAAAACTGTATGCAAAACTTGTAAGATACAAGGGTTTTAATAATCAAGATTTTCCTGAAGCTTTGTCAGAAACAGTCTCTTATTTCTGGTCATCTTTTTGTATTTACAACTCTAATAATCAAATTAGCTATAAAAAAGCTACTGCTACAGTATTTTATAACAACTTATGTTTATCAAATTTATTCTCTGAATGAGAGAATATACTAAATAAAGATTTTTTAATAACTATGGCTGGAAGAAAGGTTAATCCTTTAAAGTAAGACGACAGGGGAACTTTAACCTGTAAATGGCCCTTTGTTTGAAAGTAAACTGATAAGGAAGAAATGTTTTATGTTCTTGTTCAGGTTGCAAGAGTACTGAAATGCCTTCATGTGACTGATAAACATTTTGTGGTACTGGAAACCATGCTTATTAAGAGAAAGTGAAGCTATAAAAGTAGATTTTTTCAGACTGTTACTGGCATGAACATTTAGAAAGCTACAACTCTGCTGTTTTCTGATGTTTTGTCTTAGCCAAGGGGCTGTCATTTACCATGTATTGTTAGTTCTCATTTTACAAACCTAGTTTAACCATTACGTCAAGAGATCACAAGAGCCTAGTGTTTAATATGAGGAAAGTCTCTCTGACCTTAAATCTGGTCTAGGGGTTCTCTTTTTCCCATGTTATTCTCTGTTTCTCAACTGGGGAGGGATGGGGGTGCTAGTTTACATTACCAACTGAGTTTTGTTTTTTATAAACTTTGTTTAATGCTTAATCTTATGGATCTGCTGAACATTTCTCTATTTTATCAGTACTTATCTAATAAATCAGAACTTATAAATTAAATAACTTAAATGTCCCAAGACATTTATTAATGGGAGTTTAAAAAATCCCTACCCTTATGAGAATCCCGTTATGATCGCTAACTTTCACAACTTGGACCCAGCCTTGTTTCCAGATACCCTCTCTTCACTCTCATTCACTTGCCCAGTCTTAACCAGGTTATTCTGCTCCTTAAACCCACAGTGCAACGTCTCTCTCCTTTAACTGTCTTTACATTGTTTGCTCAGTCAGAATGCCCTCTCTTACTAACACACTCCTTTTCTATGTCTAAGCCCCTTCCTGAGAAGTCCAAGCCGAATTAACTGCTCCATCTGTTACAGTAGCATTTCTCACATTCTGTATTC
Organism: Lipotes vexillifer; assembly: GCF_000442215.2. Classification (NCBI taxonomy): domain Eukaryota; kingdom Metazoa; phylum Chordata; class Mammalia; order Artiodactyla; family Lipotidae; genus Lipotes; species Lipotes vexillifer. The sequence goes on from NW_006787469.1 coordinate 532,487, forward strand.
ATCTGCCTCTTGCTAGACTGAGCTACTTGAGGGCAGGGATTAAGTAAAGTAATATGCCCAAAGATATAGTACACAAGTATTTAGACTTAAATATGAGCTAATAAAGTGGGTTGACTTGAGGTCTGGAGACTGAGATTCTAAATCACCTACCTTCTTTTAGAGCTTGGTTAGAAGTCAGTGTAGTATACTGAGTAAGAACATGGGCCTTGGAGTCAGAAAGATCCTGATTTGAATCCAAAGTCTATCATTTACTAGATTTATGAATTTAAGCAACTTACTCTCATCCATAATATGGGGAAACACCTCCTACCTCTCATGTATGTTATGAAGATACATAAAAGCATTTAGAATAGTGCCTATGACAGAGTAAGCACTCAATAAATGGTGCTATTTATTTCACCTGTAAAACATTAAAATAGAATTTAGCCAAGTTGTACAGAAATGGAAGGCTTGGAGCAAACACTACATTAGGATGAAAAACAAGTGAGTAGAGAATAAGGAACCTGACTATCAATCTGAGAACTATAAGTATGCTTAGGAATGTAACTGGGATAACTTAGGATTTTAGTAAGAGAGTAACCTAAAGAATAGCGTTTAAAGAAACTAATTCTAAGAGCAATTGAGTATAGGATGTCTGGGAAGTAAAAGGTTAAGTTAAGGGGAGATTCCTAATCCATACATGACATGAAAAGATCTAGAGTTGAAATGTGGTAAACAAAGGATGAATTAGAACTGTGAAAGAAGAAAAAAACAGGCACAACTATAGGGGATAAAGATCACTGTCATTATAAGACCAGAAACCTGAAGAGGGAGCTTATCGTTAAAAAAAAAAATTAAGTTCGGTGGAGAATAATGTTTAACTCCTTAATTGTAGGTCAGTTTTATGCTCAAGGTCACAAAACTAGTAAATGATTGAACCAAAACTTGAACACAGTTGGTCAGACTCCAGGGCTTGTGCTAACCACCTCAGTTACTACCTTTCAAAAGTAATAGAAACAAGTTTCCAGACAGTGTCACAGGAGAAGACTTTTAAGTCAACAGCTTCTATTTCTAGTGTATTATGAGCCTAAGTTATAGGTCCTCATTCCTCTTTTCTCAGTAGCAGAAGCTTTGAAAAAGTATGTAATGTGGGATCCATGGATGGGCTTTCAAGACCCATTTATGCATGATTCACGTGTGTGTGTTTGTGTGTCTATTTCTCTGGAGAGATAGGCTGTGTTGTCTTTCATCAAATTCACAAAGAGATCCTTGACCCAAAAAGAGCTCCACTCTAGAGAGAATAGCAGCTATCATTTAATAAGCTCTTACGTTTGCTGGGCACTGCTCTAAGTGCTTTACATGCATTACCACATTAAGTCTTCGCAGCAACTCTATGAGGTAGGAATCATTAATCCCACTTTACGCACAAGGAAACTAAGGCACAGAAATGGTTTTATAGTCACTCAGCCAGCAAGTGGCAGAGCTAGAGTGTAAATCCAGACAATATGGTGCCTTAGCTCACACTTCTAACCAATTATACTGTTGGAACAGCATACTGGTATCTTCAGAACTATTTCCTTTAGCCATAATAGTGTTAAAAAAATTTTTTTAACGCTTTTAGGAAGGATATTTAAGTATAGAACAGCCCCCAGTGTTTTATACCTTCTTATTGTACACACACATTTACTACCACCTACCAAACTACTCCTTTTTGGCATGTGGCATTTCTATTACTGAGGGCCTAATTAAATCTCACTATAAATATTTTCCTTTTCAGCTTTTGAAAGTTCCCATGTTAACTCTATCTCCTCCAGTTAAATGCATTGCAGTTTTCACTCATAAACACTTTCAGTCGCTAGTGTATTTAAGCTCAAATGAATAAAAGACTAGTAATGATTAAAATGAACCTCATGACAAATCATAGTAGGGAAAAGTCCTATATTTCCAATAAAAATGGGAAAGGTGCTAATAAAGTCAGCTGTTTGTTGGAGTGCCTTTTGATTTATGGATCTTTGCTCTATTCAGTTTGTCACATAAGAGCTGACAAAATTATTGCTTTCCACCCCACAAAAAGTACTCACAGAAGCACATCACTTATTTGAAAAAAGTTCCATTAGTTAGTTACAAAATTTAATTTTAAGGATCAAACAGTGGTTATTGGTCAAACCAATCGACATTAATAGCTTTGAAGTGTGCAGAAGCTAGTTTTTAAATAAAGGTGACAAATACCAATTAGATTCTTATAACACTGTTCAGGATCTAAGCAAATGTGATTCTGGAAGTTGAATCCAAAAAGCTAATAGAATCATAGTGCAATCATCAATAAGTAAACCAAAGACATAATTTTCTAAATCATTTTTAAACAGAATAAATTCTAGTTTTTAAAAAAGTTTAAAGCTACATAAAACTCAAAGCAATCTAACTATTTTCTACCTGAGATCAAAACAAGTTTCTTTTTTCCTATCTAAACAATTCTTGGCATTGAGGTAAATCTGAATTCACGTGATATACTTTGTCAAACTTTTCCAAAAAATTTTAAGCCCTGCTGTAGAGAGAAATTCTCATATTATATATACATATTTACATATTTTTTCTTCAAAGACTAATGACAAATTTATGAGGTTAATAGGCCTATAATGGGACCATGATACTATTAATAATATGAAAATAAAAAGCCATTCATTTATACCATGTGTTCCTATATGGTGCAATATGAAATGGGATCATAGAATCTATGTACATAGGTGAACCACCAAGAGTTCAGAAATTAAGCTCACTTTAAGAAAACTCATTCTGTTTTTTGAAGCAGAGGTTGCAAAGTTGTGATGTATAACAAAAATATTGTGTATACAGGCTCCAAAACCAAGCATTGGCCTAAACTGGCAAAAACTGCAACTTAAACAGAAATTAAACCCAACTAGATCTTCACTGTGGTTATGCAACTTCTGGCTTTAGGGTCTGCAGGTTTTACTGATGTAACAACCTCTTATCTCTTGCCTCTCCTTGTGCCTGCCCCTACTGCCCCCAGCCTTTTACATGGCTGTCTTTGGCAATGCTTCCAAAGTTTCAAAGCAGAAGAACTTGCTAAGTAAATGGAGAGAATGAAAAATAGCATTATATATGATGTATGAAAACCAACCTAAGAGTATGGACTGAGAAAGAAAGTACTAGAAGGAAAACTAAGCCGCAGTCTACCCTCAAGGGAAAAAGAGAAAATAAAAGAATAGGGGGGCTGTTACTCCTAGATCTTCTTCCACATCATCTCCCGATTGAAGCGTGTGGAACCAAAATTTCAAACTCTGGAAAGGTAATGACTTTGAAGGAGGAGCTAGGGAAGTGAATAAATGATAAAGAAGTAGAGCAGTAGCTTTAGCTGTCAATGAGTTTCTTTGCTCTGGCGTTGGCATTGTCAATACGATCTTTGTTGGTGTCAGCCTGGAAAAAAGAAAAATATACCAGCATTACTTCACAAGGTAAGCTGCTCTAATAAACGTTAAATTTCATGTACTTAGAGTAAGTGACACAATGAGAAAATTCAGGAAATAGTCCAAGCCACATTATAAAACTCATTTTGGGCAAGAAGTGACAGAGTATCAAATTCATTTGGAAAAACCTGGGTGTATAAACATGACAAAGATATAACAGAAGAACTTGCCAGTATTTCATGAGTTCTATAACATTTTTTTTCATAGTTTAACATGTCTGAAACTAGGATGCATCTTATAATCAATGGCATGTAGATGCAGTGAAAATATAATGCTCTTCTCTGCTATAGATCTGGACCTTGTGGGAGTCCCCTGAACTGAATCATACAATCTCATCTGGAGCTACCCTAGATCTCACCCAGAGACTGAAATAACCTACCCCAAGATCTGTGGAACAGATGTATCACCAACCACATCAATATGTAAATTAAAATGATGGGTAATATGTAGCCTAAACCCACATAACAGCATTGAAAACATCTTATGAACCATTGTTTGCCTCAATGAAATCCATCATAAGTGATTCAACAGAAAGCCAAGCTGAAAAACTTACCCCAACCTTTAAAGTATACTGAGATTTTCATGAAGTAACAATAAATAAGAACCGCTTTTAGATGTGACACAACCAAACAACACAATTTCAGTATATTTTATATCATATGAAGTAAAAAATAGCAACCACACTTTTTTGTTACTCTTGTTTTTGTGTGTCCACCCCATGAGAACCATTCTGCAGAACTGATTTTTACCTACTGACTCATGAGATGAAGATTCAGGAACTTACTAATTTGTTATTAGTTAACAAAATAAAATCCCAAAAGCTAACTCGCTCTTTCAGGGGAAAAACAAAAACAAACAAACAAACCCTGACAGCTCACAAAAAGGTGACAGGAGATTGTGAGCTTCATGTGTGAAATTTTAAATAAAACCACTTGGTCCCAAGGTCTTGGTTTCAAAATGAACCAATTGAGTAAGAGATAGGAGGACTTGACTATTGTTTTTCAATGTGTTAGAACTCATCAAAACTGAAAGGCCTGTGAGGACAGGATCTTATCCCTATTGCTCTCCCCCAGAGTATCTAGCACAGATGTCTATTACTAAACACTATACCGGATGTCTCATTTTCCTGTGGCACTAAAAAGCTCTTACCTTTTCTGTGATCCGTTCTATTTGTCGATTTTGAGCCTCAATCTCATTGCCTATGTCCAGGGCCATGTTTTTTAGATTTCCTAGGATACTGCCCACTTGAGTCAGGTTCTCTTCCATTTCATCTTCCCTGGCATCATTTGTTATACTATCACAAAAAGATAGTTAATTCAGTACTTTTGGGTGAATTAGAAATGGAGTCAGTCTGGATTTAGTTTTTATAAAAATAAGTAACCAGAATGACCTCAGCAAGTGTTAGACCCAACAGATGCAGGTTACCATTCTTGGGAAACATTCCATAGTAAAAATGGAAAGACTAATCCAAGAGAGCACAACATCTTAAAGCCATTTAAGATTAAGAAATAACTTTAGGATCATGGTTTTTCAAAGTGTAATTCCCAGCATAACCTGGGAACTTGTTAGACATGCAAATATGCTAATTCTCACACTCCGCTCCAGATCTCCTGAATCAGAGACTGGAAGGGTCCCAAGCGATCTGTGTTTTAATAAACCTCCCAGGTGATTCTGATGCATGCTTAGGTCTAAAGAACTACTGCTCTAAAATAAGGGTGGCAAAATCCTGGCCCAAAGCCAAATCTGGCCTGCCTTCTGAATTTATAAATAAGGTTTTATTTGAACACAGCCATGCTCATTTGTTTATATATTGTTTATGGCTGCTTTTACCCTACAACAGATTTGAGCAGTTGAGTAGTTGTGACTAAGACTGTATGGCCTGTAAAGTCTGAAATATTTACTATCTGACCCTTTACAGATATCCTTATAGGGATTTGGTCGACTCCTACTCTAGATGATACATTTTAAAACACATCTTCTTATTTACAGAAGTAAAACATGATTGCTTGAATAATTTGGAAAGTACTTTACAAAGAAAAGTTAATCCATCCTTGAATGTCAACAATACCAGTCACCATTTTGTCAGAAGGCAAATATTAAAATGGAATAAGGGACTTCGCTGGTGGTCCAGTGGTTAAGACTCCCCGCTTCCACTGCAGGAGGCACGGGTTCGATCCCTGGTCGGGGAACTAAGATCCCACACACCCCCACATGCTGTGTGGCCAAAAAAAATTAAAAAAACATCCAAAAAAAAAAAAGGAATAAATGCTATTTCTAATTAATAAGTTGGGGTTCATGCATAATTACACCCAGTCTCCAGAGAGAGCCATTCATTTAGGAAAAGAATAAAAATATCGGGAAGAGCTGGCATACCGTTTAATGTATCCGCCGCTGGCTGCTCCTGTGGTTGCTTGCTGAGGCTGACCATTTGTCACTCGGCCTGGCTGCTTAGATACTACATTGCTAGGAGAGTTGTCTCCACCATCTCTCCATGTTGCCTTATAGACTTTACTAGACTCAAAGTTCTTTGTCCTATGTAAGAGTCAGGAGTGTAGAGAGATACCAAAAAGCAGGAGAGGGAGAAATGACATTATTAGTGCTTGTTACCTTAGGGATGCCCTAGCACCCTTAGAATAAAAGCTACATGCAGCTAGATCTAGATTATCTACACTATGCTCCATCACAATCTGGCATAGGAAAAAGATGAACTGTGTAAGCCCACTGACATTAAAAACATTTTTTTAAAGGTTAAACTACTTCCACCAAATCTTCACTGAGCAGTTAGCAAGTACCAAAATGTAATTATTTGATTTTTCAGGTTCTCCTAGCCTCTGACACTCTCCAGAAAAGAGGTTAATGGACACTAGGAAAAAAATTCCTTAGGAAAGGTGCTCTGGGATGCCTTAATGGTTCCTTGGAAGCATCTCAGATGTTGATGAGGGATGGAAGAGAAAGAAGGCTGAGTGGGCAGTACTTAGACCTCAGTTGCTCACTTACTTAAACTGTAGTAGTTTCAGCTGATCTGTTTTTTAAAGTTAGAATTGTGCATTAAATTTTTTAAAAAAGGTTTCTTCGGGGGGTGGTGGTGATGTGATGAATTGGGAGATTGGGATTGACATATACATATATACATATATATATACATATATACACTAATATGTATAAAATGGATAACTAATAAGAACCTGCTGTATAAAAAAATAAAAATTTTAAAAAGTTATTATAAAAAAATTTTTTTTAAGAAAGGTTTCTTAAGAAACAAACATCATGAAGGAAAGGCAATGAATGAGTTCCTTGGCTACAATGGTACCAGTTACAAATCCTTTGGTTTAGGACTTTTTCATTTAAGAGTTTACTGTTCCACATTAAAAAAAAAAAAAAGATCCTAAATCCAAGCCTCTTAAAAATGGAAGCATATGTTTAGATTAACTGACATAGCTAAAAATCAGCCAAAGCCAGAATTCTACCGTGGGATTTGAACTGGTATAAATGGCAAGAAAAAGAACCTAGTAAAATGACTTTTAAGTGGCTATTACAAAAAACACAAATAAAACTTTTTCTTACTGATTATTTGGCTAGGTAAAGTTTCCACTCTCACAATTTTAGTTTTTGCTTTTCTATAAACAAAAACAAAGTAGTATATGGCTATAACATTGGTTTCTGATTTATTCCACATGATACATTAATGAGGAAGTTTTGAAATCACAAAAGCAAAGGAGAGATTTTAGGAAAGCAGTGGCTCCTTTCTTAATAGGATCCTGTGAGGATTCATGTTTGGCAAACCTAGAATTGGATCTTAGACCTTAATCATCAATGCCACAGAAAGGGTCCTATATGTTTAATTAATCAATCTATTTAGTTATTAATAAGCCATGTTAAATCCTTGCTGGAACAAGGTGGGATACACATTATTTAGTACTACTTTTTTTTTTTGGTTGCATCGGGTCTTAGTTGCGACACACAGGATCTTCGTTGAGGCATGCGGGAGCTTTCCTTGCAGTGCGCGGGCTTCTCTCTAGTTGTGGAGTGCAGGTTTTCTCTTCTCTAGTTGTGGAGCGCAGGCTCCAGGGCATGTGGGCTCTGTAGTTGTGGCGCTCAGGTTCCAGAGTGTGTGGGCTCTGTAGTTTGCAGCACACGGGTTCTCTAGTTGAGGCACACGAGCTCAGTAGTTGTGATGTGCACTTAATTGCCCTGTGGCATGTGGGATCTTAGTTCCCTGACCAGGGATCGAACCCACATACCCTGCATTGGAAGGCAGATTCTTTACCACTGGACCACCAGGGAAGTCCCCGATATACACATTATTTAAATGAATATTTATAAATAATTTGTTTAGTAAAAAACCCATTTACATGTATTCTTTGTTAATAAGATGGGTCTCAGGCAAAATTCTGAAGCAGAGTAATAGCAACCAAGCAAAATAAACAACATATAAGTTTATCAGAAAGTTAACCACAAATATTAATAGAAGTAATATAAGTGAGGCTTTTATCAGGATGTTAGACTGTAAAACAGGTCAAAGATTGAGGGCTGGAATTCTAATGTCACTAAATAATAAGACACTGTGCTTCTGAGAGTCTTAGCACAGAAGCACTGGGTTGGGACAGACCTGTAGGCTCTTGGTCTAGCAAGGGGTATACACATGCTCCAACCTCCTCAACCTTAAGAAGTAATATTTGAAATTCCTTCAACTTCTGAGAATTCTTCCTTCAATTAGATATAAGGGGCATAAGATGCAAACAAATTGTTTTAACATGATATTGTGAATGAGGTTCAATTAAAGTATAGTTTATAAATAAAGAATCAGACTGGTTATCAAACCCTTCTCCCTTTAAGAGTACTGGATCTTTGATGTTCTTACAATATCAAGGGGAAAAGGTACAAAAAGCTGACTTGAATTGTCACATTTATTTTCAAATGGATTGGGGAAAAAAACTCTGCACTTCTTTTTCATGCAGTTTTTTTTTTTTTGCCATACGCGGGCCTCTCACTGTTGTGGCCTCTCCCGTTGCGGAGCACAGGCTCCGGATGCGCAGGCTCAGCAGCCATGGCTCACGGGCCCAGCCGCTCTGCGGCATGTGGGATCTTCCTGGACCGGGGCACGAACCCGTGTCCCCTGCATCGGCAGGCGGACTCTCAACCACTGCGCCACCAGGGAAGCCCTTTCATGCAGTTTTGACATGCTCTGCATGTTTATAAAGCAGTGATTTTTACATGCTGTTGATTTCATATCTTCATCCTTGTGATAGTTCCATGTCTCTTTCAGCACCTCTACTCCAGGTAATAATGCCTTCTGCTTGCTCAAGGTCCTGCCACATGCTGCTACCCTGGAGCTTCTCCCACTGAGTTGTAAAACCCTTAAAGACAACTGTTTTTGAGGGCATTGTCAGGCCGCTGAGTTATCTAATAAAAACAACAATGGTTTTAATCTAATTTGTCTTCCTTCAAAGGGTCTTAAGTACTTTAAAAGGTAGTATTTCCTAAACTTGACTGAGCACCAAAGTGACCTGGATGATTCTGAATACACAGATGTGTATTTCAGGCTACATTCTGAAAATTCTACTTCAATTTTTGTCAGATGGAGCCTGGGAATCTTCTGTTGTAACTATGATTTTATTTAAATTCAATAGATCATTTAGCTGCCCAACCAGGGAAGAGAAACACTGTTCTAAGAGACTTCCAATCTGTTGTAGAAGGAATATTTTAGATTACTATGGTAGTACACCTTAGTATTACTATATATTGGGACACTGAGGAATTAATCTGGAGGAAGTGAATGTATACACAAGGTTCTTTTTTAAGCCACAAGATTTAGAGTAAATTGACTTGAATCCCAATCCTAGACCTGTCATTTCAGTAGCTACAGAACCTTATGCAAACTTCCATCTCTGAGCATCTTTTCCTTATATGTAAAACTAAGATGATAACAGTACTTAATAAGTCACAGGGCTGTTGATAATAGATGTAAAATTGTTCTGTAAAGCATTAGACACATTTTTTTTTTTTTTTTTTTTTGTGGTACGCAGGCCTCTCACTGTTGTGGCCTCTCCCGTTGTGGAGCACAGGCTCCGAACGCGTAGGCTCTGCAGCCATGGCTCATGTGCCCAGCCGCTCCGTGGCATGTGGGACCTTCCTGGACCGGGGCACGAACCCGTGTCCCCTGCATCGGCAGGCGGACTCTCAACCACTGCGCCACCAAGGAAGCCCAGACAAATATTTTTGTTCTTTGGTTTCAACTCAACCTGATCCTTAGTTAAAAGTTCATGTCTTTAATTGCACAGATTACCAATTGGCATGTTTATTCTTATAGCCCATTAACATTCCCTAGCTTTGAGATCTACAAGCAGCTGAATATAGTTGGAATATAGCTATATAAAAAGGCATCTAGGCCAGGGTTGTTTCTGGTCTACAGTAAGAAAGAAATGGTTCTGATTTGCAACAGAACTCTTCTGCATAACAAAATTAACAGCCCCTCTGGGAAGAAATTAGATTTCATAATAAAATGCTTAAGCAAATTTGCGGTAGATTTTAATGCAATTAAGAACTCCATCTAGAAAGTTAGATTTACCCCTGACTGTCAGTTTTGAAGAGTTTAATAATCTTTACTACATTTTTTCAGATAAATATCACATTCAAAAATGGCATGTTTGAAATAAGAATTTGAAATATCCCTTGAGAAGCTGCTATAAATATAGAAAACAAGTATCAGGATATGAACACAGTAACTTTAACAATTTCTTTTTTGAGTTTTGCTTGTCAACATTAGTACTAACTGAATAAAATAGCAAAAAGAAAGCCCAAGTGGGGGGGGGGAGAGAGAGAGAGAGAGAGAGAGAGAGAGAGAGAGAGAGAGAGAGAGAGAGAGAGGTGATCAGGTTACAGGAAAGAAGAAAAACAAGGGCAAGAGAGAGAGAGAGAGAGAGAGAGAGAGAGAGGTGATCAGGTTACAGGAAAGAAGAAAAACAAGGGCAAGAAACAAAGGGTAGAAATCAAACAATTTTCTAACATTTAACCATGGTATTTGTAGTCCCCATAAAGATCCAAAATTAAGGAGTCAAACATTATAATAAACAGTAGGCTGACTAGAGGGTTAACTTCCATAAAAAAATTAAGATTAGTTAGCTTTGCATTAATTCAATACGAAACCACAGCAAGCTAACACATGACATAATAGGTATTATGGAACAGATGATAATATATATAAAGAGGGTAAACCCTTATTTTAAAAAAGGAGATAACTAGATATGGCAACATTTTAAATTTATATCCCACCTTGTTCCAAATGGCATTTAAGATGACTTACATTGGCAATTAATTCCTCAATTTGGTAGTGGCCTAAATCATGGGGAATCCAAAATCATTAGAAGCAATACTTCAATAGAGGAAATATTGATTCTGGAACCAGAAAGGAGTAGGAAAACTTAACAGAAGAAAGGAAGCTGAAATCAAAGTCTATGTATTTAGCCTGAATTCCCTTACCTTTGATCAGAACTAGAATGCAGCAATTCTCTACAAAGATCAACCTATATAAAACTTCTTAGGAATCTTTAGGGGTGTTTTTACTTTTATAATCTTAAGTGTTTTTTGGCAAAAACTTAGTATCAGAGCCATTAGTCAAAGGGTGGTATTATAAATTAAGATCCTTTTGTCAATCCATCTTCTGGCAGACAGCACTCATCAAGAACAAATTCACTTTACATTACACACCACAGCACAGCTTTTAAGAGTCTCTACCATTCACAAAATCCATGCACATGCACAGAAAAGCCATTTGAAGCATCACCTTTAGATAGCAGGTTAACAGCCCAAATTGCGCCACAAGACTGCATCTTAAAGTTCCCTTTGATCAGTTACTGAGCTCAGCTTCTGATGTTAAATCTTCATTTTTAGTAAGCATATTAGAAAGGAAGAGATTAGGTGAGAGAATGAAATGCAGATAACAGTGAATGCCAATAAAACAGAACAGAAACAGGTTTAGTTTTCAAAGCATAATGCATTTAAATTCCTGCCTGGTTTCATAGAAACAACCAACATCTGAGAATCTAGATAAAAAGAAAAACATGAAAACTATTTAAACCAGAGCATACTTTGTTTTTCCTAAGAATGTCTGAATGATGATATTCTGTCCTACAATTATGAAAATTAACATGAAGAGAAGGCAAATACTTTGTATCTCCAGTGAGTAGGATGGAGGAAGCACTCAAATGGTCACTAAAATACAGTAATTCAATATTTATTTTAACTAATCAGAGTTGAATATTTACATTTTAATATGACATAAGATTCAATAGTATAAAACCTGTAGTACCAATTTTCAGCTTCTCTAGTAAGTGGTCCAGAAATACCAACCTGTCTTCAAACTACGTGCCAATATGTTTGACATTTTAAGCACAGAATGAAGAGAGGCAGGTTAAGACAGAGGAATACTTTGTCTGACAATGGTTAAACTGGGACATCAGGCAGTTTACTATTCTGAGACTTCCCATTTTAAACCTGCCTCTTTTTAAACTCATTAGTTAGAATTACAACTTATCAAAGTTACTGACAAAGGGACTTCCCTTGAGGTCCAGTGGTTAGGACTGCCGGGGGCCTGGGTTTGATCTCTGGTAGGGAACTAAGATCCCTCAAGCAGTGTGACACCGCCAAAACAACAAAACAAAACAAAAAAACCCCAAACTTACTGACAAAGATATAGGATTTTTAATAAGGATCTGTTCTATTTTGCTTTTAGGATTCAAATAGTAGCAAGCTAAAAGAATGACATTTATTCACAATTTTAAAGTTTAATCCTGGTAGTCTGTTCTCAAATTCTAGTAGTCCTTTAAAAAGAATTAGCTAAAATTAAAATTCACTTCTAATATAGGGTTCTGTTAAGTGAAGCTATTTCCATGTCTTATTAGAAAAAGATCTGCTGATATGGCTTTAATGAATACTACTAAAAAAAGAAATCTCAAAGAACAAATCTACTCAAGACATTTTCTATATAGTAATACATCTAACAAAAGCAACAACAAAAAGGTTCATTCTTTTCTTGCCAGTCAAGCAATGTAGCATACAGTTAAAAACTAGGGCTCTGCCTGGTTTTGAATCTCAGCTCTTCCACTAGTTAGTGTAGTCTCCTTATGCCTCTGTTTCCCCATATGTAAAATGGTGATAATAAGAGGAACTATCTCATATTAAGGGTATTGTAAGGATTAAATTTAAAGTGCTCAGGATAGTAAGAGCCTAAATTAATATACAGGCTCACAACTCTCAGGCAAACCTTTGGATGTGAGACATTTTGAGCAGTACCACACAATCACATACATCAATATTTCTGCAGTGAAACAGATTAACATTTATGCTAAGTGTAATAAAGACTATTCAATAGCTTCAGTTCAGGTATCTTGTAGCCTAATTAATAAGTTTGGCACTACATTCTGAAAAAAACAAACCTCTGGCTTTCAGAGTTTTTTAGATTTCTAAATGGCAGATAAGAGACTGTGGACCTGAGTTGTTATTACTAGCACCAGAATTAGTACTAGCTTTATACAGAAGACTAAAATACCGTCTCTGCCTTTGAGAAGCTCATGTTATGGCTATTTATATGATAAGCCTAACTGAAACACAGATAAGCAGATTAAGCTTAGAAAGATCACGCCCCTGGCAGGAATGAAAATAGATAAAGCTGAGGACAAGAGACACCATAGAGGGCAAGGACACAATGGTGTAAAGGAGAGATGGATGGAAGGGAGGCAATTAAAATAGGAATCTTTAAAGTGAAACACTACTCTCTCCTCTTCAGAGAACAAGTGTTCTGTTATAGGAGCCCCTTGAATCCAACTGTTAAGAAGTGCTTTCTTCTCTTGACCCACTAGGAAAGGGCTCTGCTGAGGTTAGAGGCTGACGACGGACTGCTTCAGGACCATACTCTACCTTCTCTCTCAGACTGTCCAAGAAAATCCTGCCTATGCTTGTCTGGGTACACAAAGAAAAATAAAATTAATACTTATGTAGCTCCATTTCCCACTTTTTATGATATCAGACCACCTTATTCACTGCTCTTCCTACTCATCAGAGATAATTTGCTCTAGGTTCTAGGGAGGACTTCCTCTTCCTTGCTCTTCTCTTAATATGTATCTCAATGAAGTTCATTTACTTTTTCCCCTGAACTCTTCCAAGAGGGTACATAGAACATAGGAGAAAAGTGCAAGTAAGTTTGCAAAACATAGTTAAAAAAAGAGTTTAGATTAAAAAAAATCTGTGCATTTCTAACTTGTTTGCTGAAAGTAATCTGCTAAACCCTGATTCGCAGGTCACAGTTATTAAAATATGCACTTTTGGAGAGTCAACCAAGGTCTAAACAGGTCAACAGACTTGTCTTTCTTAGCTTCTTATGCCCAAAACAAAAGTTGACCAACAAGTAATTTAACTCTATTTTCTCCAGTAGAAATGGCACAGAGAATGTTGTCACATGAAACACTTATCTGAAAGCATGACAGAGCAAAACCTCCTGCATTCCTAACTCCTTTGAGGAGTAAAAAAATGCTGAGAGTCTGTAAACCTTCGTATCTCATTTTGGTTTACCAGACCAGCTGAGACAACTGGATGGAAGCAGTAATGCTTACAAAGCTCTTTAAAAATGAATACTCTCAGCAGAAAGGATAGTCACTCAATCTCCAGACAATGTCATTTCAGCCAAAGGTAAAGTTCAAAGTTGCTTTGTTAATGACTCCTCATCTTTGTCTGAATACATGTACTTTTGTCAACACCATGGAGTTTGTTTTACCCAAGATTAAGTAGAGAATTTAAATGTTAATAATAAAGTCACTAAAAAGAATGAATTCCTTTCTGTCAACTATAATCTCATACACTATACACAAATAATTTGAAGACTTTTCATCTCCTCGTTTACTAGAGGCTTCAAATCTTCAGTCTTCTTTGATGTTTCCTTCTTCATGTTTGATATATAATCAGTTGAGTTCAAGTGAATTTTTTTGACTTACATTTTTCTCTCTAATCTTGATGATAAAGTTATACCCCACAGGTCTAGTTTACAAAAGGTTCCTAACTAGTCTCTTGGTGTGCGGTTATATACTCCACTCCAATCAATCAACCCCTTAGGCTGGCATTCAAAGTTCCTCTATTGCCTACTTATGTATTATTTTCCACTTCTCATCTATATGAATTATGTAGTACAGTTAAGTCAAACTCCTCTGTAATCTTTATTTAAATTAAATCTTCCACAGGAAATGTCTTCCCACTTCTTTCATGTCCATCCAGAGCTTTCTAGTCATTCAGAGCCCAACTCAAGTCCTATCTCTCCTATAAGATGGTCTCCAAACCAACCTTTATCAGTTCTATACCTTTAGCCTCAGTTGATATCACATGATCTAGCACTAGATTTATATAGTTCTTACTTTTTGCTATTCTCTCTCATATAGCCAACCACATGGTAAGTCTTTTGAAGCCAGGATCCAAGTCCTATATTCCCTTGACCATCCCTCATGTGCCTACCACAGAACATATATTTTGTTAATTCTCCTTATTTGAAAGGAAAAGACACTAATTCTATCCTGCTCTGTATTACCCAGATGTATATTTCCTAACCTTTTCTTGTATTATTAAAAAATGAAATTGGGACTTGATCGAAAGATTGATCAAATTTAAGCGATGGTTTGCAGTGAACATGCCCATTTATACAAAAAGTTTGATCTGACTGAAGGAGAAACAGCTTCAGTTGATCTAACAAAGTTCCTTATTTAGGCCCTGTCATACTTATTGGGCGGTGGGGAGGGGTGTGCTCTCACTTTAGATTTATTTGAAAAAGGTCTTGATTTATCAACTCACCTATTACAGGGGCATACACAAAGGCCACAGCACTTGTTTAGTTCTGTTAAAGTCTTCTCTGCTTCTCTCATGTCTTTGTTTATTTGGTCCATGCCTTCTTCTACGCGTTTTAGTTGTTCTAAGAATAAGTTGTGGAAGTTACATTTTGTGTTACATTCACGGTGCCAACCAGAAAACGCCATTATGATGGAACAGCAAAAACTTTAACCTCGAATCCACCAATAACCCATCACAGTGACTGTATCAGGGCCAGATAGTACTACAGAATGTCCAGAATGAAAATAGTCTTTCACATACTGATCCTGGGGCACCTGTTGGCCTCTGACTGTGGAAAGATTTGTTCTAAAGAAATTTGTATAATAGGACCATGTGAGGATTGGTTTAGAGATCACTTCTGCAACCAAATTAAGTGTACTTTGACTAGACCAGATCCCCAGCATTTCTATTATTGGATAGGCTTAAAACCTGAAGGCTGTCATAAGATTAATAAAAACTAGACCAGATTGCTCAGGGCCAAATCAAACAGAATGTTTCCAAGCCTGCCTGAATCTGACCTATTTAAGGACTTAACTTGATTTCTGAAAATGATGCAAAAATATCATAATGTCTAGTTCATGTATGACCAATACACACAATAAGCCCTGCTACATAATAAATACTTGGTATACAATGGGGTATTGTGGCCCCCACCTCAAATAGGCAACAAACATGATATAATTCAAATAGCAGAAAAGAAGTAAAATATCACTCTTATCTTACAAAGGGAAGGTACTCCCAAAGGCTTAATTAATTTTATACACGGCTGATTTGAAAAGGCTTTCTGGCATCCTAAATCAAATCAAGAATTTCTGCCAGTGACTGCAACTCACCCCCTTGTTCATCCAGCGTAGTGATAGTCTTGATTCCTGCATCCTGAGACTAAAAGAAGGGGAAAACGCTGAGAGCACAGCAAAATAAAAACAAAACAGAAACAGAACCTACAAAGTCTGAAAAACAGCAAGAGAGAATCATTAGAAACTTAAGTTTCTCAGAGGACTAGAGCTACAGAGGAAACTAATCTCCCCAAACCAACACACTTTAACATATTAACCCCCCAAAATAAGTCGCAGACTCATGGTGAATTGTCTTCCTTGTCATATTCCAATACTATCAATTAGAAAAACAAAGAAGGCCCATTACTGCATGGTTTGACAATTTCAGCAATTGCTGGTTTCAAATAATAAAGCTTACTGATACAATACCCTTCTGATTCTTAACAGTAATTCCAGCCTGTGCTATCAGAATCCCTTCTATACAGTTACTATACTTAACTTGATGATTAAACACTTTCTTACCTCAATGGCTAAACCCAGGATTCTCCTTGTACTTTCCAGAGACTAGGAAAAAGCACAGAGTTTCAGCATTCTACAACAATCCCCCGCCTCCCCGCCCAAAATCTGAACACAGGCCATATTCATAATGGTACTCTATTTTTAAAGATTGCCAGCCCATCCACGTCTCCCTTTAAAACAAAAAAAGAAAGCTTATAACTATAATTTTGGTTATTTTCTTCCTACCGGATGGTCCTTAAGAGAAAATCTGGAAGGTGAAGTTAATGGGATTTATAAAAAATTTAATATAAGCAGAAATCTAGGTATATTACACAGATATTAGAAAATTCTGTTAAAATTAAATGTCAGAATTCCTCAGATCTAGAATATCTCTGTTGTAAGTAACTGTTCAGTAATGACTAAAAAAAAAAAAAATCATACAAATTGTTTTCACTTATTTAGCTTTTTGATGAATTGAAAAAATAAGGAGCTAGTAATGGTGCTTTAGAGCAAATGCATTCTTTGATATAAAGAGACTAGGAAGAAGCCAAAATGGTCTTCTAAGAAGGTCCTCTCATCCTTCCACTGTGAAAACTGAAAGAGAATTAATTACTTATTCCAAGTAAAACCTTTACCTCATCAGTAACCTGGTTAGCCCTCAGCTGAATTTCTTCTGCTGACAGATTATCCATGATGAATTAAAACTTGATACGTGGAGAAACTGAAATGTGGATATTCTGTAAGAATAAGGACACAAAAAACAAGTTTGTTTGAGCAAAGAGTGTATATTTATGGAATTTAGGATACTTGGAAAACACGGTAAAATAGCCTATCTTTATCCCTATCTATTTATCTGTCTATCTATCTATCTACCTATCTATCTATATTTCAGAATGCCTTCTATCTATATTTTAAGGCTGAGAGATGGCAAGTAAATGCTTAAATGCTAGTTATTACCAGAGGTGAAACTAAAACTCAGGTTTCAGGACTTCCAGTGAAGCACTGTTTCTAATAGGAAAGTGGTCCTTCTACTTTGAGAAGGAAGGCATTACTAGAAGACAAGCTTCAAGAAACTGTTAAAATGAATTCCTGGTTGTACAATGTTCTTTGTACATTGTCTGAATATGGAAAAGCAATAAGGTGAAGAAGTTGAAGTTAGGTAGTGTTGCATTAGTAAAGTAACAAATTCAAAGTCCTGTGCCTGCAAAGCACAGGAAACATTCTAAAAATGTGCCAGTTGTCCAGGCTACTCATTGGAAAAAATGAAATACTTTCATTCTTAACAAGAAAAGGATAATGCTAATACAGAGAGCTCAGAAAAGACCTAGTTTTTATTAAGAGTAGACTCTCCCTTTCCAATTACTGTATGGTCTGTTATTTTAGTGAAGTCCCTAAGAAACTGTATAATTTTTCTTCTATACTTAGTAACTCATAGTAACTCAGGAAGTGATCTCACAGACATTCAAACTGAAACATAAAACTTTTAATAGGTGAAGATTCCAAGAGTCCTGCCCTCTAATATTAACAGCGATACACTGTTGTATAGTATTCTTCTTTGAGGAGTCATGTGGAGTAATAAGCACTGTGTGACTTACCTAGGTTGTTTTCTTTTTATTACATTTGCTAGCTTCGTTATTAAAAATTTGAAAACCAATTTTACCAAAGCCCTTTGTCAGTGACACATATAAAAGTGTGGTTCACATTATGGATTTATCCCCAGGGGACATGTGGCAATGTCTGGAGAATTTTTTGATTGCCAGGAGTTGGGGGGGGTAAGGAGGAGTAATGTTACTGGCATCTAGTTGGTAGAGGCCAGGGATACTGCTAAACCTCCTATAATGCTCCTTGGGACAGTCCCACAACAAGAATTATCTGGCCCAAAATGTCAAAGTGCTCAGGTTGAGAAATCCTGCCATGGAGTACACTCACTGACGAGCAGGGAACTTTGTTAACTTCTTAGTACTGAACACTTGGAGGGAAAGGATTTTATTATATCTTTGTACCTCTAACACCTAACAGGATCTGACAGTTCGTACCCCAGTAAATGTGTGCTGAATGAACAAATAAGTAGAAAAACAAGATGTAAGCTCATTTAAGTGGATCTTAGAAACAAAGCTACATGTAATAGTAGCACAAAGCCTTCAAATAAACACTAGAACCACAAACCAAAAATTGCCATTATATACAGATCTTTTTAGTCACATCCGTAGCTAACCAACACTTTTATTAGAACCATCTAAACAAAAAGCGACAATATCCCATTCCTAGGACAGGAAGGCATTACATTTAGAGCCTTGTTTATAATTCTACTGTCATTACTAACCATTTCAGGATTTAATTAAGATTTTGAGCCTTGATTAAAGACATTAATGCTCATAAAACTACTGTTATTAAAATTATTAAATTGCCAAAAGTTGCAAATTTAATCTCATAGCTTGTATGCCATAGTAGGACTGTGGCTCTGCCAAAAGGTTCATATACTAAGATATATAATCAAGACATAAAGGTCTCTCCTAAATTAAGAACTGATCATTCATTAGATATAAGCATAAACAGAACCACATGCTTTATTACCTTGCTAATTGTTTATGAGACTTTAGCTTTTATCACACATATGATTATGCTACAGTTTCTCTTCTGTCAATCTTTCATAGTTGTAATTATAAAAAGAAAAGGAAGTTGCTTTGTACCCTCCCACCGTTTTTGTATGCTTTTCCTTTCTATAATATCCCCATCTGCTTGCCCAGGCAGTCTCTTGCTATCCCACACAAGGTACCTTTCAAAGCCTGTCCTTCCTAGGCAGTATGCTCCAAAGTTATCTATCCCTCTCACGTGAAACTCCTAAATGCTCCACAGAGCAGAAAGTGTTAAGAAAAGCAATACACACTAATCAGTTAGTATCTGGAAATGACATCCCGATTAGGTTTTCCGATATAGTATACTATGGGTAGGAAGATATTTTGGGAGTAAGGAAGCTCAGATCTCTCAAATTGTATAATTTTGTAATTCTACTTCTAGAAGTGATTCTTGCCAATTACAAGTCAATATTTGTTATTCTCCTAGTAAATATGAGCAAAACTCCATGTAGGTTCAAAGAGAGGCTTGAATGTAAAACTGACCTCTGTCAAACTTAAAGATTCCAAGAGTCCTTGCCTTTAATTATCAAAAAGGCAGATTAAAAAAAAAAAAAGGCAGATATAGCTGGGAAGCAGATGTGAAGAGTTACTCCTGGCATAGCAGTGGTGCCATCTTTTAGGACACACCTTTTAAGTAAACTCAAAGTGCTGCCTAGTACTTCTTTTTTTCCCTCCCTGAGCAGATGACACACAAAACAAGAAACAGACTTCTGTAAAGTTCTCACATGTTTGGCATGCTGATATCAGGACAGAGCTGCCTAAGACTTCTCTACTCAGGATTTTTTAGGATGTTGAGCACATTATTATAGTAAATGGGAGTAAGTGAGACAAAGCAGAATTGTAAGGCGAAGGCCAAAGAGAGAAAAAGAATAATACTCCCTAGGCTCTTTTAGCCTTTACTAAACTGCTCAGAAGTGTCAGGCAGGGTGCAAGCTAGAACTAGCTATATAGCTTTACTCGTATTTATTATCTCCAGAAGTTTTTCTCATGGAGTCAGGAAAGGCTATCCAGAATGGTAGAGTAAAGAGAATTAGAGAAGGGGGAGGGGAAGGAAAAATGAAACATCACTTGACACCAAGATCCCATTAAACTTACTTTTCTTAGGTATAACCCAACAGATTAAATATCTGTATCATTTTCCCAATGCTCCTGGGAACTTATGCTATATGTGTGCCTTTGAGATGTAAATGCAAGATTTTTCTCAGTGCCTTTACACCCTATCTCCCTTACTATGGTTCATTTGGGCTTACTAGCAGACTCCTAGTTGTCTTTCTTAATTTCTTTTCTATTATAAACCCTGGGGGGAGAGGGGAGGAAGAAATGCTCACTGAGCATGTACTATGTATCATATAACCATCTAAGTTATTTATATATGTCATTATGTCTGTTATACCACTTTATAGGTGGGGAAACTAAGGCTCAGTTTAAGTAAGTAATTTGCCCAAGGTGACTGAGTAAAGAGCAGATTTATTATTCAAGGCTGGATCAACTCTGAAACCAAGGCTAGCTCATGGTCTGGTAAATAGTCTTACTGTTGGATGTACCACCCCTTAATAAGATATGAAAACTGTTGAATATAAGAATATAGGCTAAGCACTCTGCCTGATGGCTCATTTCAAAATTTCAGATACTTTCTATAGTAATACCATGAAATCTTATCTCTTCCACAGACTCAAAGATGGTTAAACTGAAGGAAGAACTAGAAAGACCAGAGTAATCATGGCTTTCATCTGTTTTATAATAATTTAGAACCTGAAAAATATCTACATTAATTTAGAAAATGAAAATAATACTACTGGGAAGAAGGAATACAAAGTAAAAAGAACTCAGAACTTAATCAACAGGAGATCCACATGTCTTCATCGATAAACATGGAGGGATACTCAGGAAGTAATGCAGAAATAGCACTTTAAATCACTGATTCCTGAAAAGACCAATATAAGAATGATTTTATAAAGTATTAACTCAGTTTATACAGGAAGGCAAGGATTTTGCATTAAAATATTCTACCATTAGTTTCCTGCCTATTCCTTCTCTTAAAACATAGTTAATCACAATGTAAGTTGCTCTATGAGTTACACTCATACAGTTATTACTGTACTCTTTAACAGTTTGATAAAATGTGCAATTCTCTTTGGCATATTTTGATTAGACTTCCATGGTAACTAATGTATTTACAACAAGTAGAAACTTCTGTTCAGAGCAGGCTAGCACAGTGGTGAGTAGTGGGAGCTCCAGCATCCAAATTCTGGCCTCAAAAATGTATTTGTTGTGTGACCCTGGGCAAGCTACCTATCCCAACTAAAGTTCAGTGCCTGCATTTGTAAGGTAGAGATAACAGATCTATTTCAAAGGCTTTTTTGGTGAAGATTAAAAAAGATGATCCATACAAAGTGCTTAGCACAGTGCCTGAAGCATAGCTGGTGTTCAAGTGTTAGCCATTATTTCAATATCATTAGGGAAACAGAAACAGTAGGCAAAAGAAAAGTAAAGTAACAATGTTAAATATGAGTGATATCAATGTAAATGCAACTGAAAATAATCTCTACTAATTAACTGTTCCATCTGAAGACTAAATTTGAACATTAAAGTTGATGATACTGTATAGGCTATACTATTTTCATGCCAGTCATGAGGCCTGTGGTTCTCCCACTTAATCAATCAGCTCATGAAAGTGATGCTGGTCCATGAAGGTTACCTCTCAGTACTGGTTAATTAAACTTCACTGCTTGTTATCAAAAAAAAAAAAAAAAAAATCCATCAAGATGGAGAACTAAACCAAGTTTCCGGTTGATAGATACTTATCTAGACAAACATACATAACTTTGCATGTCTAAAAAATTAAAGACTGCCCTTAAATGATTCTTTTTTTCTGGCTAAAGCCAGCAAACACAAACCACAAAAGGGCTTAAGTTATGAAGGTTAGTATATTATACAGTGAACAAAGAAGACTTAAAAAAATAAATCAAATATGTGCTATAATTACCGGAGGGTTAAAATATGGGTAGAAAAAAGTCTGCAAGGGAATCATCAAAATATAACCAATGGCTGTTGTGATATAGTAGAATTAAGAGTGATTTTTCTTCTTTTTCCAATTTTCCAAATAGTTTGTAATGTACTACTTCTAAATTTCATACATTTATTTTTATTGTAAAATATGATAGTTTATGACAACCAAGAAAAGAGATTTAGAAGATTGGAGAAAACAAGGACAGGGAATAAATTCTAGACCCTAATTCATGAGCATAATATCAATTCTTAGCCTTTCCTGAGACAGATCTTCCAGTTGGCACATATTCACAGTAAGTGTAAATCTGTGGAAACATTTCTATCCACTAATTGATGATCACCCACCCCAACCATAAAAGTATAGAAATAATACAGTGGAAAAATTTGTCCTAAACTGCTAAAAGTTGTTTAGAGAAAAGGCCCTTGCTATGGTTTGGCTGGGAAACATACTTCACATGATGTGGCAGGAGTGGGTTCTAATGGAGTCTGAATAAGTTCTTAGTACTTTCATGGCAAAATACTAAGAAGTGAATAAAAGAGGATCCCATAAAGAAGCACAGAACGTAGCTGTAATTGAGAATTTACAACAGCTCCATCCTGGAGTACAGTCAATCTTCTGTCATAGCCCCTCACCTCCAGTGTATTCTTGCTCTATAACTTTTCTACTGACATTCAGCACCGTCAGGGATTCAAAGAAAATGTATGAAATGAGAAGCCATTTAAATGAAAGTCTGGGACTTCACAGTTGGAGCAGCAGTTAAGACTCCACACTCCCAATGCAGGGGTCCCAGGTTTGATCCCTGGTCAGGGAACTAGATCCCACATGCATGCTGCAACTAAGAGTTCGCATGCCGCAACTAAGGAGCCTGCTGGCCACATCTAAGACCTCGCACAACCAAAAATAAATACATAAATTAATTAATAAATAAATGAAAGTCTGTAGGATTTGCTTTAAAATAATTCGAAGTTGGGACTTCCCTGGTGGTCCAGTGGTTAAGACTCCACACTTCCACTGCAGGGGGAGCAGGTCCGATCCCTGGTCGATCCCTGGTCGGGGAGCTAAGATCCCATATGCTATGTGGTGAAAAAACAAACAAAAAACAAAAGTGGGGAAATGGGTGGGAGTATAGAGGATGCAAAGAATGGCCATGATTGCTGAAGCTGGGTGAATAATACATGGAGGGTCATTATGCTACTTTCTCAACTTTTTATTATGAAAAAATTTAAAAATATACAAAAAATATTTTAAATGGCAGCTAACTTTTTAATAATCTTTAGTCACCATTTTGAAAGTCTAGATAGTGTGTAGGGGATTGAGAGGACTCTAACTACAATAGTTGATATTTATAAAGCATTATACATGCAAGACACTATTCTAAAAAATATTTTAAAAATATAAATACACACACACATTCATTTAATCCTTACAACACTGTCTTAGTCCATTAAGGCTTCAATAACAAAATACCACAGACTGGCTATTTTAAAAGTTCTTGTAAGGGCCCTCTTTATGATTTAAAGCACCCTCACATGGTGGGAGGGGCTAGGAGCTCTCTGGAGTCTCTTTTATAAGAGACTAATCCCATTAATGAGGGTTCCACCCTCATGGTTTAAGCACCGCCCAAAGGCTCTACCTACTAACACCATCACATCCAGCATTACGATTTTAAGATACGAATTTTGGAGGGGAGGACATACAAACATTCAACCCTAGCAAACACTGTTTAATCCCACATTTTACAGATGTACAAACTAAGGAACAGTGAGGTTAAGCAACTTTTACAAGTAAAGCCAGGATGAAACCCAGGAAGATTGCTCTAGAGCATGTGTTTTCAATTACTGTTATGCATATTAGATGGAGAGTAGAGAACCACATTATCAAGTCATTCAAATCTGTAGCAGCTTTGCCCAAAGAAAAGTACAGTTGACCCTTTAACAATGCAGGGGTTACGTTAGTACTGTAGTAGGTATTTATTGGAAAAAAAAAATCTGAGTGTAAGTGTATCCAACCAGTTTAAACCCACCTTGTTCAAGGGTCAACCTGTATACACATGAAGTCCCTGTGAGACAGGAAGGGGGCTGGGCACAACCTTTAAAAGAATGGCATTGCCACTGAGGACACAACAGAAACTGGTTACATAAACTGGTTAGGTCCAAGATGGTGGAAGAGTCGACTTCCACTAGACCTTGGGCCTCAGTATACGCTCATCATAATACATCAGCAAGCTAAATGGCACACCCACAGGTGCCATGACAGTTCCGAGGCTGACCATAAAAGGCCAAAAAGTGGGTGGTGGCCCAATTCCTGGAAATCCCTGCCCCTTCCCCAAAATAGCTGGAATAATCTTCCCACTCATTAGCCTATGAAATTACCCACCCCTATAAAAATTGACAACCCCATACCTTGGGGCCCTCGCCTTCTGAGATGGCCCACACTCTGTCTATGGAGTGTGTATCTCTCCCTGAATAAACCTTCTTTCACTTTACTATGGCGCTCTTGAATTCTTTCCTACGCCAAGCCAAGAACCCACATTCAGCGGCCCTCCCAGTGACTCACCTGAGAGCTGGGACATGACCATCCTCTCGAGTCCCAATTTCTTTCCTGCAACACCTGCCTTCTGTTTTTCCAAGTTGCAAGTCTAACTCCATGCTTAACACACATTTTAGAGCAGTGATTCCCAGCCTTGGTTACATGTTATAATCACCTGATGAGCCTTTATAAATTTGGAGGCCAAGGCTGCAGACCACACTAATTAAATAAGAATCTCTGCTGGTGGGAGACAGGCATCAGTCAGTTTTAAAACTCTCCAGGTGATTCCAATGTGTGGCCAAGGTTGAAAACCACTGTTTCAGATAAAAGTTTTCATTTTTTAATATACAAACAAGTACTAATGGATGATATTCTCCCTGTTACAATTCTGGTACCTAATGGAGGAAAAACATAGATAGAGGTTAACGACACAGGACAAGAACAACTTAGGCTTCAAAAAGTTAAACAGAGAACTACCAAGGGATCTAGCAATTTCATTCCTACATATATTAGAAATGAAAACATATGTCCACACAAAAACCTGTACACCAATGTTAAAGCAGCATTAGTCGTAACAGTCAAAAAGTAGGAAAAAACCGAGAGGGGGATGAAGATGGCAGAGTAGCATGACGTGGAGCTCACCCTCCCCAACAAACACATCAAAAACACATCTACAAGTGGAACAATTCTCAGGGAAAACTGCTGGAAACTGACAGAAGAACGCCTATACAACCAAAGCTACAAGAGAGATCTCCACTTAACGGAGTAGGATAGAAAAAAAGCATCAGGTCAGGATCTGCAACCTTGGGAGGGATCTGGAAGGAAGAGAAGGTCTGCACAGGCAGCCTCTCACCCTGGGGAACAAGCAGGTCAAGCAACAATCTGGGCATCTCAGTCCTGGAGGCCTGCGCAAAGGAGAAAAGCCCTGTTGGCTGCTGGGAGAACCACTATGACAGTACGAAGGGCTGGAGAAGAATAGATTCTACTTGGGAGGAGTGCACATGTGCTGGCCTGCCAACAATCAGGGAGAAGACAGCCTTGCACTGGTAGTTGCCCCGTCCCTGCAGATCCTGAGTTCAAAGGTGGTAATAAAAATGCTAATTGAATTAAGAAAGATTATCAATAGAAATGCAGGTCACTGTTACAAAGATCTAGAAACTATAAAAATGAACCATCAGGGCTTCCCTGGTGGCGCAGTGGTTGAGAGTCCGCCTGCCGATGCAGGGGATACGGGTTCGTGCCCCGGTCTGGGAAGATCCCACATGCCGTGGAGCAGCTGGGCCCGTGAGCCATGGCCGTTGAGCCTGCTCGTCCGGAGCCTGTGCTCCACAATGGGAGAGGCCACAACAGTGAGAGGCCCACATACCGCAAAAAAAAAAAAAAAAATGAACCAGTCAAAAACAGATAATTCAATTGCTGAGATTAAAAAGCAATCTGGAAGCAATGAACAGCTGACTAAATGACACAAAAATAAGTGATCTGGAAGACAGAATAATGGAAATAACCCAGTCAGAACAAACAGAACATACAACTCAATAACAACAACAAAAAACAACCCAATTAGAAAATGGGCAGGGACATCCCTGGTGGAGCAGTGGTTAAGACTCTGCACTCCCACTGCGTGCCACAACTACTGAAGCCTGCGCGCCTAGAGTCCATGCTCTGCAAGAAGAGAAGCCACCACAACAAGAAGCCCCCACACCACAACAAAGAATAGTCTCCACTCACCGCAACTAGAGAAAGCCGATGTGCAGCAACGAAGACCCAACGCAGCCAAAAATAAATAAATAAAATAAAATAATTTTTAAAAAAATTAAAAAAAAAAAGACTCCACGCTCCCAATGCAGGGGGTCCAGGGTTCGATCCCTGGTCAGGGAACTAGATATCATACGCATGACACAACTAAGAGTACGCATGCTGCAACTAAGGAGCCCGCCTGCTGCAACTAAGACCCAGTGCAACCAAATAAATTAAAAAAAAAAAAAAAGGGCAGAAGGGACTTCCCTGGTGGCCCAGGGGTTAAGAATCCACCTTCCAGTGCAGGGGATGTGGGTTCGATCCCTGGTTGGGGAACTAAGATCTCACATGCTGTGGGGCAACTCAGCCTGCGCATTCTAGAGCCTGTGCGCATGCTGCAACTACTGAGCCTGTGCACCACAACTAGAAAGAAGCCCACATGCCTCAACGAAAGATCCCACACGGTGCAAGGAAGATCCTATGTGCTGCAACTAAGACCTGATATAGCCAAATAAATAAATATTTTTTTAAAAATGGGCAGAATATCTAAATAGACATTTCTCCAAAGAAGACATACAGATGGCCAACAGGCACATGAAAACATGCTCAACATCACTGACTATTAGAGAAATGCAAATTGAAACTACAATGAGGTATCACTTCACACTGGTCAGAATGGCCATCATCAAAAGTCTATAAATGGGCTCCTCTGGTGGCGCAGTGGTTGAGAGTCCGCCTGCCGATGCAGGGGACACGGGTTCTTGCCCCGGGCCGGGAGGATCCCGCATGCCACAGAGCGGCTGGGCCCGTGAGCCATGGCCGCTGAGCCTGTGCGTCTGGAGCCTGTGCTCTGCAACGGGAGAGGCCACAACAGTGAGAGGCCCGTGTACCGAAAAAAAAAAAAAGTCTATAAATAATAAATGCTGAAGAGGGTGTGGGGAAAAGGGAACCCTCCTACACTGTTGGTGGGAATGTATATTGGTGCAGCCATCGTGGAAAACAGTATGGAGGTTCCTTAAAAAACTAAAAATAGCACTACCATACGATCCAGCAATCCCACTCCTGGGTATGTATCTGGAAAATAACAAAAACTCTAATTCAAAAAGATACATGCACCCCAATATTCATTGCAGCACTATTTACAATAGCCAAGATGTGGAAGCAACCTAAATGCCCACTGACAGAGGAATGGATAAAGAAGATGTGGTATATATATATACAATAGAATATTACTCTGCTATAAAAAAGAATGAAATATTGCCATCTGTAGCAACATGGATAAACCTAGAGAATATTATGCTTAATGAAATCAATCAGACAAATACTATATGATATCACTTATATGTAGAATCTAAAAACTAATACAAATGAATCTATATACAAAATAAAGACAGACTCACAGACATAGAAAACAAACATATGCTTATCAAAGGGAAGGTGGGAATTAAATTAGGAGTATGGGATTAACGGATACAAACTACTATGCATAAAATAGATAAGCAATGTGGATTTACTGTATAGCACAGGGAATTATACTCAATACCTTGTAATAACCTACAATGGAATATAATCTAAAAAAAATAAATAACTGAACCACTATGCTTGTACACTATGCTTGTATAGTTGTAAATCAACTATACTTCAATTTAAAAAAATGTAGGGA
>NW_006787469.1:560781-570816 GCF_000442215.2 Lipotes vexillifer
TAGGGAAAAACTCAAATGTCCAGGACTCCCATGGTGACATAGTGGATAAGAATCCACCTGCCAATGCAGGGGACATGGGTTCGATCCCTGGTCCAGGAAGATCCCACATGCTGTGGAGCAACTAAGCCCACACACCACTACTGAGCCTGCGCTCTAGAGCCCGTGAGCCACAACTACTGAGCCTGCGTGCCACGTGCCACAACTACTGAGCCTGCGTTCCACAACTACTGAAGCCTGCACGCCTAGAGCCCATGCTCCGCAACAAGAGAAGCCACCACAAGAAGAAGCCTGCGTACCACAATGAAGAGCAGCCCCCGCTCGCTGCAACTACAGAAAGCCCGTGCACAGCAACAAAGACCCAACGCAGCCAAAAATAAATAAATAAATAAATTTATTAAAAAACAAACAAACAAAAAACTCAAACGTTCATACAATGGAGTATCATTCAGCCATAGAAAGGAAGTTTACATGCTACAACATGTAAGAGCCTTGGAAGCATTATTCTTAGTGAACAAAGCCAGATACAAAAGGCCCCATATTGTATGATGCTATTTATATGAAATGTCCAGGATAGATAAATCCATAAAGGCAGAAAGTAGATTAGTGGTTGCCACGGTTAGGGGGACGTAGGACTGACTACCAATAGGTATGGGGTTGTTTTGGGGTGATGGAAATGTTCTGGAATTAGTGGTGATGGCTGCACAGTCTTATGAATATGATAAAAGCCACTAAATGGCATACTTTAAAATGGGGAATTTTAAGTTATGTGAATAGTATCTCAATAATATCTCTCAGTTTTTCAATAAAAAACAAAAAAAAAGACTTAAGGTTGGAGAAAGAATAGTCAAGTAAAAGAAAAAAAAGTATGAGTAAGAATTAAAAGGAAGATAGGAAGGAAAACATTAATTTTGTAGCTTTTCCTAAGCTAAACAAACTATTTTCTGCCACAGTGTAAAATCTAAGTTAAGAGATTTAGTTAAAATAAATGATAGTAGTTATAGAGTAGGCACCACTGAAAAAAAAAACATATTTTACATTAAATGAATCACATTTCTTCTCCAGGAAGAAAAATGGTTCTCGGAAAATAGGGTAGAATAACCACATTAAGAAATACACCTGATGCCCTTCTTCATTAACTTCTTCATTCTAACTTCTTGGAACTCTGTAAACATGACTTTCTGTATTTTTAAAAGGGAAAAAATTCCAAGTTTTCTTTCTTGTAATGAGAGAAAATTATTTTTTTTTAAACTGGTACTCCTGGCTATTATTAATAAGTATGCAAGAGAAACTGAAACCTAAATAAGGCAACAAATTCATTATTTATATGTTAGTATATCTGAAAACACTGACTTTTGGAAAAGACTTAAAATGGTCATTATATAAGGTTAAACACTGTAATTCTCATCAATAAATCTTAAGGCTACGCTAAAAACTATGTACAGTTTAAAAACTAAAGGCCAAAAATGTGAAGGTCCACCCTATCTTAAATTATATGGAATAAAAATGTTTAAAAAATTTTACAAGTGATTTTTTTAAAATAAATTTATTTACTTTATTTATTTATTTTTTACTGTGTTGGGTCTTTGTTGCTGCGTGGGGGCTTTCTCTAGTTGCGGCGAGCGGGGGCTACTCTTCATTGCAGTGTGTGGGCTTCTCATCGCAGTGGCTTCTCTTGTTGCAGAGCACAGGCTCTAGGCACACGGGCTTCAGTAGTTGTGGCTCACGGGCCCTAGAGCGCAGGCTCAGTAGTTGTGGCGCACGGGCTTAGTTGCTCCGCGGCATGTGGGATCTTCCCCAACCAGGGCTCGAACCCATGTCCCTTGCATTGGCAGGCAGATTCTTACCCACTGTGCCACCAGGGAAGCCCTTTACAGGTGATTTTTTTTGCCTTATACAATAATGTATTTTCTAAATTATCTGTAAAAATCACTTTAACATTAGAAAAGTTACAAACATACACTTGTTTTGTAGACAGATTTCGGAACACTCTAGAACTTTGTTAACAGCAAAAGTCTATGCTATAACTACAAACCTTTGATAATGAAAAACTCTAAAAGATAAAAAATGTTGCAAGCTCCAATGACAAAAGAAAAATTGATATAATAGTATTTTTCAAGCCCAGGTTATCTATGGGCATTTCAATTCTTACTCCTATACAATTAAAGTTTACTTGACCACTATTTAAGAAAATAAAATGCTGATTTTAAAAAATCAAAACTCTCAAAAGATAATGCAATACACACAAGAAAAAGTTAAATATCCCTATTCTTTGGCCTTTCCCACTTTTATCAATTTAGAAGAAAATCACAGATATAGGCAAAAATACATTAGTCCCAGTATTATTTATAGTGTTAAAAACATTGAAGTTGTCTAAATAACCAGTGACAGAGATTTGACTGAAAAATTATGGTATAAGTACATGATGGAATGTTATTCAGCCATTAAAAGTTATTTTTGAAGATGTGATATTCTTCCATATTTAATTCTGATCAAATACATATACATGGTTTGAGACGTCGAACAGTTCTACACCAATAAATAGCAGTTCCCCTGACCTTCCTCTTCCCCTAAACCAACTCCTGCTCCCAGGACCCCAGAGGCAAAATTTTCAACAGTATGTGTTATTTTAGTGTTTAACTCCCAACTTCTAAATCATGCTTATGGTGTTGCTTCTTGATATTTGTCAATTTTGGGTATCATCCACTGACTTTCTACAATGAAGATATTTAGCTCTTACACCTTCCCATCCCCTCCTAGTTTTGATGTTTATCCTCACATTATAGACTGGCTGGCTTATTAAATTCTTGGCTGGAAATCATAAGTTCTAAAGCAGTGAAGAAGTATATTTATTTACCTTTGTCTATCCCACTCAAATGTAGATGACCATAAAATCCTTCCAAGAATACTTCTATTAATCCCAAGGAACCCAGGGTTCCATGGAACACCATTCGGAAAACACCAGCCTACAGAAATTTCTGCTTAATTAACCAATTATGTGTGAACAAAGTTTCTGTTTCATTCTCATCTCAGAGAATTATCTCTAAAGAGAAACCTCAGATCATCTAGTCCAACTTTTTTATGCTAAGAGAATAAAATGCAACTCTTAGGCTTTCTTTACACAGTCGTTACTGGAGAAGTGGCAGGGGTGGGGTATACTTCTTGGAACAGACTTGATGATAGCTGAGAAAGAGAAAGCAGAGGAGTGTGGTCGTAAGAGGGCAAGCGAGACAGAGGTCCAGCTGAAGAGGAAAACTATAGGCCAGGGCTGTCAGAAGAGAATTGGTAAAAACTACCATGTAGCTAGGGTGACCTCCCCAAGGGAGCTGAAAACTTCCTTTTGCTGACAGAGAGCAAGGAGGAGTCAGCAGCCTACCCAGTCTGAAGGTGTGGAAGAAAGGAACCCTGGTCCTAGAATTCATCTCTCTCAATACATTCCACAAACATTTTTCAAGCATCTACTATCAAGTAAGGGAACATATTTTGATGCCAAGAAAATTACCTTTGTTTTTTTTGCAATGTTTATTTTATGCTACCTGCCTCCAAATGTATACAGTTTTCCTTTTCACTTAAGTTTTCTAATTGTTTTATCCACATAAATTCTGTCTCTCTATAAGACTACTGTTTTCCTAGCCTGAGGCTAAGACGATCTGAAATACTGTCAAGGCCTAGTTGGGTTGAATATGATTTCAGTTATAATTCTCCTGTGACTAAACTTTCTACATCCAGATAAGGTGAGATAATTTAATAAATTGTGTTGAATGAGCATAATGTAGTGGTTCATAACACAGACTCTGAGGTCAGACAGACCCTGAGTTCATCCTAGCTCTGGTACCTGGGCAATTTACTTAACATATTCAAGTCTCAGTTTCCTCATTCGTTAGGATTACAGTTCTACCTCTCAGGGTTGTTTCAGAAATAAAATTAGTTAAGGTATATAAAATGCTTAGCACAGTGCCTAGCACAGAGCAAAGACTCATGAAATGACAAATACTAATGAACTGCGCATTTTCACTCATGTTATTTGTTATGTTCTCTGTGGCATCTGACTCCTGGTATCAAAATGTTTGAGAAGCTACTCAGAAAGTTTCCAGGTAAACTTAGAATCAGAGCCAAAATACTTGGATGGTTGGGATGAATATTTTATTCAGGCTATTGGAAGCCTTGCCAATCATCCCTACCTCACACGTGGTATCTCATGTTGTGAGTTATTAGGTGCCATTCCAGGCGCCTAATAAAGTACTAGTATATGCACAATACACCTAAGCAGCTCTTTTTTGAAGACTCTTAAACATGAGTAATGGAGAATAAATGGAAAGAATAGAAAAAAGGATTACAGAGAACGAAGTAGAAATTCAGATATGAACCATCACTTACTGCATAAAAGAATTTAGTTTCTCTTTAGAAATATATTTCATTCTTAGATTCCACTTTTAATATGGAACATTAAAAGTGTTCACACACAAAGAAGAAAGGAAGGAAGAAAAAATGTTCACACTTATACTCACAAAGTACAGGTACATGGTATTCCAAAATACTCTAAACATTCTAGGTTAGGCCAAAAAGAATACACACTCTGATTAGGAAATTTAATTCTTCCTGACAGCATTTAGATGAGATGAGAGTCTTATTTGTTAGGGGTCATTTCTTCCTTCTACTTCCCCCTATAGGAACAACTTTAGCAATTCTTATCAAAGCCCCAAAGCTATGCAAATATAAGAAGTACACCTCTGAATCATACCTATTAAATACCTTGGTTTCAGAGACCGCTGAAGCACATGAATCAAGACAGAAATCATACTACTGAAGGAGAAAGTACCACTAAAGATCACTAACCAAAAAGATCAAAATTACACTTCAGTTTTACAGAAGCACCTATTATAACTTAATTGCTTGATGTCCAACACCTAGTTTTCAAGTACTGCTCAGCCTTGGAACTTCTGCAATTCTACTCTAAGTAATCAGGATATAATCCTGGGGAGGAAGATCTAGGTGTGATTATAATTAATTATATTGACCACGTCTAAAGGAAAGGCCGTGAGAACAGAAAAGGGATGATCTATATGAAAGATAAGAAGGAGGCTCAAGAATGCAGCAGTCATTCTCCAGGGAAGAGAGAGAGGCAGTCTGGCAGACATAAGTATGGTATCTGCCAGGGAAATACCAAGTGTGAGGTGGGGAGGACTGGCATGGCTTTACCTTGACTGAGAAATATTCACCTAAACCATCCAAGTATTTTGGCCCTAATTCCAAGTTTACTTAGATGCTTTCTGGTAAGTTTCTCAAATATACTGATGGGAGGAGTCAGGTGCCACAGGCAGAAAACATAAGCATTCAGATCCCTGGAAAGGAATATCCCCCACAGCAGATGGAATGGCATTCTTGTTTATACAAAAAGCAATACGGTGTAGTGGCTAAGTGGCCAGTATTTGGAGGCATAATGGTTTCAAATCATGACTATTGCTTACTTAACTTCTCTGTTCTTCAATTTTCTCATTAAATGAGAATATAATGCTTACTTCAAGTGTTGTTATAAGGATGGAGTTAGTTTATACAAAGCATTTAGAACCCTGCTAGAATGTAATGCTAACTAAAGCTATTATAATTTTTCATAATTATTATTAAACACCTCTCAGGATTGTGACTTGGGAATCAAAGCACAATCAACTCTAAGAAAATTGTGATTTTGGACTATTAAAGAAGTGCCACAGGGAATTCCCTGGTGGTCCAGTGGTTAGGATTCGGTGCTTTCACAGCTGGGGCCTGGGTTCAATCCCTGGTCAGGGAACTAAGACCCCATGAGCTACAGCACACCGCCAAAAGGAAAAAAAAAAGAAGTGCCACAACGTAGTCATGCAGGAATATAACGTGTGTATGTATGTGCCTGTGTACAGAGGGGGCAGGATGGCTTTAAAAGGCAGGTAGGAGAGAGGTTATGAAGGGCTTATATCCTATACCAAGAAGTTTGGATTTTATTTTATAAGTATCAAGAAGCAGTCTAAAGGTAATCTCAATTGTCAAACCTTGTTAAAATAAATGTTAAGATTTTAAGATGAGGGAATTCCAGAAAAACATAGTGAACAGTGATTTAAACATTTCAGTAGCAATTCGACCTAAACTGAAATCAAAACCAAAATGTCAGTGACTTAAAGGACTGCAAATGGAATCCCATCTCCATCCCCCAATATTACAAAAAGAACAGTAGATGCTGTTTCCTGGCTCCACAATCCACTTCCTCCAATTGTTGGAGGCACTGGATCCATCTGTTCCAAGCCTCTACCCGCCCAAGACAAAGAAAAAACCAGTCCTTGTCATCTACTTCTCTGTCAATCTACAGACCTGGAAACAAAATATGGCACTGGAATAAAAAGTTCAGCACTCTTAGATGCAAGCAACATCATATATTATAAATGTTAACATATACATAATGCAGAGTACAAACACAGTTAAAAAACAGATTTCCAGAATATTTAAGACAGAGGAACACACAGGAGGAAAACAAAGCACCTTAATTCAGAGGAAACAAAACAAAAGGCAGCTGATTTCACACAAAAATGTCAAAGAGCACACATCCTCTTTTTCACTTTTGCCATTCTAATCTACCTTCATCTGGTGAAACCAGATAAGTAAGTTTGTTAGAACTGTGTCACAATAATGAAGGCCATCATCACAAGGCTCACAGAAAGAACAAAAAAAGAAAGAAAAAAAAAAAAGAAAGAAAGGCTCACAGAATTTTGGAGTCCACTGGCCTTAGAGTTTAGGTAGTCCAATCTTCACTTTCTCTTAAAAATGAGTAGATTAGGCCCAAAACAGTATTTTCCAAAGTGCAGAGCAAGAACAAGAAATTATTTTAGTTGTTATATAAGCAATACTTATGCACTTAATACTTATGTATTTATTATAATATGTACTAGAAAAAGTTATAAAATATAGCAAAACCGTGATTTCACAGATTATCACTTTGGAAGAGGGTAATGTTTAAAAGAAAGTCTATTAAAATTTGATGTAAAATAGTAACACAGATGATCTTCTAAAATGCATAATTTATGATGGTGGTATGGTTCATGCCAAGTGAAGTACCATAGCTGTCCCATGAGCAACAAGACCTGTTTGTTTGCTCTCCTCTTGGTTCAAGGTTGTGTTCTGAATGATTAGAATAGATGTGACCTTTAGTTCAGTGAGCTTGTTACTAAAGTTGATTTAGAGTAAAAGAAACAAACACTAAGATGCATACAGAAATTCTACTGTTTGTAGGAAAGAGTATAATATTGTTAAGAAAATAATGGCACAGTAAGTCATTCCTATTCTGGGACTAAGATAACAGCAATTTTCTAGTGCATACTCACACACCACAAGCACCTAAAAAAAGAATCCTAGCAACACTGATAAATATTTAAGTTGTAGGTTGTTATATGATCATTTTATTTACTTTAACATGACCTGTCAAAGGAGCAGGGTAATGTAAGAAGAGGTTTTTCTAATATCAATATTTGTTAATATTTACATGAATGTGTTTCTTCTCATTACCTCTTGCCAAAGGAATGAACGACCAGGGATCACTGGATGCCTTTGGCATCAACTTTACTGGTGGCAGAAATATTAATATTTTAAAATTTTACTATGAAATATTTTAAGATTAGATGTCAAAGTATTCTTGCTAATGATGTCTCATGAATTTCAAGTGTGCTATTTTCCAGGCAAGACAAGAAAGTGGGAGAACCATTTCTATCTGGTCATAGCTGCAGTTATTTCACCCAGACATCTGAAAACCAGTCTTAAGGGCACCAGGGCAGATGGAGTAATATCACTCTCAATTCTCGAAATATCTGCTACTAAGAAGCTACATTATTTTCACAAGGCAAAGGGAACACTGTCAGAAGCTGCCAGTGTCCATAACTCTCCTCTCCCAATAGCCCCCACCCCTCCCCGAAGTAGATGACAAGTAGCAAAAGGCAAAATACTACCCCTTTCTCATCTCCTTTTCCTAACTTTGACGACTTTAGGCTTCCTCTAACTCCCACCTGCCTTTCCTAGTATTGTGGTGACTAACAATGAAAAAAAATCCCAGGTAAAATAGTACTGTCCAGGACTTTCCCCCCGCCCCCCTTACTCCGTGGAATTCGATCTTTTACCCACCCTTTCCTTCGTGTGTCTTCAGTAAAGCCGCGAGGTAAGAATGGACTTTCCTGGAGAGCATGGACTCCCCAATGCCATGAACCTCAGAAACCTTCAAACAACTAGTTCAGAGTTATCTGATCACTGTGGCCACCATACAGTCTATTAATACCGATCACAGCAACACTGCGAGGGTGGGAGATGAGGAAGTGGGAGTTTACCTCTGCTAGGTTTCAAGGAAAGGTCCAGAGAACCACCATCTCTCCACCCTTCCTCCTCTGGCCCCTAGATAGTCTCCAGGTACCTCGCGTCCTCGATCCGGGCCGGACCTGCCCAGTCGGGGCCAGAGCGCCCGCTCCTCCCCTTAAGCCCGACGCCACCAACTTTTCAACCGTCACGATATACTCTTTCTCCCTGGGATTATGATCCCAATCTTCACTCGGCCAGCTCGTTCAGCCCCACTCCTGGAGACTCACCAAGCAGCTCCGGCCACTCCTCTCCGGCCGCAGCAGCTCGGACACCCGCAGGCCGGACTCCAGGCTGCACCCCAGCTGCGCCCTTTTTGCGCCTGCGCTCGCCGGATCTGCGCGCCTGCGCACTTCCCCGGCGCAGCGGGCGCGGACACACCCCTGAAGCTGGAGCCAATCACCGTGCGGAGGCTTTAAATCTCCTTGCCACGCAGGCGGAGAGCCTGGGGACTCTCCCGTTAACCGGATAATTCGAGTCCCGCGCGAAGCTGAGAAGCGTTCACACAGCAAACACTTACTGAGGGCAAACAGTGTGCCAGGAACTGTGCGGGATGAAAGCTGAGGAAAAGAAGGCGAATAGAATGCCTTCCCTGCCCTCTGTCTAGATTTGGGAGAAAGATATGTAAACAAATTATGGTGGACTGAATATAATGCTTGACATATAGAAAATCCGAGGCGCTGCTGGCGCACAATGAACTAAGCGCTTTATTCTTAGGGTTATCTGGAAGGGTTCCCGGAGGAAGTGACTTTTGAATCATGATGGATAAGCAGGAGTTCCCTCGGAAGTCCGGGAGGGAGATAGAGATTTCCAGACTGTGGGCACTGCAGAGTCCAAGAACATAGCGCCTTCTGGAAATTTCCTTGTAGTTCATCCTACTTAGAGGCTTAAAGTTCATCGTATATCTTCCGGTGAAGGGGGGAATGAGTTTTTAAAAGTTGGCAATGGCCAGATTTTGGACTAGTGAACCTGCACTTTACCATGATGACTGAAAATATTGAAGGGTTTTAAGCAGGTCCGGAAACGGTTCCAGGCACCTCTAAGAATAAAGCATAGTGCTGGAAATAAAAAGAGTTTCAAAGGAGTTGTCTGTTCCTAAGGAGTCAAGGAAGATGAACCCTGAGAAATATCTTTTCAATTTAGTAACAATGGTGATCTTAGTGAAAGCTATGTGGTGAAATGATGAGGTTGAAAGATAGATTGTACTAGTTTGAAGAGAGAGGAGATGCAGAAACGGGGACAAATTGTACGACTTTTGGAGAGTTTGGTCTTGAAGGGAGGCTGGAAAGAGGATGACAAGGGGTCAAAGTTTTTTGTTTCTGTCTTTTTGTTGTTGTTAGAATTAAGACAGGAGAAACATGCATGAGGAGAAGCATGATAGGGAAGATACTGAGAAAAGACTTTTAAAGAGAAGGGTTAGTCAGTAGGTAAAGATCTTGAGTGGGTAAGAGTAGAGGCAATCTAAAGCACTGTTGGAAGGAAAGGTCTTGGAAACAAGATAGAGAAGATACCTCCTCAGTTTTAATGAGAGGAAGTATTTGTAAGTTTGTATGTTTAGTAACAGGAAGTTAAAGAATTTCTCATCTGATGGTCTCTGCTTTCTCTGTGAAGTAGGAGATAAGATCACCTACTGATAAAGAGTTAGGAGTTTTTTTTTTTTTTTTTTTTTTTTGTGGT
>NW_006787469.1:570966-600901 GCF_000442215.2 Lipotes vexillifer
TCTCACTGTTGTGGCCTCTCCCGCTGCGGAGCACAGGCTCCGGACGCGCAGGCTCAGCGGCCATGGCTCACGGGCCCAGCCACTCCACGGCATTTGGGATCCTCCCGGACCGGGGCACGAACCCGTGTCCCCTGTATTGGCAGGTGGACTCTCAACCACTGCGCCACCAGGGAAGCCCAAGAGTTAGGAGTTTTAAGAAAAGTGGAGAAGATTTGGAATATTGTTGTAGAAACTTATGGAGCAAGTTGACCAGAAAAAAGTAGTAGGACAGGTAAGTGGTGTTGAGGGCCTGTATAAGATTGGAAAAAATGAACTCACCAGTTTCTGCCCTCCTGCGTGGCTTTCTTAAGCAGTAATCACTTCTTGAGGGTAGAAGTGGAGAAAATGAGTTCATTTAGGGTGGGGATGGTGGCTGGTAAAATGCTGTGGTTCTCAACCAAGGATATTTTTGCTCCCCAGAGGACATTTGGCAAAGTCTGGAGATTTTTTTTTTTTTTCCTTTGGGAGATATTTTTGACTGTCAGGACAACAGGTGTGTATGTGTGGGAGGTGGGAGTCATAAGGGGGGTACTATAGGCATGTAGTGTCCAAGGATGCTGCTGCATATCCTGCAATGCACAGGACAGCACAAGTGTTATTTCCAAAATGTGAATAGTGCCAAGGTTGAAAAACGCTGATCTACGATTACCTTGATGCTCACCAACAGCTGACCTTGGTCTTCTACAAGCTTTCTCTTGGACTGTGGCCCTGAAATTACAGGGTAAAGCAATTCTTACACTGCATGCCTTTAACCCTAACCCTAACCCTAACCCTAACCCTTGGTGTTTCAAAGACTTGTGATGTCACAAATACAGAATTGGAATAAGTTCCTCAATCCTTTAGAAGCAAATCTGGATTTACACATAGATGGAGGGAGCTGCTTACTTTGATTTGAGGTATTGAAGGTCTTGTTAAACATAGATATTATTAGAAGTTTTCAATAATATAGGAAATTCACATCATTATCAACTTTAATGTAATTTGGTTTATCTGACTAGTTTTAGTCACTAAAAGAAGATCCTGAGGGAATGGTTATGGGCTAACTTTAATGATGAAATACATTAGGTACTAATAAGAATATAATCATTGGTGTTGATGGATTTAGGCACCATTCATAGACAGGCATTTGACCTATGTTTTGTCATTCACTCCCAGCAACACCCTGAGAGATAAGATATCAGTATCCTAATTTTAACTCTGAGGGAAGTGAGGTTCAAGAAAACTTGTAATTTTCCCAATATCACAAATTACTAGTACCTAGGTAAAGATTTGACCTGAGGTCTGTCTGTTCTAAAGCTCTTGCACCTTCCATTAAGTTTCAATAAGTTTTACAAGGAAGGCGTGGTTGGAAATTTAGCCACAACAGTTGCCACTACCTAAAGGGAATGGTCGGGACTTAAGAAGAGAGTAGGAGCAAGAGGGAGGCCCAGAAAGAGCAAAAAGAATGAAAAAGAAACGAGGGAGGCTGGTCACAGCACCGTCCGGTGCAGCGGATGAACTCTTCCGGCCTTTGATCTTCCTCCATTCTTTTGCAGTAAAGCCTCTTTCCTCTGTGTCTGTTGCTCACTCTTGCGTGTTCAAATAAAGCTAGGTTATTGAGAAAGGCTGAGCGCAGAGGAAAAAAAAAAGGGAGCGCGACGGCGGTGCTGTGCGCCTGCGCCTTGGCGGCGGCGGCGGCGGTGCCAGGCGGGGAGCGGGTCCGGAGCAGGCCCTCGGACCCGAAGCTGAGGGGGGCGGCTGGGGCGTCAGTGGGCTCCGTCGCTGGGGCCTCGGAGGCCTGATGGAGTAAGAGGGTTCGGCTGTAAGTGTGAGTATCCAAGGGCCGGGTTGCTCCGAGGCCGCCCGAGGGTCCCGGTGGTCTGCCACTTTAGGGATGATGTTGGGCTTCAGGACGCGCCAGGTCTCTGCTCCTGCGGGCTGCGGCGCCGGCGCGGCGGATCGTCCCCTCTCCCAGAATCGGCGCGGGTTTACGGGCAGGCGGTGCTTCTGGCTTCCGGGTACAGGTTCTCGCGGGGGCGTTCCGGCTCTTCTCCCAGCTCCAGAGGGAAACGTGGCTCCAGAGGCTTGACCTTTCGGAGAGGTCGCTGACCTCCTTCGCGCCCCCGGGGCCGCAGGGAGCCCATAGACCCAGGTGCCCTTTATGGCCTACACGTCTCAGGCCACGGACACCTTCCCACCTCTTGTGACTGACAGCCTTCGTTCTTTTTCCTCCTTCCGTCTTCTCTTCCTGTGGGATTTGTCTTAAATAATAGCCGCTAATTATGGAGCGCTTACTATGGGTCAATTTAATATTTAGTCCGAATCTCAGTGTATACTTATGGAGAGGAAATGCTTTGCACCCCACTTCCCCTTCAACCTGCTCAATTTAATCATCTTTGAGAGTCAGAATAAGCCATCTTGTTGGAAAGTTTGAGATTTCCATGGCTTTTAGCAATTTGGGACTCCCATCCTAGTTAAGGAAAGTTCTCTTACCTAGCAAATGAGTCTTTTTCCACCATAATGGTTTATATCAAAGTTACTCAAGCCAAAATAACTTTTGAGCACTTACTAAGAGCCTAATACTCTTCTAAGCCCCATGGAAAAATCTTAAAATTTGTTTTAAGCCCTGTTCTCGAGTGAAACAATGGAAGATAATATTTAGATTCAACTAGGATATATCTAACACCTACTACACATGTGCCAGATACACTCAGGTCTGTCACAAAAAATTAATGAGATATTATAATGAAAGGTGGTTTTTTGGGAGCACATTTCAGGTGAGGTCCCTGAGAGTTTGATGGTAATTTGCTCAAGATAACCTAGCTAGGGTAAGTGGTGAAGTGGTGAAATTCACATACGATGACAAATCTCATCCTTTTCCTGTTACATCAAGTTAGATATTGTAAGCACTTCTGTTGAGAGGCAACTGTACTACAGTTATAGTTTGTAGAGTTAACTATTGAGTCTAGAAAATGATAGGAGCCTTAATTAAAGATACTAGATCAGGTTAGTTCACAACAAATTGCTTTGATTAAAAGGAAGATATTTAAAAAGGAAAAACTGTGAGCGGTGATTATTGTATGTATATACATGCATAGAATATCTCTGGAAGAATACATAAGAAACTGGTAACAGTGATAAGTTGGAGGTGGCTGGGAGTCACCAGCCAGTGGGAGAGGAATAATTTTCTCTATAAGCCTTTTTTTTTCTTTAATGAAAACTTCTAAACATCCAGAAAAGTAGGAAAAATACTACTTTGAATCCCCTGTAAATCGATCACTCAGATTTTAAAATCTTAATATTCTGCTGTATTTGTTTTTATTCCTGACATTTCACCCCTAAATACTTTAATATGTGTTTCTAATAAAAGAACATTTTTTTGCATAACCCTATATAATAATCACACTGAACAACGATAATTTCTCTATATTATCTAATACCCAATCCTTATTAAAATTTCCCCAGATTATTCCTTTTTTTTCTTTTTACCATTTTTGATCCATCTTCCAATCAAAGTTTGTGCATTGAGTTTGACTGTTATGTCTCTTGAAGTCTTTTTAAGTCTAGAAGTTACCTTTTTTTCTTACCTTTTTCTTTTTTCATCATGACTCATAGAATGTTGTACAATTATCTGGATTTATCTGATTGATTCCTAGTGTTATCATTTAACATGTTACTACAGACTTGAAGGTAGAGGTAATACTTGATTAGTTCAGGTAAACACTTTGGTGACTGTATCAAAGATCAGGCTGTGTAGTCTAGTTTTCCCCAGGATAGTGGTGCTAAGATTGATTAGTGGGCTCAGGTGGTAAGTCTGAGTCTTTGCTTGTAAAGTTGCATTTCACCCCTTGAAACCAGCTGTAAGCCCTTTTGTACCTTTATAATTTTGAAACTTGTGTTAACTATTCAAAATACAAATAATTATCTTTAGAAAGACAAAACTCACTGCAAGAAATTCTCTTTTTTTTTTTTCTCTAATCTGAAACCCTGATAAGTAGGTGGCATTTTTCTCATAGAAGAGGAATTGAAGTTTGGAGAGACCAAAGTTTACTCAAGGTGGTAGACACATTATTTTTGCTTAATTCCAAGGTCACGCTTTTTCCACCATATTTTGTAAACTATAAACTAGTATGTAAATATAAAATTGTTATTGCTCCTGGTAGTTATGCTATTTGTCCCTTTGTATCTTTTTAGGCGGGTAATCAATATCTAATGAGATTAGACTTTTTGGAGTATCAGTAAACTGGAATTGATCTTTGTGGTGTGATAGCCTGTAATGAACCACTCTGAAGGTTCAAAATATGTGAAAGTCAAACTTCTTTTTTTTTTTTTGCGGTACGCAGGCCTCTCACTCTTGCGACCTCTCCCGCTGCGGAGCACAGGCTCCGGATGCGCAGGCTCAGCGGCCGTGGTTCACGGGCCCAGCCGCTCCGCGGCATGTGGGATCCTCGCGGACCGGGGCACGAACCCACGTCCCCCGCATCGGCAGGCGGACTCCCAACTACTGCGCCACCAGGGAAGCCCAGAAAGTCAAACTTCTTGATGATTTCTGGAGCTCCAAAAAAGTTCTCTACGTGGAACCATTATATAGTCTTGGTTCTTGGGCCTAAAGTCTTCTTTGTTTAAAAACATATTATGAGTTAAAAAAATTTTTTTTTTAATTTTAAAAACAATTATACAGTTGACCCTTGGACAGCATGGGTTTGATCTGCATGGGTCCACTTATATGGTGATTTAAAAAAAATATTAAATACTACAGTATTGCATCATCTGTGGTTGGTTGAATTTGTATATAGCGAGGGCTGACTACAAATTATGCATGGATTTTTGACTGTGAGGAGGGTCAGAGCTCCTAACCCCCATGTTGTTCAAGGGTCAACTGTATATGTGTATTTTGCTAAAATTTTTGGAGAGTACAAAAGGATTTATAGTGAAAAGTAAATCCCTGACCCCCATGTCCTCAGTTCTTTTTCCCAGAGGCAATGACTGTTACTAGTTTCTTGAGTATCCCACTGGAGATATTCTATACGTGTGTATATGTCATCAGGGTAAATTCTGACATTCATATGTAGAAGGATTTTAGTAGTATAACCTAAAATAATACTGTTGAAGGTTATACTGCAGTTTTTATTATGTTTCTGTTACAGATGTCTTTGCTGATTTCATTCATTCAACAGATATTGCATACCTA
This sequence comes from Lipotes vexillifer, assembly GCF_000442215.2. NCBI lineage: Eukaryota > Metazoa > Chordata > Mammalia > Artiodactyla > Lipotidae > Lipotes > Lipotes vexillifer. Next base: position 576,176 of record NW_006787469.1, read on the forward strand.
TTCTATACCAGATGGTGTGCCACGTAATGGGAATAAAATGGTGAACAAGACAGGCATTCCAGCTTGCTGTCATGGAGCTTACACTCTTGGGAGAGGCAGTTATTAAGCAAGTAATTATACTAATAACTAAATATAGCAAAGATTTAGTACCTGCTCTGTGCAAAACACTATGGACTCTCTAATTTATTCCTCATAACAGCCCTCTAACATTGGTACTGATACTATTTTTATAAGTGGAAACTGAAGTATAGAAAAATTAAATTACTTGCTCAGGATCACACAGCTAGTAAGTGATAGAGCCAGGTTTCAAACCCAAGCAGTCTGGCTATATAGATCTTGCTTTCTTCCTTTACCCGAATGCAGTGGTTTTCAGTGATGGTTTGGGTATCATCCCTCAGGGAGGTTTGGAAATTTGCAGGGGTGTTTTTGGTTTCAAAATAATTGGGAGGGTGACACTGAGTTTAGTGGTTGGAGATCAGGGATGTTAGACATCCTGCAGTGTAAAGGACATCCATGTATAGTAAAAAGTTATTCCACATCTTGTGTCACTTTAAAATGTCCCAGAGGGTTTTTCACGTAGGTGAAAAATGTGTTTATGATTATCTGAGCCTAGAATCAAATTCGTTTTACATATAAACACACAGTATTATTATTATTTTTTTTGCATAGAGCATAGTTATCATGTAAATCAAGAGACTGGTTTCTTTGTTTCAGAAAGTTTATCAAGAGTTGGTCACTATTTTGGAAGGTCATATCACAGACAGCAATGTTATTCATGGTATTTTTATCAACAATAAAATACCTATATCTGTCTATATTTGTAATTGTCACATTTGTAGTCTTATTTAATATCATGCCAAAGCATTTATATGTTGAAATACATATTGTTTTATGATAAATTTTCTTTTTCATTATAGCTAGCACATTATTTTAAAATTTACATGGGTAAGTTACAGTAGCTCTGAATTTCATTTCAGGAAGAATAAGGAGGTGTTATAAAATATTTACAATAAAAAGAAGGTATAAAAATATCTTTAAAGAAAAAAATTATATGGTGACAATTGGGAAAGGTGACTGAGGAGCACACTGGGGATTCTTATAATAATTTCTCATATTTATGTATGAATGAAAATTCCCATAATGTTTTAGAAAAAAGGATTTTGGGTCTGATATGGTTGAGAACTGCTGCTCTACTGTCTGCCTCAGAAATAGTCATAGTTGTGATAAGTGGTATAAAGAAGGTACTGGATTTTAGGGGAGTAGCGTATAGTGAGGAAATACCTAGTCTGGGAGATCAGGGAGTGCTTCCTCAGGCAACTGACATTTGGACTGAGATTTGAAGGATGAGTAGTTAACTAGATGGAAAGGAGTAAGAGCATTCTAAAGAGAGGGACCAGCATAAGAAAAAGCCCTGTGGGAGGAGCATGTTAGGTGGGAAAAACTGAAAATACCATTTTGTCTGGTGCACAGAGATTAAGGGGGAAAGTAGCTCAAACCTATGTAGTACACCTAAGCAAGGATCATATTAGTGGGCCTTGTAAGACTTATTATATATTTTGGTATATGTCTTAAATAATTGGATGTCATTGAAGGGCCTTTAAAAGTGAGGGACTGTGGCATGAAAACATAAGTGTGTGTGAGAAAGGTATTTTCTTTGTAGGGTTGAGGGACTCATAAATTGCATGTTTAGATGGAGGTGAAATTGAAGTAGACTGGAATGCTGAGCCACCTCATGAAAGACAACTGCCATTCAAGAGTCACTCAAACCCCAGCAGACTTCATCACTAAGCCTAGGGCCTCTTACTCCATCACAGGATTGAGGAGTATGTCTTCTTTGATCAGCCCCACCTGCTTGACCATTGCCTGGAGTTATTCAAACACAGTGAGGGCTCTTAAAAGTGCAAGCATGGGAATCCAGTTCTGGTCATGACCAAGCTCCTCCTGCAGATAACTATTAAATCTGGACAGAAATACATAAAGCAACTAAAATCACTGTAGAGTTACCAAAAGCAAACAGATTCTGGAAGGTAATTGACACTTGGGGAACAGAACTACGTGACTTCTCATTTTCATGGCCCCAATTTGTGCCAAGTAGGATGGTTAACATTCTGATAGTAAACTGCTAGTCTTTGTGATCTAAAGAACCAAAAATAAGGCTCAAGACAGTCACAGGTGTTGGAAAGTAAGAGGAGAACCCTGGAAAATAGAAACATCAAATTCTGTGAATAAACTCTTCCCAAGTCTTGGCACACTGTTGAGAACTATGCGTGCGTGGAGCAGACTCCAGGAAGCTCAGCTCAAGATAAAAGAACTGAATCAAGATCTCATCTACCTGAGGAACAGTTTTCAGTTTGAGTCAACCAATTTAGATACTTCCTAGAACAAAAATAAAAATTAAAATCAACACTCTTTAAAGGAATATAAAGGAATCCAGAGTCTCCACAAATAACAGTTATGTTTGTTGTTTAATTTAACAATTAAATATTTACAATAGGATATATTCCAAAATTACTCATGTACAGAGAATCAGGAAAATGTAACCTATTCTCAAGTTAAAAGACAATCTACAGAGACGGACCATAAAGTACCCAAATGTTGGGATTAGCAGGAAAAGATTTAAAACTTTTATAACTATTTATTTGTGAAGGAAAGGAAAATGATGCAAAGGAATTGTGCTCATAAAGAATGAGTATGAGATTAAGAAAAGACCAAATAGAGATTCTAGGACTGAAAAATATAATTTTGGAAATAAATTAAACTAGGTGGGCTAAGCAGCAGAATGGAGATGACTGAGGAAAGAATCCATGAAATTGAAGGTCAATAGAAATTCAGTGTGAGGAACAGAAAAAGAGTAGGAGGAAAAAAGGGCCTGAGAACAATATCAAAAAATCCATCACACATAATTGGAATCCCAGAATAGGAGGAGAAAAAGTGGGGAAGAAAAAAAAAATGCTTGAAAATATAACGGCTGAAAATTTCCCAAATTTAGTGAAAGGCATAGATTGACATATTCAATAAGTTCAGCAAAACCAAGAAAAGTAAAGACAAGAAAACCTCTAGTTTATAAATGAAGAAAACCGTGACTGGATTTTTCATAGACTGCTAAAAGCCAAAAATAAAAGGAAAAATCTAGAAAGTGGCCCAAAAACCCCCAACGTTTTATATACAGGGGAGTAATCATGGAGGCCAGAGTGAATAGAGAATATTTAAAATGCTGAAAGAAAAATCTGAGGACCCAGAATTCCAGATTCAGTAGAATAGCCTTCAAGAATGAAAGCAAAATAAAAATATTGTCACATAAAACCAAGATAATTTGTTTCCAGCAGATCTGCATTACAAGAAATGCTAAAGGAAGTTCTTCAGGCTGAAGGGAAATGAAACCAGATGGAAACGTGAATCTTTGTTAAGGGAATGAAGAGCATCAGAAATGGTAAATATCTGGATAAATAGAAACTGGTTTTTTTCTTTTAATTTCCTAATACTATCTATGATTATTTAAAAAAAAAAGCATCATCTTGTGGAGTTCATCATGTATTGTAGATATAAAACATATACCATAGATAATGGAATGGGAAGTGGGGGTAAATGAACCTGTATTGTTGCCAGGTTTCTACAGATTACCTGAAGTGGCATGTTACTAACACAGTACAGTGTGAAAATGATAAGTATGTATATTCTCTATCCTAGAGCAACCACTGTGGAAAAAAATGATGCAAAGAAGTATTGCTAAAAGTCTAGCAGAAAAATTGAAGTGAATAATGCAAAAGAAGACAGAAACAGAGGTACAGCCAAACAAAAAAATAGATTAAAAATAATAAAATGGTAGACTTAATCCACCCATATCAGTAATTTCATTTACTTTAGCGGAATAAACATTGATTCAGTGCATAAAGACAGATTGACTAAAAGTAAATGCCAAAAGATATACCTTTCAAACAGCATAAGGAGGCTGGAGTGGCTATATTCATATTAGATGAAGTAGATTTCAAGATAAAGTATATTGCCAGAATTAAGGCAGTTATTTCATAATAATAAGAGGGTTAGTTCATCAGGAAGGCAGTCATAAATATGTATGTGCCTAATATCAGAGCTTCAAAATACATGAAACAAAAATGGATACAATTAAAGGAAGAAAGAGACAACAATCACAGTGATTTTAACAATTTTCTCAACAATTGATAGACATCTAAACAGGCAAAAACATCAGTATAGATGATGATTTCCACCCAACAACTACAGAATACATTTTGTTCCCCAAAGGTATGTATAGGCCAGATGCTTGTCTGTAAATCAAGTCTTAATAAATTTAAAAGGGTTGAAATACTACAAAATATTTTCTTTGACCATAATGGGATTAAAGTAGAAATCAAGATGTCAAATAGAACCCTGCAAATATTTGGAAATTCAGTGAAACTGGTAAATCAATGAGTCAAGGAAGAAATTGTAAGAGAAATCAGTAAATATTTTGAACTGGATGATGAAAATACAACATCTAAATCTGTCGGATAACTGTTATAGCCAAGAGGAACCTAAGGAGACATGATGACTAAACGTATGTGGTATCCTTGTTGAAATTCTGGAAGAGAAAAAGAATACTAGGTGAAAAAAGAGGAAACAAAGTATGGACTTAAATTAATAATAATATATCAATATTGATTTATTAATTGTGACAAATTATACTAATATGAGATGTAAATAATACAGGAAAAGGGGTGGGCTATATGGATACTCTCCTACTGTTTTTTGCAACTTTTCTGTAAATTTAAAACTATTATAGTTTATTTAAAAGTGCTAAAATATTTGTAGGACACAGCTAATGCAGTTCTTAGAGGGAAACTTATAACTTACACACCTTTAGAAAAGTAAGGTTTAAAGATAATGAATGAGCTAAATAAAGTTCTACCCTAAGCTAGTAGATGAAGAGCAAGGTAAACCCAAAGTAGATAGAAGGGAAGAGATAATAAAGACAATAGAAGAAATCAGTGAAATAGAAAAAGACAACCAATAGACAAAATTACAAAGCCAGGGTTGGTTCATTGAAAAAAATCAACAATATTGATGAACCACTTGATAGACTGATAATGAAAAACAGAGATAACACAGATTAGTAGTATCAGAAATGAAAGGGATCACTACAGATCCTGTAGGATAATAAGGGGATATTATAAACAACTTTATGCCAACAAATTTGACACTATAAATGGACAGTTTCTTAAATGTCAATGTGCTAAAATCTGAATAAGCCTATATTAAAGAAATAGAATTAATGAAAAAAAAGAAGGGTTTCACTGATGAATTTTATCAAGTATTTAAAGAAGAAATAACATCAGTCTTATATAAACTTTCAGAAAATAGACAAAAGGGAAACACTTATTTCACGAGGCCAAAACCTGATAAAGGTATTACAGATTGAAAAGAAAATTACAGGGACTTCCCTGGTGGGTCAGTGGTTAAGAATCCACCTGCGAATGCAGGGGACACGGGTTTGAGCCCTGGTCCGGGAAGATCCCACATGCCTCAGAGCAGCTAAGTCCGTGCACCACAATTACTGAGCCTGCACTCTAGAGCCTGCGAGCCACAACTACTGAAGCCCGTATGCTTAGAGCTGGAGCTCTGCAACAAGAGAAGCCACCACAATGAGAAGCCCGTGCACCGCAACAAAGAGTAGCCCCCGCTCGCTGCACCTAGAGAAAGCCCACACGTAGCAATGAAGACCCAACGCAGCCAAATAAAAAAAAACAAATTATTAAAAAAAAGAAAATTACAGAACAGTGTGTCTTATGAACATAGACCCAAAAAATTCTAGGCAAAATATTAACAAATCATAATACATGACTAAGTGACCAAAGATAGATGGATAGGTATCTGATAAAGCAAGTACTGTAGAGTAAAATGGTGACCATAGAATCAAGGTGGTGGGTATATGCGTATATGGTAAACTGGGTGTGGGATATTCACTATAAAATTCTTTAAATATTTCTGTGTTTGAAATTTTCCAAAATACAATATAGGGAGAAAAATCAAGGGAATATTATGATCAGGTTTGCATTTTAAAGATATTACTTCTGCTGTAGTATAAGGAATTAGGAAAGTACAGGATTACCTGAGAGTAGTTTGAGAGGGGGTGCTGAGACCACTTAGGAGGATATTATACAGGTATACTTTTTAGGCTGATAATTTGAAGGTGAGTTTGAGCCCTGGGAAGTGTTTCAAGCTCTTGGAATACTGTACTTTTGAACAACAGCTAATTTTGTCTAAGCATATTTTTTACTGTATTGCTGAGATTTGGGATACATCATTGCCACATGTACAGTATGCATGTGAGCTTTTGACTTTTGACATTTACAAGGATATGAGATTTTTGCAAATTCCAAAATTTGCAAATACCACTACTTTAGTAGCACATAAATTCCTTCTTAAAAGCTAATAAAATATATGGTGACCTTTTCGGAGACTTAATGATTTTTTAAATACATGACAAAGGCATTTAGAAAGCTGTTAACATAAATTAAAATGACTAAAATAAATGCTTTACTGTGATACTGTGGTATGGTCACCCATGAACTTAAAAGATTCTATAAAAAGAAGAAATAGTGAAAATGATTGTTATTATAGTCATACTTGTATAAAGTGGATGAAGATTATTGAATGTACTGTTAGCAATAAGATGCACGGAGAACAGCAAAGCTTTTTGAGAAGAATAGTGAGCAGTTAGTAAGGCTCACTCACCTTGCATTGATTGTAATTTATGTCATAGAATTTTACATTACTATGTGGATCTTTGGGGTTGCTTGGAAGTATATATAAATGGTATGTTGAATACAGGAATGACAACTTTTTCAACTGTTAAATAAATGCGACAAGCTACCCAGTTAAACTTTTAAAACAGTGTTTGTATAAGCTATCTTTGGGCTTATGACTTACTCTGTTATATGATGACAGCTTTTGCTAGTATTTTTATTACCTTGTTAGAGTTGGCATTATCGCAGTTTCTTTCTCAGTTATTTTTCCCTCTAGGACATAATGCTTCCAAGTTCCAGAAGTGAGTAAGTATTGGAACCTGACCGTAGTTCTGATTCTGAGGTAAGGAATCAGACTGTGGTCTGCCCTGTCCATTTCCTTGCCTGGTGATGGGCAATATGAACAGATTCATCTGTTGGATGCTTGACTTTTGATCCCTTTTCCTGAGTCACAGCCTTAACTTCCTGTCTTCGTTTTAGCCCTATGCTTACTAATAAAGAATAAAGAGTGGTGTGTGTGTGTGTGTGTGTGTGTGTGCGCGCGTGCGTGTGTGTATACACATACATATATGATACTGGTGAGTGTTATGTTAGGGTAGATAATATAAAAAGTAGGAATGCTAGTGAGTAAAATGCTTATGAACTTATGCTCCATCAGAGATAGTGGATGGATGCAGGAAACCACCAATCACTTGCCTTGGGAAACAAGAGCCAGCCAGAATTTAGACCTAGTAAATAGGACAGGTACCCAGAATAAGCCTTTGAAAATTGTGATTACAGGTTCATATGCCCCAAAATACTTCTTGACCTCTGTTGTCAGCTTACTAAAACGCCTTCCTTAGCTAGGAGCCTTGAAACTTTCTGGGGAGTCCCACTCAGCAAAGTGAGGACTTTTCAGAAGTGCCAGTCATATCTTTGTTCCATAACCTGGGCAACTTACGGGTAGTGACAAAAACTTGTTGTATCACTGAACACTGTCTCTCTGTTCCCCTGTCTTGCTCACCAGAAATCCATTAGTTTTTTGTCAGGATTAAGGTGGACAAGTTACCTGTGGAATTCAGAAAAGGGATACTAATCTGAGTACCACTTCCCCCACCCCAACAAACCAATATTTATGCTTTTTTTCTTCAGTGTTTTACAGTATATTATCATATAGAGTGTCAATTGGTTTTAATTATGTCAGAGTTCAAATATCTTAAGTACTATGTGCTTATTGTAACCAGTGTTATAGGTATATGAAAAGACAGATCCCTTCCTCATGGTAAGGTCAGTGAGACCAGACATACCTACCATCAAACAGCCTTCAAAGCATGGTGAAGTACAGAATGGGGTGTCTGGGGACTAATGCAATAGTTCTACTCTGCCCACACAACTGTATTTCTTTTTATTAGTAAGCTGTGTGGGTGATTCTGATGTACTGCTTGGATTTAGAACTTGTTCATTTATTGGGAGCAGGAGTCAAGGCAGGAAACATTAGTGAGTATAGCAGTTGGGTGAACGGAGAAGAATACATATAAAGTCATGCAGGTTTATCACACTGAAGAGTAAATAACAATTGTTTTTCCTCTTTTTAAAAAACTTTTTTATTTTATTGAATTACAGTTGATTTACAATGTTACGTTAATTTCTACTGTACAGCGAGCGTAAATAACAATTTAAAAATTGAAATCTGTCAGGACTTGGTGACTAAATATAAGAATCTGAAAGAAAAGAATCAGTAATATGGTTTTGCCTATGAGAATGATAATTGTATTAATAGGATAGTAATTAAGATATTGAGAAAAGGTACTTATTGTAGGATTTTTTAGACTTATGACTAAGAAATATCACAGATATTTCTCACAGTTATTTGGGGAAAATTTGAAAGATTTCATAATGGGTATATTTAAGTGATATGGGGGAAAATGTAAGGTGGTTAAAGTGAGGACAGCAGTAGTTGAATTGACTTACTTGGCTTGTATAATGTAACCTCTCAAGCATTTTGAGGTTGCAAAGTTGGATGGTTTCTATTTCCTTGACTTCTAATCCTTGTTACGACCTTTAAGAAGGCTGTGAGCTAATTTCAGTATTTCAGAAAGCTTAATGGAAATTATATTTTTACCCAGTTTAAGGATGTACAAATTAAAGTTCTTTTGTCTTTAGCTGTAATCTTATCAACTCAGTATTTTTATTTATTTATTTATTTAATTTATTTATTTTTGCTGTACGCGGGCCTCTCACTGCCATGGCCTCTCACGTTGCGGAACAGGCTCCAGACGCGCAGGCTCAGCGGCCATGGCTCACGGGCCCAGCCGCTCCGCGGCATGTGGGATCTTCCCGGACCGGGGCACGAACTGGCAGGCGGACTCTCAACCACTGCGCCACCAGGGAAGCCCGAAACTCAGTATTTTTAAATACTAGGTCTTTCTTGATTAAATACTTTGCTAGCAGTTTACACTTTTTGATTTTTTTATGAAAGTGAAAATTTTTACAGAAATGAAACTTATATGCAGATTAGAAACATGGAACTCGTGAAAAGAAAAATAAATAAAAAGAGAGTCTTTGGTTAAAAGGTTGATAGAGAGTATTTTTATTATATGACTTTCTTTATCCATTTACTACGAGTTGATGGCTTTATTAAATAGAAACACAGTTGGTATTTTAGTGCTTAGTTTTCAATTGAGTAAATATATAAAAACCCCACAGCAACTACTGTTGCTTGTGCCAGGAAGTCTCACTTTTTCATTGCTTCCAAGTTTTTTGTTCCTGTTTTGCTTTAATGGGTAATCATTTGAAGCAGTATTAAAAACATTTCTGGATATATCATCTTTATCACTGATTTTGCAGCTCTTAGAACGATGCTTGCTGAATGAAATAACAAAATACTGCTTGCAAATAGTAATTAAAGTTAATGTTAAGAGATAAGGGAATTAAAAGAATAATTGTGCTTTGACACTTAGCACCACAGTGGTTTGTGTTAATTTTGAGATTTAGGATAGGTTAGTAATACTAGAAGCATAAATAATACTATACCTATCCATAAAGGTATATTTCTTTGTTTTATTAGCTAGTTAACATTCAGCTTTCTCAAATGGTCAAAATTTTACCCACAATCTTGTTTTGGTGCTTTGTAATTTGTTATTGAATAGAATTATTTCAGACATTTAGTAGTGGTATGGAGTGGGTTGCAATAGCAAGGAAACTGAGTGACAAGAGAGCTAGAGAACCTTAGGCTTCTTTCTCATTGGTTTTTCCACCATGTTGTGTGAGGGTTAAAGATTAAATTAGGGCAGCTTATAACTTCATTACATCACAATTTTAAGTCCCATAAGGAACAAGCCCAGGCAAGGAAGCAGATAAATCTATTAGAGTCTGGTGTGTGTGTGGAGGAAAAATAATTTTGCCTGGGGAGTGGAATTAAATTCTCAGGTAAGGCATCCTTGCACGGATGCAGGAGGAAAGTATGGTAGTGCTAGAGGATTGTAGAATAGAGACCCTTCTGGTCTTAACGCAAACCTCAGTATTTATCCAGTTATCTCTGTCTTACATTTAATAACCTAAGATAGTTCTATTTGGAACAATTCAACAAATAATTATGGAGTGCCTACAGTATGCCAGACACTGTTCTCAGTGCTAGACCTATACTAGTGAACAAAATATACAGAGTCTCTGTTCTTGTGAAGCTTAATTTTTAATTGGGGAAACAAAGAATAACAAATATATACTATGTTAGGTAGTAAAGAATGCTTGTTTCAGATATTTCTTGCTGTTTAACGAGCTGTCCCATTATTTATTGGCTTAAAACAGCTATTTTGTTTCTTACAATTCTGTGGGTTGAAAAAGGCTCATTTGCATGGTTCTTTAACTGGTCCCACTTAGGATCCCTCATTGGCAGCTGGGCCTGGAGTGCCCAACATGGCTGTCAGATGGTGCTGGCTGTTTGGGTGCTCAGCTGGGGCCTCAGTTTTTTGCCCCTTGGCCTCTCCATGTGGCTGGGTTCTAAGAGGGAGTGTTCCAAGTGTGCAAAAGCAGAAGCTGCAAAGTTTTTAAGGCCCGGCCTCAGAAATTGCATTGTCACTTCCATTGTATTTTATTGGTCAAAACAGGTCACAGGGAGGGAAAATAGACTCTATACCTTTTGATGGGTGGTGGTGACAACGTCACACTGCAAAAGAGCGCGTGGGGTGGGAGATAATGTTGTGGCCATCTATGGAAACAATCTACCATAGTACTATTAAAAAGTAAAAAATTAAGCAGGCTATTAGGGGGATAGAAGAAACGGAGGGCAGAAAGTACAGTATTTTATAGGGTGTCAGGGAAGGCCTCCCTGATGAGGCAGCATGAGAGAGTGAGCCTTGAAACCCATAAATACATTTTTTTTTTTTGTCTGAAGGATTTATTTAAATATTTTAAATGTCAGCATAACACAGAGAAAAGCCTCTTACACCAGAAATAAGAGATGTGGGGTCAACTCTCTGCTGTGCCATAGGTATATCCTAAGGAAGAATATTCCAGGCAGAGAGAACAGGAAATATAGAAACCCTAAGGTGGGAGAATCCCTGGTGTGATCAAGAAATAGCAAGGAGGACGGTGTAACTTGAATGGAGCAATACAGGGAGAGTGATAGGGCCTGGAGTCAGAGAATGAGAGAGAAACAGATTTTGTAGCCCATGACAAAGGACTTTGGATTTTCTGTGAGTGAGATGGGATTCTATTGGAAGATTCTGAGCAGAGGAGTTAAATGATCAGACTTAAATTTTAAAAGAATCCTGTTCTGAGAATCTTTGGTTGCTAATTTGAGAATAGACCATGAGAGGACAGACAAGAGTGGAAATAGGGAGTCAGGTCAGTAGGCTGGTGCCATGTGAGATGGTAGATATGCTAAGCAGTGAGGGGTGGTTGGATTTCAGATGTACTTCAAGGTGGGACTGGCAGGATTTGCTGATGAGGGTGGATATGGGGTGAGAAAGAGGGATCAAGGATGACTCCTAAAGTTTTTGCCCTAGGTACCTGGAAACGTGGAATTTTCCTTTATCAAGATGGGAAGAATGGGGGAGCAGGGTGGAGGTGAGGGAGTTGCAGGATTTGTATTCTGGGCTATGTTAAGATGAATCTAAAAAGACATCTGGATAGAAAAGGTTACTAAATGTTACTTCCTCATTGCAGGTATGACGTTGAGTGCTTCAGATCTGGTCACTATGGCACGAGAACGAAAATGCATATTGTGCCACATTGTGTACAGCTCAAAAAAGGTAATAATAGAAGAGGGAGAATCTGAGGCTTTTATGACTGATCATTTTTTCAGAGACATCATGTGGAATTTATAGATGGGTAAAAACTTTTAACATCTTACTTATGCTTCTTTCCTAAACCTTAGTCTTACTTCACTGGTTTTTTTCTCATTACTGCCTCATAAAACCAGTAACTATATTATTAAAACTCTACCTGGAATTTGAGGATACTCAACAGTATGATAAAGAGATATTCAGTTAGTAACCAGTTATAGAGAAAAGACATTAAAATTCAGGTTGAGATTATAACAACTTTTTGATTAGCTAAGGTAACAGCATTGATACGTAGCAGAGTTCTCTTTCTGCATATGCTTGTGAAAAGTGCAGCACAGCAGCAATGGTACTAACTGTATTCTTAGACGTCCACAAGGTGGGGATGTTGCTCAGAGAAAAACACATTTTTAAGAACTAAAAGAATTTACCTTTGCTTTATGGAAATAGGCTGCAGTTTGTCTCACATTTTGCTTTTCTTTTTTTTTCCTCCTTTATTCTTGCTTTCCAAGAGTGCTGCTAGCTTAAATACTGAGGAATTTTTTCTCTGTGTTTTTAAGATGTTCTTGATTGTCACTGGAAGTTCAGAGAACTGGGAAGATTATCATGAGTGAGGTTAGCCAGCGAAGTCTGAGTAAACCTTGAAAGATGTTTGGGTGTAAAATGGCTTAAAAGAAATGGAGAAGAGATGTTTTAGGTAAGAGAAAAATACATACAAAGGTATAGCGGTAGAATGGAGTATAACAGTTCTAGGAGTTGGTAAGAAGGCTTACCTGATTAGAACAGTTTCATCTTGGGAGTAGTGGGACCACAATTTAATTTGTAATTTAAGTGAAGATAGTTAATAAACAGTGTTGAGTGCTAGACTGAGGGGTTTGATTGTGATCCATCTAGTAGGCTGGGGTGAAGAATTTTTTTTTTCCTATTTAGGATTTCTGTTAGTGATGGAAAAATCTGCTGAGATTTTTAAATCATGTTTAGTAATATACTTGCTGCCTTTTACAAAAGTAAAAGAACTGCTCTTCCAATTTTAAAAATTTAGACCAGGGTTAACTCAAATTTTCAATAAGGCTACTTTCAGATTAGAGGGAGATGGGAAATTGAGAAGGTATGAGATGGGTACTTAGAGGTGTGGTGTCAGATTTTCGTGGAGTAGCAGGCCTATCTTGTTATATCTCATAATTTTGCTACTTTAAGTCTTTTTGGCATTTCTTCTACTCTGGATTAAAACATGTTTCGTCTCTTCATACTTTTCCATGGGTCACAACAAAGTTAAATAAGGGCTGGGGTTATTTACTCCTGCCTTAGGGACAGCCAACTATAGGTTTTTAAGCAAGGGAATGGCGTGATTTAAGTGTTAAGATATGGGGTAAGAAATAAACAGAATGGGTTAACTGAAAGGGATAAACTCAGATACTTATTTTTAGATAGACTATGAACAACTTATGTTGATGTGTTTTCCTCTAGTTTCCCAAACTAGTATTACCTTGGTTTCTCCAAATACACTGTGAAGGAGAAAAGAATCTAGGATGACTGTGTATTATATCCCTGAGTATCCTGATGCTTATTAACTTATGAAAATCTGAGAAGCCCTGGAATTAAAAAATATTAAAAATTTTTTCTGTTACTCAGTGTTTTCCAAATTTGTTCAACCCCAAATCCTTTTTTTCTCCCTTTTTCCCCCTCCTTTTAACAACATAATACTGATGTAAGGGACTAAATAGAAGCTTGGTAACTCTGCAGGTATGCATTTGGAGCTGTGCCTGTGGATCTTTCTCAGTTATTTTGAAAACTCAGTTGTCTCACTATTTGCATTCATTCCTTATAGCAGGATGGAAGAGGATTTCACATTGTAAATTTAGAAACAGATTATTGAAGTATTTTAAACAATCAAAAGTCACATTAAGGGAATTCCCTCGCGGTCCAGTGGTTAGGACTCTGTGCTTCCCCTGCAGGGGGCACGACTTCGATCTCTGGTCAAGGAACTAAGATCCCGCAAGCCATGTGGAAAAAAAAAAAATCACATTAAAACTAGTTTTGAATGATAACATTTTTTATAACTGAAATAGAATACAGAATTGGTTTTTTTTTTTTTTTTTTTTTTTTTTACACAGTGTATTTATTTATTTATTTATTTATGGCTGTGTTGGGTCTTCATTTCTGTGCATGGGCTTTCTCTAGTTGTGGCAAGTGGGGGTCACTCTTCATCGCGGTGCGCAGGCCTCTCACTATCGCGGCCTCTGTTGTTGTGGAGCACAGGCTCCAGATGCGCAGGCTCAGTAATTGTGGCTCACGGGCCCAGTTGCTCCATGGCATGTGGGATCTTCCCAGACCAGGGCTCGAACCTGTGTCGTCTGCATTGGCAGGCAGATTCTCAACCACTGCGCCACCAGGGAAGCCCCCAGAATTGGTTTTTACATCAGAGAGAGTAACCTATTTCAGTGAATACTCTCTTGGTTAGGAATTGCAAGAAACAGACCCACTTAAATTTAGCTCAAGAAAAGATTTGGCATATGTTAAATCTAATCCAAGGAAAAACTGAGCAACAGGAAACAAAAACTGAACAACAGGAAGCATAGAGATTTGAGCAGGTGTTGTATATTGTCCATGGATTTTTTTCATTCTGTATCCTGTCACTAACTCGACTTAGTTTTCTGTTCTATAAATGTTCATTCTGGTTAATGGCCAATCAGTTGTATCTAGAAGGGGTCACATGTAAAACTGTCCCTTCTGGATGAAGCATTTGTAGAGATAGGAAGGAAATGGTGGTCATCTTCAGTAAAATTGCCATTTAAAGGAAGTGTTTTGAATCATAACACTGTGTATCACACTGTGTGTAGATATCTTAAAGAAGAGGTTGTTGTACTCATTTTGACAAATGAATTGTATATAATAAAAAAATCTCAATGCACTAGATGTTTGCAACATGACATGGTGTTTGAAATGTTGACTTTGGTGTCGGATCTGCCAGAGTTTGAGTCCTAGTTTCACCACTTGATAATCTGTGACTCTTAGAGGGCAAGACTAAATATTTTTACACTTAGCCCTTCAATGCCTAGCTCTGTACTTGGCACCTAAGAAGCACTTGATAAATATTTGGTGAATAAACAAATTAGCTTCTCTATACCCTTGTGTCCTTATGATGTTAATAATCCTCCCTTAGCAGTGTTTTGTGGTTCAAGTGAGAAAATGTTTGAGGCATTTAGCACAGGGCACAGTTAATAGTAATACTCAACAATTGTAGTAACCCTTTTATCATATTGGTAAACAGCCATTCTCTATTATGGCATACTGGCTATATATACTTTGTGTGACAGACAGACATTTGCAACTTTGAGTTTTTTGAGGGGTGTGTGCGTGTGTGTCACGCTTACGCTTATAAGTGGAAGCTCTTTCCACAGATTTTATTTCCTTCCCACCAAGGGTGGGAGGGAGGGAGGGGAGAATCTAGTATATTTTCAAACTTTTCATTGGAACCAAACAAATCAATTGGTGTGGGGAAGGGAGTGGGCAGTGAAGGCAAAGCCATGATTGAACTGCTGTGTTCAAGGCATTTTTTGACCTACCATAGGAAAATTCTGTTATATCTGTAACTTCTGTGTAGAATTGATGTATCCATCTGTTCATTCAACAAATATTAGTAACTGTATGTCAGGCCCTGGCCAAGATATGGGTAAGAGTTGTAACTAACTCTTGAGAAACTCTCAGTTGAGTGGGGAAAGAGAGTATGGTGAAAAGTAGCCAAGTAGTTGAGAAGTTATGTGATTTCAGGCAGCTTTTAAAATTTTTAATAAACTTAAGTAAATTCCTTATATTGGGATATAATTTAACCTATTTATTATTTACTCTTTTGCCTCCTAAATACAATATACTTTCAAACCTTTTTGAAAAGCCACTTAAATAGGTCTTTCTTAACTATTGCTTTATTTAAAAATGAAATATGTCAAAAAACAAGCTAAGAGTTACTTAACAAGGAACTGATTCCAATATCGAATTGAGAATGGTAACCGCAAACACGACTTTGACACAAGGAGCTTGAGCCCCAATTGTTGATTGAACAGGACAGAGGAATTTTTTTCCCCAAAGCAATCCCCCTTAGTTTAACCTGCTTTCTTTAATTTTGAAGGAGATGGACGAACACATGCGGAGCATGTTGCATCACAGGGAACTTGAGAACCTGAAGGGCAGGTATGGGACGGCTGTCTTCCATAAACTTCTGGATGTGGGGGGATCTGAGGGCTGATGGTGCTTGTCAGCATATTTTATAGTAATCCTTCATAAATGAATGTTGTCTTATGGCATAGAACTATCTTTTGGAATTAATAACAAGTACAATAGATTTTTTTTGCCTTCAAAAGGGATAAATCTTTGTGCATCTCAAATGTGTAGAATTCACAGCAACTCTAGCAAATAGATTACAACAAAGGTGGGTGGGGATGAGCTAGTTCTCTCATTAGTAAGCTTTCTTATTCCTACACAGCAGCCTTGCAACTAGGACATTTCATATTATTGCCTCAGCAGTGTTCAAATTATTGCAGGCCATAAACCTTTACTGTTGCTGGAATAGTCTGAAAAGTCCAAAGTCTTCTAAATAGCACTGAATCTCATTAGTGTAAATAAAATAGATGTATAAACCCTGAGTATCTAAGAATGCTATTTTGTGAATTAAAGCTTGAGATGTTTAAGGAAAGAAAATCTAACAAATAAGTACCTTTAAGACATTAAATGTAGCATGTATGTATATCCTGTGTCTTTTTTTCCAACTAAGTTTCCTCTTTTGATGTTTTGGACATGTGTGAATTTGAAGTTTGGAGACAGTATGGAACAGAGAAACTTTGGGAAACAGAAATATGCATTATACTTTAGGCCATGAATAATGGTTACAGTAGGTCCCCTACATATGAACCTTCAAGTTGTGAACTTTCACAGATGGGAATGTGTGTTCCCATGTCCAATTACGTAAGTTAGTTCACGTGTCTAGCATACATTGTCATGTGCGTGCATCCTCTGCAAGTGGTTGTGCTTTTGTGTGCTTTACTGTAAAGTACTATAGAGAGTACAGTAGTACAGTATTTTTATTTCAAGTCCAGGATGTACAGAAGCAAGCTTAAAAGCAGCAGTGAGGTAGCTGGTACTGCTAAGAAGCGCCAAGTGATAACGATGGAAACAAAGTGAAAATAATTGAGTGGAGCAAGGCGAAAAGATGGTAGATGTTACTTGTTCTTATAACATGAATTGTTCAACCCAATCAGCATAATTCTAAAGAAGAAGGACGAAGGCTTCCCTGGTGGCGCAGTGGTTGAGAGTCCGCCTGCCGATGCAGGGGACGTGGGTTCGTGCCCCGGTCCGGGAGGATCCCACATGCCATGGTGTGGCTGGGCCCGTGAGCCATGGCCACTGAGCCTGCGTGTCTGGAGCCTGTGCTCCGCAACGGGAGAGGCCACAGCAGTGAGAGGCCTGCGTACCGCAAAAAAAAAGAAGGACGAGATCATGGAACAGCAAAGTCTGCTGGGCCAATGATGCCAACAGTAATACTGAAGAAGTGTGGAAAAGTGATGGAGGAGATGGAGAAGCTTCTCAATGTGTGGATGTAGGATCAGCATCAGCATTGAGTCCCACTCAGCCTAATGTTGATTCAAGAGAAAGCTAAAAGCCTTTATGAAGACTTGAAGAAGAAACGCGGCAAAGAATCAGAGGGCGTGTCTTTTAATGCTAACCATGGCTGGTTTCATCTGTTCAAGGCTAGAGCCAACCTTTACAATGTAAAAGTAAGTGGTGAGGCAGCGAGTGCAGATACAGTAGCTGCCCGGGAATTTCCTGAAATGCTTCGAGAAATTATTGATAAAGGCACGTATTTACCCAAGTAGGTTTTTAATGTGGTTGAGACAGGACTGTACTGGAAGAAGATGCCAGACCAAAGTTATCAATAAGGAGGAAAAGTGGTTGCCAGGCTATAAAGCAGCAAAGCATAGGCTAACTCTGTTGTTTGGTGGCAATGCTTCTGGTGATATGAAGCTGAAGCCTCTCTTAGTTTATCTTTCAGAGAACCCAAGAGCCCTTAAAAACATAGCCAAGGGCTCTCTTCCTGTTGTGTGGAAGAGTAACTCCAAAGCCTGGGTTACACAGGCCATTTTCCAGGACTGGTTTTCCACCACTTTATCCCAGAGGTAGAGACATATTGCTTGGAGAAGGACGTCCCATTCAACATTCTTTTGCTGCTTGACAGTGCTCCAGGCCACCCCCATTCGTGGACAACTTTCATCCCGAAGTCAAAGTAGTGCATCTGCCACTGAATATATGTCGCTCATCCAACCTACAGACCAGGGAGTTGTAGCAACTTTCAAGAAATATTATTTATGTCTCACTTTTCGTCAGGTGGTAAAGGTGAGTGAAGAATCAGGAGCAACCTTGTGACAATTTTGGAAGGACTATAACATCTACAAGGCCATAAAAAACATTGACTTTGCTTGGCATGAGATTACGGCTGTCACCATGAATGGGGTTTGGAAGAACCTTTGCCTGCAGTTTGTTCACGATTTTCGTGGATTTGAGAAGGTAGATGAGTCCAAAGAGGTCTTCAGCAACTTAGTGACCTTCAGCAAGAAGCTGGAGCTTGATCTGCAAGAGGACAACTTCATTGAACTCTTTGCTGTGCAACAAGAGGAGCTGACTAATGAAGACCTGGTGGAATTGGAGGCCCAGAGAAAGGACGAAGAGAGACAAGAGGAAGAAGAAGTAACTGAAGAACCGAAGAGATTCATGATGCAGGAAATGGCAAGGGGATTTTCTTTATTTGAGGAGGCACTGTTAGTTTTTGAGGCACAGGACCTGAACGTAGAATGGTACATGAAGGCTGCAGCGGCCGTTCAGAATGCAATCCAGTGCTACCGTGTTATCTATGACAAGAAAAAAAGAGCTACTACTCAGACATCACTGGATCTTTTTTCAATATGGTAAATAGAATTGAATCCAGCAAGGAACCAGAACCTGTGCCGTCAGTGTCAGGTGTGACGATCAAATAATTAAGGTAATCCACATATAGGGAATCAAAGGTTGATGGTATTTCATAGTTTCCAATGATAATGAGTTAAAGATCATATATATTCAAGGTATTATAAGGGCTCTCCACATTAAATCTGAGTGAACGCAAGTTGCAGCTTGCCCTCCATCTCCTATTGCTGACGATCCTTCAGCTCTACCATCTCCCTCCTCCTCTCCCTCCTCCTCTCCCTCCGTGTCCCCTGCATCGGCAGGTGGACTCTCAACCACTGTGCCACCAGGGAAGCAGTTACTCCAGGGAAGCAGTTACTCCAGGGAAGAGTTACTCCAGTCAGTAACTCTTCTTGCCTGTTCTCTTGATGCCAGCCCCTGTATGCCAGCTGGTGTACTGTACTACTGTACTTTTCAAGGTACTATACTGTAAGGTTAAAAATGTTTTCATTATTTTTTGTGTTTTTTATGTATTATTTGTGAAAAGTATAAACCTATTACAGTACAGTACTATATAGCTGATTGTATTAGTTGGGTATCTAGGCTAACTGTTGGACTTTCGAACAAATTGGACTTATGAATGCGCTCTCGGAATGGAACTCGTTCATATGTAGGGGACTTACTGTGCAAGCTTTGATCAAGATGCCAACCTAAGTCATTTGGAATTATTTGTGTTTTAAGTAATATAGTTTTAGGTTGTGTGGGCAAATTAATATGTTATTAAACTTTCAGCATCTGTTTAACATATTAGTGGAATTTTTCCATGGTCTCAGTCTTTTACTGTGTGAAGGTTAGGTCTTAGCAGCAGTATAAAAGAGGTGTTCACTCAGATTTAATGTGGAGAGCCCTTATAATACCTTGAGTATATATGATCTTTAACTCATTATCATTGGAACCTATGAAATAGGTTTTGATTCCCTATATGTGGATTACCTTAATTATTTGATCCCATTTCCAACATACTTCTTTCTGGAATTCACCTTTTTCTGGGCTTCTTTTTTTTTTTTTTTTTTTTTTTTTTTTTTGGTACGCGGGCCTCTCACTGTTGTGGCCTCTCCCGTTGCGGAGCACAGGCTCCGGCGCGCAGGCTCAGCGGCCATGGCTCACGGGCCCAGCCGCTCTGCGGCATGTGGGATCTTCCCGGACCAGGGCACGAACCCGTGTCCCCTGCATCGGCAGGCGGACTCTCAACCACTGCGCCACCAGGGAAGCCCTTTCTGGGCTTCTTAGTGACCTGTACTGTATTATAAAATCAAACAAAACAAATGAGGTTAGTAAATCTAGTCATTAGGAGAGAAGCTCATTTTGTTCTAAGACTAATGCCTTATTTTATTTAAAGATCACTAATTAGCTAATTAAAACATTAAAAAAACAAATTTGATAACTTAAGATTCATGTTCATAGTCAGTGCAGAATCATAAAAAGTAAAAAACATAGAGGTCCTTTCACTCCCTCCCCCCCTTCCTACTCCCCTCTTAGAGGAAAGTCAACAGTTTAGTGTATATCCTATCCAAACCTCTTTTCTGTGTGTATACATAGATTTATATTTATATATACACACATTTTGTTTTGTCTTACTACCATAACTGAACCACATGCCATATATGTATTGTTCTGTAATTTGTTTCTCCTTTCCTCCCACTCATCAACTTAATTGTGCCATGGAGATTTTGTCTACTGTTTTTAGTTATTTGGAGCATAATCAGTTAAGGAATAAGCATTGGAAGCCTCTGAACTGACAATAGTAATGTCAGTGTTAACACCCAAACTCATTTTATTTAGAGGAGAGCACTTTGGTACTTAATTTACTCATATTTTAGATATAGTGCTATAAGGTTTGTTATGGTTTCCTGGCCAGTACAAATTATAAGGGAGAAGGCAAGCAGGTAGCAAGGAAAAACAGCTGGCAAAACTATAAAAAACAACATGATCTTAAAAATCATTTACTGACTTGGAACATTTATTGCCATGATAGTCATCACTAGTTTGTACCAAAGGGACAAATAGTTATCAGTCATTATGTTTTTTCTTCCTGTCCTCAGTTTGTGATTATTTCCTCTGGATTCCATGTTTAATTACTGGCTTTCTGATATTAAGTATCGCTATAATTTTTGGTTGTGATCTGATTAAGAAATGTAAAGAGCGTTTTTTTAGGTTTTAAATGCAAGCTTGATTGAGAAGTGAGTAACTTATTTAGTTCACGATTGTAGACAGCTGGAACATTTCCCTGTTTTTTCCTGATGTACTTGTTCAGATGTATGGCCTGTAAGTAGTTTCTACAGATAGATGCTATTAAAAGGGCACAAACCTTAATTCATCAACCAGCTGTTGTGGTATAGTTAGAGCAAGCTTAATAAAGAGGAGCTTATGGATAGACTATCTGAAGGCTTTGCTTTTCACACATGAGAGGAAATTGTGTGGTAACAGGATGAAGCTAATTTGGGCCCTCTGTTAAAACGCTTTGAGGAAAATTATTGCCTTTATTAGTCAGGAAGTAAACCAGTACTTTTTTACCAACAATTATTTACATATTTATACAAAGTAGTATTTTAACTGGTTATTAATAAAAAATTGGAAAATAGCATCATTCAAATATTATTTAATTTGCTATTAGCTTTAAAGAACATGTGGTTTCCCAAACACCCTATTTGGGAGCCTGAATGCATATTGTAATATGCTTGACTCCAGACACAGACACATTTGAATTTTCACAAGATGTGGTTGACCTATCCTGCTCTTTCCCAGTATAAATGTAGATTCTCTCTTTTCTCTTTTTGAAGTTTCTTGTAAAGCTTATCTTTAAAAAAAAAACCCAAAAAACTAGATTTCTTTTATAAGAAAAATGTTAGGGATTTCTGTGTTTTGATAAATCTGTGTTTTTAGTGTTAAGTTTTATGTTGCACTTATCGCTATACCCTTCTGGGTAGGATCTCGAGGTATTTTTCTATCAAGTAACTTCGGAATTATGGTTAATACTCTTTCTTGCAATGAAAGCAAAAATGTTTAAAAAATCTGTGAGCGTTTGATACATGTCCAACATATACTTGTGCTTTGGAAATTGCAAAATATGTGGGTTTATGATTATGGATATTTATTTTTAACAGAGTTAGTTACTGTCTACTTTATACTACATTCCTTAATATTTAAAAAAGTCAGTGTCATCTTCCAATTATGTCTTTTAAAGAGGAATTTTGATGGTTTGGACATATGAAAAATTCTCCGTGGGAATTCCCTGGTGGTCCAGTGGTTAGGACTCCGTGCTTCCACTGCAGGGGCCACAGGTTCCGTCCCTGGTCGGGGAACTGAGATCCCGCATGCCAAGCGGCACAGCCAAAAAAGAAAAAGAAAAAAATTCTCTGCATTTTGGAACTAAGGATAAAATCAGGGATTTTATTCAAGAATACCTTTTAGAATGATGTCCCTGGTACTGCAATATATGGTTTAGCGTTCTATAAACTTCGAGGTAGAAAAGTGGACTAAAAACATTCTCCACAGTTGTAGAGAGTTTAAAGCCCAAAAGATTTTCTAAGCAGAAAATTCAGTTGATCTGGGTTGTTATTATAGTGTAAATTATGTATACCAAGTTTGTTACAGTCTTCAGATTCTTCTGATGCTGCCCATTGGGGATAGATTTCTATTTATATATACATTTTAAAATATTTATTTATTTATTTTTGGCTGTGTTGGGTCTTCGTTTCTGTGCGTGGGCTTTCTCTAGTTGCGATGAGTGGGGGTCACTCTTCATCGTGGTGCGTGGGCCTCTCACTGTCGCGGCCTCTCCTGTTGCGGAGCACAAGCTCCAGACGCGCAGGCTCAGTAGTTGTGGCTCACGGACCTAGTTGCTCCGCGGCATGTGGGATCTTCCCAGACCAGGGCTCGAACCCATGTCCCCTGCATTGGCAGGCAGACTCAACCACTGTGCCACCAGGGAAGCCCTATATATACATTTTAAACTTCATTCTGTGTTGCTGTGAGAAAAGGCTTGCTTTCTGTTACAAGTTAACATTCACTTTGAATGAACTACCTTAATTTTAATTGCTTGAGAGAAGAGTGTGGATATCCCAGGTAAACTGAAGAAAGTTGAGGATTATTTTTCTTTAACTATATAATTGTAGCAAAATACAGTTGAAAACTCTCAGTGAAAATAATGTATTTAAGTTCCTGGAGGATTAGAAAGAATTAAACTATCGATATTCAGGGTAATTCAGGGAATCTGGTCAGAACTCATTAAAATGAATCTTAATGTCAAAGACTATATTGCCTCCAGAGCATTTGAGGTACAAAGTCAAGAAAAAAGATGGAAACTTATGAAGTTTCTCCGTTTTTCTGAGGTGTTTTTCATGATTTGTACAAAGTAAAAAACTGTGTTTTGTTTACTTACTGGGCATTGTTTATAATTTGTCACCATTAACCATATACTTAGCTTGTTTCCTGGAATTTAGTAGTTGCTCAGTAAGTTTTTTGTTTTTAATGAATATTCAGATGATCTGTAACAGAAACCATCTTCTAGTAAATGAGGTGCTTAATTTTGAGGGTCTCTTCTGGCTAACTGATGTGAATTTCTGCCTGTGTCTTGTTGGATATATGTGAGGGGAAGATGAAGCAGTGTTGTGTATGTATTTCTTGTGTCTGTCTGTCTTATCAAAGACAGCATGTCTTTGTATGTGTGTTTTTATAGAATGGCATAGGAAGTGCAAAAATATCACTAGTATTAACCCAAGACAAGTGATAGAGTTAAGCCAGTTTGGATTATTGAGTGGATATTACTGTCCATTTATTACACATGTGCCCATGGTGTTCAGGTGTTTCTCATCAATGACTGCATAGATTGCTGAACCAATCAAGGGACTCAGGAAGCTAAAAAAGCAGTTAAATTATTCATCTACTACAGCTCTGGACATTGATTCAAGACTTTGGCTCCTTAAACTGGCCAAGTATGAGATATACCATTAAGTGTGTAAAGTAAAAGAAGAAAAAGCCTGCCCAATTATCTTTCTTAACCGAGAACCTGATTATACTTCTCTCTAAATGGTGTTCTTTTCTGAAACCTGAGAAAAAACATTTGCCTAGCACAGCTGTTAACTTCCTACAACTGAAATGCTTTCCATTCCCTTTAAAATAAGCCCTTCTGAAGCAGAATGTAGATCACATGTATCATCCGACCAAAAAAGTTTGCTGAGACTACTAGTATCATTTGCCCTGGGGTCCGGAATCTTCACATTCCAGGCAGAGCTCCAGCTGCTCCGATTTAGTTACCAGATTGTGATTGGCTACACTGCCTACCCTTTTCTCCACCCCTTAATTTTCACTGGGAGAAAGCTTTTGAGCCAGAGATTAAATGTAAGAGCTGTCGCCAGGCTTTCTGAGTGCAGCTGGCACCAGGGGTGTGCTCTGGAGCAACTTCTGTTTGCTCTGAGCCCCCCGCCCTGCCTCCCCTTTCACCACGTTTCCTCTGGCAAGGTTTTAAGTACAGCAATTCAAGAAGATTTGTCCTCCTAAACTATATTATTCTAAAGTGTATTGCCTCTTGATTGCTGGAAAAGAATCTTTAATTCATTTCAAAAGTAACTTATGAACAAACTTATTAAAAGTGATGAAAGGAGCACTGAAATTGATTAGAACTAATTTTTCACTGTGCCAAAGTGTGCAGTGTCTTTCAGAGGAAACTATAACAGATCTTCTGAGTGTGCCATGCCAGTGGGGAGAATTGAATGTCCCTCATCTGCCTCTTTCCC